>NW_024044237.1:10837980-11362980 GCF_014851395.1 Micropterus salmoides
TCCACCTGCAACTTATACAGCTTACTGATGTTATACTCCTTTAAACCTTTTGCAGGCAAGATGGTTTTCTTGACTTTAGACATGGATGTCTCCACAGTGGTGGAATGGATTTTTACCATTCAAACTGCATTTGAAACATCCATATTCAACCCCGCAATCTGAAATGTGAAGTTATCCCATACCAGTCTCTTACAATTAATTAAGAGACACACATGCTCATAGGACCCTGGAAAACAGCGATGATCCCCAGTGCACAGCTTTTCTGAGTCTTGTTGTTGTGCCAGTAACTTACAGAGACCAAAACCAAAGACTGTAGGCTACTGACTGACCATACAGACCGAGCCAGAGTTGTTGCACTGAAGTAGTGGGCGGGAAACTGTTGTTCAAGAAAAAGCTTCAACTCGAAACCCTGCTTAAAACTGCTGCTTGTTGTCTTTACATTTCTGTTTGGTGCCACTGAATTCACTAATCAGGACCAAAAAACACACATGAAAGAGACTTGCTTTGCTTTGATACATGGTGTTCAGACACTGACCATGGGATTATGCAGCACTGATAAGGTAATTAACAGGCCATGATAGTGTAATTAAGGAACATCTGAGAAGAAAGGCTGTTGGAGTGCCGTGTTGGTGTGGGCGCACATCAAAGCCTGTGGCACTGCTTTAAAGGCAGATTGGCTGTGCGGAACATTTGGTTTAGTACGGTTCCTCCAAAAGGTATCGACATGCGCTGAAAGAAAACTTGTTTTGCCACTGAGAATTAGCTGACAACACCGAATGACATTATTGTGATGGAAATAAAATGCTTTTTTTGGAGCAATTCAGTTGTATAAAATGGACGGAGATCATATCGAGGGAACACAGAGCCAGTAACTGATAGCTCCATTGTTAGAGAGCCAAATGGTGTCTCTCTATCAGTGCACAGTCTCAACAGATTTCCCTGAATAAATGGAACTTGCATGAATTCACTTAGGTATTTACCTTGCTTTGCTTTGTTGAGAATGCATCTTTGTGGGGTTCGTTGTTAGGCCTTGCAGAGCACACTCCCTCTGTTTCCCTCTCCCCCTCTTACTCTGTGTGCACTGAACCAGCACAAATTCGGTTTTATTGTATTTGTTTGTTTATTTACTCTTATCTCTTTTCCATTTCAGAGGCTTCCTATCAGAGACCTGCAAACCTCAGAAGCCGAGTGGCAGGGGAACGTGGGTTTACATTTGTGTGAGCATGTGTGCGGGTGTGTGTAAATGCGCGAGTCTGTGTGTGTGTGTGTGTGTGTTTCAGGGGATTGGTATAAAATTAAAATACAAATAGAAAGGAAATATTTGAATCATCACTTTTGTTATTGCCAGCTATACAGTTTTTAACTCCCACTGTTAACAAACTCCTCCGGGGTGATGAAACAGAAAGCACTGAAATGTACTCACTTCATGACTCACAGAATATCTTTTAGGTGATATTACAAACACTTGGCAAGGCTGCAATGGGTGGGGAACTCTTTTCAGGCATAAGAAAAACATTATTGCATCCAACAATAAAGTGCTCCGCCTCTGATGAGTACATTCACAGAGTTGTTGAACATGTTTCATTCTGAGCCAAATCTGTAGAAATTTCCAGGGGTAACGTCTGATGTTGTAGACCACCACCTATACCTATAACTACCCATATCAAACTAGTCAGCCTTGAATCCCTATAATTACATCCTTGTTGGATTGCTAAGCATAATGAATTGGTGTAGTGGTCAACCTCTAACCATACCTTCACCATAGTTTGCCACTACCACAATATTTTGTAATCTTAACCATAGTGAAGTTTGTCCAATATCGACGTTCTTGTCTGGCAGCAGTGTTGCAGTGAACTGATGTTCTTTGGACCTCTTGGTTGTCTTCATTCATTTCACTCTGACGTTAAAATTAAATTAAATGATTGTACCTCAAATGTAACATTACAGGGAACCCTAAGACACAGCTTTCCACTGAAAGGGTTCTGCCTCAACCATGCTTTCATGTTTCAACACGAGTCTACAGCCATGCTAGCTCTGTGAGTCTATACAGACACAGTGGTGCTTTGAGCTATATGCTAACATCAGCATGCTAACATGCTCACAGTGACAAAGCTAACATGCTGTTGTTTAACAAGTATGATGTTCAAGTCAGGCAGCTTCATTGTCTGGGAACCATGAATGTCTGTAAAAAAAAATGTAATTGCAATCCATCCAGTGGTTGTTGAGATAATTCAGTCTGGACCAAAGTGGCATGCTGAATCCCCAACCAAAAGTGGGAGCATACCGGAGTACAAAGATTCTTTAAGCAAAAAAGTTAACTAAAGCTGAAAGTTCAACCCCAAAGGAAATCATATGATATTCTTGATAGAAGGTGAACATGGGTCTTCTTTTTTGTCTTAACCAGCCATTTTTATTTGATTTTATTTGGAGTGGACTCATATACTGGTGGTTTAAGACAGTGCTGTAAAGAAGCATAAAGTCCCATCAATCACTGCCTCATTACCACCACCAACGTCCTCGCCAGTCGGCCCAAGTACTTAAGAGTGTGTGTGTGTGTGTGTGAGTGTCTCTGGTCCACTCAGGGGGAGAGAGCGAGCGATCTCGCCAGGATCTGAACTGCCTCTTTGATCTCCCAAAGCCAAACAGAGGGAGAGAGACGCTCGCCCCTCACAGAGAGGATTAAATATCCCTGAGTCGGGACATCACAACTCCCTCTCACCCACCCCGCCCCCTCCACCCCTCTTTCCTCCGCTCCCTTCCTCCTCCCGTCTACCCTGGTTATCACTGAGTCTCCAGAGGGGCTGGAGGGAAAGGAGAGCGAGCGAGCGAGCGAGCGAGAAAAGAGGTGAGGAGAAAAGAAAGGAAAGGAAAGACTGTGCGGTTTTAAAAGCCAAGAGTACATCTGTGTACACGAGGACTTTGACTGTCTCACCCACACAGGTCAAAGTCTGGATAGGTCACAACTCTGCCCTGGGGTTATTTGTGTGTGTGTGTGTGTGTGTGTGTGTGTGTGTGTGTGTGTATTAGGTTGTCAGAAAAAAAAAGGATTTGTTTAAGAGAGTTGAGTGGAAAAGGCGGAGGCGATGGAGGGATGTTGAAACAGCCAGATGAAAGAGTGCAGGGGGTTGGAGCTGTTGTGCTAACCCCCGTACACTCAGAGGTGCCCCGTGTGACTTCCGCCTCACACACATCTCTGAGAAATAATTTTATTAAAGGCTTTCCTTTCTGGCAAACTAGATAACAAGATGTTTTTTTATTTCAACAGCAGCAACATATGTCTTCTATTATACTGTAACATCTAATGTCCATTTCTAAGCAACGCCGTCTTTTATTTTAATAAGTTTCCCGTTTTCTCTTTCTTGTTAATATCAAGGACCACAGATCTCAGTGTGAAGGTGTCAAAGTTAATGTGGGTGATATTTTGGCAAGATATCACATGGACAGGGAGTCACAGGTGATAGATACACTGATCATCTGTCAACCCAGCAAATTAAAGTATAGCAAACATGAAGTTCTTTTTAGTTGGCTACCAGTGGTGGTGATTCAGGCCCCATTTAAAAAACGGGCCAGCTGTTCTTTTAGAGAGGGGCCAGGTGATATTAACCCTGAAACTGTAGGGTTAATGGCTCCCTCGTTTTAGCACTGGTGTGGTGTGGCACGGGGAAACTTGAGAGGAAACAAAGTGAGACAGTCCATATTGGTGTTACAAACTTACACTGCTGGTGTTATTTTAGAGGCAAGGCTTAGAGGTGAACATTACAAATCAATTTGCTCAGTCGAATTGTTTCTTTCGGTTCATCTAAAAGATTCCTAGACAAGTTCACTTTTTTTTAGTTAGATGGTTGCATCACTGTTCAAATGCACTTCAGTAGGCACATCAGCAAGTGAACAATTCACCGTTGTGACCTCCAGTGCTGATTCTGACAGACTTCAGCTCAGTAGTAGGTTCAGTCTGTTGCTGCCTGTTAAGACTTTTACGTTCAGTTCAAATTATGCAGAAATTGTTTTCAATGTTAATAGCTATCACAGCTGAGTTATGCCACACAGACGTTTGCTGTGTAATCATATGCTTTTAACCAGGCAGTCACATACTGTGTATCACTGCTGAGCTGACAACTGTGCTTTCAGTCAACAGTAACAGGTGCTTAAAACTACAGAACTGCTTGGGTCAGTGGCACTATGATTCAGTATATTCAGCTCAGTTTGAAGATCATGTGTTAAAGATGACTTTGTGTATGTACTTCACCTCTAGCTCTCATTTGACATACTGTTGCATGGTGATGAAATATAACAAATATTTTATGTACATATCTATACATTATACACTAATATAGTAGTAGCAAAGCTTCTGCTCAGATACAGGTACAAGTACAGATCAGTAGTGGAGTGCAACTAACCACATAAAATCCATTCACATAGTAATTAGATGTTACGTTCAGTATCAACCTTGTATCAATACAGACTTACACACCACTCTTATCTTTGGCATACAAAAACAGCCTACACAAGCCAATAGCTAATCTAGCTAATTATTAAAGCCAATTACTTATTATACAGAGGATCTTAAAACATTGTAACAAGTAACCAGAAGATCTTCTGCACAAGGCACCATTACAAAGTGGTGATTACATTATAAATGCAGAATTGGGGAAATTTGCAGTTGTTCATATCATCGTGTCTACTGTGTCTCTGTGTACACACAAATAAGGTACAGAACATTCAAGCAATATAATCTCTGTAACATCAACAACTACACAGGGAGTTAGGAGATACAGCCTTTTACTTCTATTTAGAAATCAGTAAAGCCACGAGTGAGCAAAGCGAGACAGAGATTCATTGAATTCAGAAAGAGAGACAGAAAGGGAAGGTTTTCTTCATGGAGGCAAAGTGGTCAACATCCATGTTATATAATTTCCCACTGCACCTGCTGCTGTGGTCATGCTTTACAGTTGGTTTTTCACTAAAACTCAGAGATTGTCTCACAATTGAGAAACAACAGTGTCAGCTGTTTTCAGCAAATGCACATGTGTGTAAGATCAAGGGACAAAGTCCTCTATCAGCTGAATGGATGACTCATCTGTCAGGAGAAAATGAGTCACAAAACGTTAGACTTTAACATGGGAGACTGCTGTTCATTTCCTGTTTCCTACCAACAAAGGTCCCCTAACCTTAACAAAGTAGCAATTTGAGCCCTAACCATATTATTTTCCTACCCTTTACCAGGTTATTTTATGCCTATGCCTAACCAAAGATCATACAATGGTTATACTTCTGAAACTGTTAATAGTAACAGTTTTGGAAGGCTTGTTAAAACTCCACATCTTGTATAAGTTTAAGCACTGAAGATTATGTCAGTAATACATGATAATACATTAGCAAACTTGTGATTATTGACAGGCCACAGTGTGAGTAGCTTGTCATCAAAATGGCAAAAATATTTTCAATTATGAGGGAGTCCTGACTTCCCCTTAGCTCCTGGGAGAAAACACCACTACGCTTTTGGGAGCCATAAGAAAGTCCAAGATTGTTTTCAAAATGGCACTCGCTCTTGTTGGACCCACCACAGAACTGCCGCGTTTAGACAAACTGTTGAAAGAATTTGTCTCAATGTTGTAACACACTTGACACATTTTATTGCACAAACCCCCCAAATTCTTCCAAAAAACTTTGGCTGAGTAATGTAGTGGGGAGTGTGGATACGCATTCAGACATACTGTATATCTGTTTGTGTTCCTGGACTATTACCCCCAGCTGAACAGAAGCAAAGGTCAGTGCTCTCTACGAGAGGTTAATACAATCAGCATTACTGCTTCCTGCTGCTGTGCCGGGGCAGAGGAGGCAGGGCGGAGAGGAGGAGTGGGGGTAGTGAGGAGGATGAGAGAGCCAGTGAGGGCAGACAGAGAAATGGGCAACTCTGACATGACAGTGACAAATTGCCTTGTATTTATTCAAATGATGTAATGTGATCTTTTGGCTGTGTTGTAATGTGTGTTTTCAGAGTTTGACCCTGCTGATGAGTTAACACTAACGAGGAGAGGAGACAGCATGGTGAGCTGTAGACAGTGAAGTTAGTGGAACGCTCGACTGACAAGAACAATATTCAGACAGACTCACATATAAATGTTAATCTGAAAAACAGATGTCTATCAAGTCAGTTAATCTCATGGTCAGTGCTTTTTAGGGAACTTTTTAAATACTCGCTGAGTTAACTAAGTTACTATAACTTTTACCTTATAATAGATAATGCCTGATAGATATTCATTTCTAATATATTTATTAGAGGCTACAGCCTCTAATAAAGAGAAGCTCTTATCTTAGCTAATACTTGTTTTCACATACCTGCTATGCCAGTTAAGAGCAACATTTTGCAGTAGGTAGTTGTGGCAGAGGCTATATCCCAAATCATCAAGTGAAGGAATTCTATAGAAGCAGACAACAGTCTAGCAGCAAAATCTTAAATTAGGTGTTAGTGTTGGGCAGTAATGTGTTATATATAGCTATGTAGGTGTAGGTTTAGGTTTAGAGTTTTACCTTCCCACTACTATTTAACGACTTCCCACTACTATTTAACGACTTCCCCACTGCAACACTAAATGGGTAAATCATCCATGATCGGGCCGTATCATGCTTTAATTATATTCCCCACAGTAATTGTGTTACTTACTGAATATAGGACTATTCAATGCTGTCATATTGGCATTTTTTCTTTCACTGACAATAACCAGAGGTTGCTGTGAGAAGAGGATTTGCAGTGTAAATGGATTTACTAGATGTGTGTTACTAAAGGAGCCCGTACTCCGGCTTTATCCAACATGCTTCATGCTGTACTCACTCTGATACTGGCATCAGGGAATGTAGAGGGAAACACAAACAGCCAATCACAGTTCCCCATGTGGTAGCTTCACAGCTGTGTTAGCCCCGATGGGTGGTGACTGGTGACTATATTTTCAAGGAGAACAGTAAAAAGTAACAGAGAAGTATAAATGCATCTTTACAGTGATTTATTTAACATTCAGTGATGTAATGTTCACTCACATTATATAACATTAATTTGACATTTTGGAAGTTCAGCTTGTTTGTTGCTTTACCAGGACTTGGATGGGAGCGTTGATGTGATTTTTCTACCTCTAGACTGATCGGGGATGTTTTTGCTTGGCGCAGGACCTAGAGGTTCTGGGTGAAGGCTAGCCACTGGAAAGCCTATCACCTGGTTTTGTTCAGAGTTAGAGATGACGGGACCCCTGGAATGCGATGTGCAGTCACTGGGTCTAAGCTAAGTGTTGAAGACCAGTAAATACTTCCAAAAAGTAGGCTGGCTGCTTGTTAACCACAATGTCTTGTTTTCTATTGCTCTATGTGTTAAATACAGAAGATGCAACAAGTGAGTGTGGAGGTTTTGTAATAAAAGTCACCTTCGAAGAAGCTGGGTTGAGTAACGAAAGTAGTGTCAGCAATTGTCTATAATTGGTGAAGTAATAAAATTACTTTTTCAGCGAGTGATTGACATTTCTCAAGTAGCCCAACACTGTTATGTGTTTTGTAAGGGGGAAAAATGGTCACCTCACACTTTTCTTGTTTCATTCCCTTAAATAAAAGACTAATAACTGCAGATGGAACAAATACCCCATGACCTTTTTCTGTAACTAATGGGAAAGTGTCAGTATATAAAAAAAAAAGACAGAGAAGACAGACCACTTTGCCATACTCTGTGACATAACAATCAGACAGACCCAATCTCTGTGGACAGACTAATCAGCCAAAGTTGCAAACAGCGGACATAGCCTCCGCTGGTTCACTTCGCTCTGCCCTCTGGATTATTGATACAGACACCTGCAGGGATCCGGGAAATCGACACACACCGGTGAACACAGCCAACACACACATGCACCGACACACGGAGCCAGCACGCTGCAGGATGAGTCATGGATAGCTGAGGTCAGTGCATAGATCTGGAGACATTAGTGAAGAGAGAGGGGAAGCACCTGCTCGAACAGGCCTTAGGGAGGGAGCGGTGAGGAAAGCATGGATTTAAATTAGCAGAAGGATGGATGTGAGTATTAAAACCTTTAGGTGGTAAAACATCTTTTTTATTGCAAGTGTGATCTGAGCAGCAAACACTACTTCTGAGTCACACTATTACATCTTCATAGCTCTGGCTTACTCCAAACCATATGGCACAGAAAGGCTTGAGAACCGACTTCTGGATACTGTTATTAAATCAGTTTCTAATGATTAATTCCTAGATATTTGTTAATCTTCATGAACTAAAAGTACATTTCCAGTTAAAACTGTTCATCAGATTTCATAGGATAAGCCACTTTACTTGACACAAAAAAATATCAGACTCAAAGATATCAGATATTCACATACACATTGATCTGTGTAACGAACCATTACACACTGGTTCATAGTATCTAGCAGTCTGTTCTCAAGTGACATTATTTACTATACATCGACCTTGATTCAGAGTTAAGGCGTCAGCATGCTACAATTGTATTTAATCATGTAATTAATTATTAGTTATTTACTGGTTTTATTTATTTGCTTTACCTCATTACATGTATTATCTGTTTACCCACATAGAGAAGCTGTACACAAAATTTTATTATTATCTATTTATTTAGTATTATCTGAGTATAATGACAATAAAGATCATTCATTCAAAGTCCAGGTCAGCTCCTGTAACCTTTCTTTCAAAAAGAGAACAATCCTACCCCCTTAACAAAATGATTGGCCAGATATGAAGAGGTGTGAAATTATGAACTTCTCTCTCTCAAAGTCTCTTGTTATTTCACACTTTTACAACCGGGTGCAACACAATGAAGGCTCTGAAGGAGAGACTGTTTGAATGCATGATTATTTTGTTGACGCTACATAGAAACACAGATGGTAGAGAATTTTCTCCAGCCAGGAGGACGCTAAGACAGCCAGCTTGTCCCCCAACTTTTGAGTGTGGACATTTAGCACAACTGAGTTAGAAGCATACTGAGGCCTTTAGCCTACTCAGGAACTATTTGTTAGCGTTTAAGATTTAGTTCCTTACTTATTATCCAGTAACCACTCTGGAATTTTTGTAAATTATGTGAAGTGTTTAGTCCCTCTCAGTTTAACAAAATGTTTCTTCTCTCTTCCTCACTGTCCTTCTCTTCCCTGTCTTCTCTTTTTCCCTCTCCTTTCTCTTCTTGGTGAGGCCTTATCAGTGCTCTAGGGGCTAACTGACATTCACAGATGCAAACGACACCACAGGATTGTCGGCTCTCCCCTCTCCCCTCTCCCCTTTTCTCGCGCTCTCATTCTTGCCACTTTTTCTCTTGTTCTCTCTTCCTGGGCAATTAGACAGGGGGAGAAGTCCCAGTTGGCTCATGGTGGTAATCAAACATCTTTTTCTTGTCCATTTAACACTGGGATTAATTTCCTACAAGGTTAATTAAAGAGGCCCATCAGACAGAACTGATTATTGCAAAGGTTACTGTAGCACTGCTGCTCACTGTTTCCCTGCCTGCGTCTGTACACACAAACGCAGTTTGTGTGCGTACACACACTCAGGCACTTAAATGCACAGACATTTTTGTACATACATGTGCACCCAGAAGGCTGAAATGAGAATAGGATTATAGTGTTGTTCATGAGGAATCTTAAATTCGTAAAGTGGGAGTTGATGTACAGTTTTTTTAAGCAAGGTGATGTCAGACACACTGAAGGCACCCTGACTATAAAGCATGTAAACTAATGTTCAGTCTATAATTTCCAAAAGACAGACAGGTTGGTTGTTGATGTATGTAATCTAAGCAGATGAAATATGTGGTTGCTGCCTTTTTACATATTGGATGCTGGACAACGAAATTATGGTTTGCAGCACCACTAACAAAAGAACAAGGAAGTCACTCCATAGTAGCGTATGTCCTATAGAAGCTTTTGTTTTCCTAAATGTTTCTCATAAACAATTTTGCTTGTAAATATATATTTGTTTCTCTTTTCACTTTATTAATTAATGAGGAAGAACATATTGAAAGTTATTGTCATGTATCATACCATCTGTATTTTCGAAATGCAATTTTTTTGTACTGAAATGTTAAACCCTTACACCTCACTGATCAGCCTGTGAGTCAGACTGTGCACCCAAACATTTTCTTCAGATCCACAGAACCTGAATTCTAAAGGATTGACAAGGAATGTATTTGGGGGGAAAGTGTTGGAAATTATGCACAAAACCAGTGGTGGACAGTAACCAAGTACATTTACTCAAGTACTGAACTTAAATTAAATACAAATTTGAGCTATCTGTACTGAGTATTTTCTTTTCATACCACTTTCTACTTCAACTCAACTACATCTCTGATTATTTTAATGTATTTATAATAATTTTGACTGGAGAAACAAGCATTGTGAATGTGTCACTTTGGGCTCTGGGCAATTGTGACAGCATTCCTCACTATTTCAGAATTTCCATAATCAATTAATGGAGAAATTAATCAGCAGATTAATTCATAATGAAAATAATCATTAATTTCACTCTGTAACAGTGACAATGTTGCTTTTTCAAAAGTCAAGTTTCACATACTTAAATCATTAGAATTAAAGGAAACAAAATCCACCAGCACCTCTAAAGTGTATTAATTTTGTGTCTTAACACAATAACATTGTGTTAATGTTATTAAAACATTGTTTTACACTGCAGCACCTTTAAGATAATTCTTTTTTAATGTAGTCAGTTTTCCTCAACACATATTTTGATAGTGTTCATCTGTATGTGTTGACTGTGTATTATTGTGTGTTTACAGCCTCTGAATATTTGCATATGCCTCCTCATGTCACGGTCGACCTGTAAAGCCTGTTCCCCATGGAGAACGAGCTACGACTGCATATGTCCACCACTCAGCAATCACAAAGAACAAAGGTCACCATGACAGGTATAAGTAGACAGAGAAAACATTTCTGTTTAACCGGTTACCATAACAGCAGCGAGTAAGACTAGGGTCACAGTCCATAACACACACACACAATCTCAATTAGCAGAGCAGCAGTCATTTCTCTGAATGCCAGCCTGTTTCTGTCTATGCTGCACAGTAAGAATGAGCCCTCAGGTGACACACGCACACACACACACACATACACGGTCACACGTGTGCAGGTTCATTAGCATGCTAATTGGAGGTGAGGACAGTGTGGTGCGGAGGTGGTGCAGAGCAGCCCCAGTGTATTAATCACAGGCTCTGATAGACCAGCTGACTCTCCAACCTGGTCCCTCAGCCCCCTCACCCCTGCACCTCCTTCCCTCCAGTCTGCCCACCTCCTACTCTCCAACTGAAGCCGGCCTCTATGACTGCCTGCCCAGCTGGTAAAGGGAGCTTCAGTGCACAAGGGACGCTGTGTTCACACAGGTTCATTGAGACTAAACATTTTCTTTTTCAAAATCTTTGCTTTGGGTCCAAACGCTACAGCACATACAAGGCTTTTATTTATCCATTTTGTGTATTTAATGTCTCACTTTTTAATTACTTATATGGTTTGTTGATGTTATTTTTATCGATTCTTCTCCAGCCGTTTGATTTATTAGTCTTTGCATATTTTAGCTAGGTCATTATAAGTCAGTGTAATGTGTTTTGTAACCTCCTTGGCCAGGACATGTATGTGAAAGAGATTTAATTAATGTGACATTAATGTCAATGACTGTAATTCCAAAGTTAGATATCCACCATTAAAGAAACAAAGTGGTGCTTTTTGAGAGTAGGAGTCTCTACTGTGTCTATCAGCTGTTTGGTGCTGGGCAGATGATGTTTGTGTGTGTATACTGTTTGTCCGAGCTTTTCCACTAACACAGCAACCTCTTGCATCTGTAGAGAGGATAGGGCACATGGTCATTTGATCTGTTTGTGAAATTAAAATATTGCTTAGTGCATCTTTAAGGACCCTGTAATGTCTGCCTGAGTGAAAACACCAAATCTGCACATGAACGCAGGTGTAGCTTTAGCTCGTATGAGAAGCACTTTCTCTTTGATTTAAGTGACACTGTAACTGTGCTAGGTATCTCACAGATAAGGAAGGAGCTGATATTTGACTATGTGAAAAGCTCCAGGGTTATGCAGGCAGAGAGAGAAAAAGAGCCAATGAAGCAGCCAAAAGTAACCTGCTGTTACTGTAACAAGGGACCCTGATAACACAGTAATAACAGGCTAATCGTATTTGGGTTCAGAAACCACAACATGCTAATTCAATTAGCTTAATAAGCCCCTGTAGATAAAAGGCTTGTTTCGGCTGTCGTGATTGGCTCAAGGTCCCAGGGAGGTGGTCCTCTGGGGCAGTGCGTCTCAGCATCCACCGCCACCAGTAGAGGGGGAACTTCCAGTACACCAGTGTACTGAAAACTCTGTGTGTGTGTGTGTGTGTGTGTGTGTGTTGGATAATGAAAGATGTTTTGTTGGAAATCTTGCCTGTATGCACCTTTTTCTGTTGCTTTTAAATATATTAGCTTTCACTGATTATGTCTGTATAATGGATAACTGAGTTGTTTCGATGGAAATAGTACAAAGCTGATTGGCAGGTAAAGCTTGCTAACACAGAGTGATAGCGGTCTGGCAGTCAATAGATCAGACCTGGGTTCTAGTTCATGCAAAAAGGAACTGGAAAACAAGTTTTCCTCCCCCCAAGTCTGACTCCTACCTAAATGTTCTTTGAGATAAAACTGATACGCACAAGTTTGACAGATTCCCCAAAGAAGCAAATCACCAGCTCCTACTTCTGTAAACTGTGCATCCTCTTAGAGTTTCAACAATAGAGGGAAAAGTTGCTCGTCCCTTGGAACTTTCTTTATTGTTTGTCTCCACAAACACAAAACACAATGCCAAACAAAACTGTTCTCAGTCTATTGTCCTGGTGCTGTGTCTCGGTTCACTCTGAGCGTCTGTCTCAGCGCTCGGCTCTTTGTGTGGAGATGCACAGAAAGGCATGGTCGTATTGTTTCAGCGGCTGAGAAGGAGAATGGAACTGTTACAGTGGGGAGAATTGGCAGCTGAGCCCAGCGAGGAGATTCTCCACACAGTATTAGGGAGAGGGATCACGACGCTCCACCGCCGCGCTGGCCCCGCTCACCCCTCACGCACACACACACACACACACACACACACACACACACACACGCTCCCCAAAACTAGACGTACAGCTTCGGTTCCCTCCCCTTCCCTGTGAAATCTGCATTCTCTCTTAACCCTTTGTTTCTCAGCAGACGAGCTAATCTGTTTACGGGTGTTTGTGAGGGCTCCTTTGTTTGCACCACGCACATATGTGTGCACACACATATGCACACACACACACATTAATCTGCAGGCCACGAGCCAGCTGACACCAGCAGAATATAACACCAATCCCCATAGACTCTCTCCTGTACACACACACACACACACACACACACACACACACACACACACACACACACACACACACACGCACACAGTCTTTAGTTCTTTCTTTTACAGTCTTTCTTGCTCCCATGTTCACAGATGTATGTGCATGTGTACGCCTGTGCATGCAACATGCAACAACATGCATATTCTACCCAGCTATAGGAGGTGGGGGATGGTGCACCTGATCAGCAGTACCCAAAGCAGATAAGAGAGGAGGCAGTGTCAAATGAACAGAGGCAGTGTGGGCAGAGAGAGAGGATGGTGTCTGGAGGCAGAGAAGTGCTGTAAACAACACAGCTCGCATTTAAAGACGGATTTGTTCAGAAGCAGAGGGCACCGCTGGATCTGTACTGTACGCATCAGCAAAAGACAACCCAGCACATAAACACTCCCTCTCTCTCTCTGACGGGGCTCGATTCTCTCCTCACACCAGCTCGATCCCCTTCATCAAACGTCACAGCAATTTGAGAGATTAGACTGCACGGATTAGACACCACAAGGCTGCCTCTTTCTGAAGCGCCTGATGCCTTTGTGCTCCATTCTTTCCACCTCTTTCATTTCATAAGACGATATTATATCAAGTGGTGGTAAGACTCTCACATTCACAATAACGGCGTCTCAGTTGATTCACTAACTATAGGATACGAGTGAGTAATTATGTAAGAAGTAAACACACTCGCTGACTCCCTATTCCATCTCGCACTGGCATACTTGTTTATTGGTTAGCCTTACTAGATTTCCCTGCCTCCACTTCTGCTCTGATTAATGAGATCCACACACAAACTCACACACACACACACACACACACACACACACACACACACACACACACACACACACACACACACACACACACACACACACACAGGCACGTGCTCTCAACACCAGCTCCCCTCTCACCAACTTAGCAGCGCTATTAGTAATGATTGAACCCTATCCAGTGGATGTAATATATTAGCAGGGAGATTATTCTGACGTTAAAACATGTTCCCTGTGCTGACAGCATCATCAATCACCCTCACACTGCCTGTAGAAGACTCACACACTGGACGTAATTGCTTCAGCATGGGGTTGGGGAGAGGGAGGGAAAGGAGGGAGGCTGAGGAGAGGGAGAATGTGTGAGATTTGGTGTTTGTACTTTGCATGTTAGCCATACAGCCAAGTGCAGCACTGAGAATAAAGGACACTAGCACTGCCTAAACTGGCATTTGATAATCCAGCTTGGTCTAAAATGAGCTTTAATCTGACTCATTGCTCATGACAAATAGCTCCAACAATTATTTCCGATAACTTCATTTAATGGAACTAAATGTCTCTATTATAGGCTGCTACTTGAGGATGAGTTCTGTACAGGTGGCTTAACTTTTTCATCTAATCTCTGTTTCCAACAGTGGTGGGAAAAACATATTCAGATCCTTTACTTAGCAACACCACAGTGCAAAATATGCCACAACAGGTAAAAGTCCTGAATACAAAATGTTGCTTAAAAAGTACATCATTATTATCAGCAAAAAGTGCTTAAAGACGCATTACAGTTTTTTTCATTTGCTAACAAGTGCTTACCTAAACTTCAGATACTTTATCAAAACTCTTAACACAGCAACACTCCAACCTCACACAATTAGTCAAATAGTACATTTTCTGCTCAAAACCACATTTTGTTCTATATACACAAACTTTATCAAATCTCACAGCAAACCTGACTCAAAATCAAATAATTCTAACAAAATACTAGCACGTTTTCTTTCCAAGAGGAACAGATCAATCAATCGTAGCAAAACGACTTTCTAAATACAAACAGTTGATGGCATAACAAAAACTGCATTACTTTTCATGTTTCAGCTCTACCTGCAAACAGTAGACAATCTGAAATCCATTGTTTTTTGTAATTTTTTGCATTTTTGGCTTGAGGCTCGAATGTGTGCATTTTTGGCAACAAACTATGTAAAAGTGAATGAGACATCTTTACTTTATAGAATGTAGAATAGGAAAAAATGTAAGTGAAAGAATTACAGAAGTAAAAGCTTTATTAGCAACATGAAATTGCAGCCAATGGTCAACAAATAATCCAGCCTATGTGGCTTTTGGTTCAAAATGTGTAAAAATACTATCAAATACATTTACGTTCCTTCTCGGCTACTTCGCTCCTCCAACGAACACCATCTTTCTCTGCCATCCCTAAGCACAAAGCAATCTCAGTCCCAGCTGTTCTCACCTGTAACACCACGTGAAACAAGCTACCGCATGCCATCAGAGCAGGGGTGTCCCTCTCTAACTTCAAGAAGCTCTTGAAAACTCCTTTCTTCCGAAAAAACACTTCCTCTTATAACACCTCTAACCCCTAACCACTAACATCATGTGCTCTTCTTCTTCTATATCCTTATAATTCTCTTGTCTTGATTGCACTATTCATTAACTCTTACTTCTTTCTCTATGTATTTACCCAATCGATGCTCTATGTCCTAATAGCTGTTACCAGTATTTATTGTCAGTCACTTGTAGATCTCTTTCTGTATTGTGATGCTTTATTGATGCTTGTATGTTGTTCCTCAAATGTAAGTCACTGTGGATACAAGCGTCTGCCAAATGAGTAAATGTAAATGTAAATACACACGATTACATCGAAACAAAAAAAATGCACAGAAGGGAAAGAATCAAAAATGCACAGCCCTGTTCTATTTCATGTGATCTTCAGCATTTGGCCACATGTGCTCATCCACATCACATCTAATGTCATCTCTCGCTTTGTACCTGGATAGAAACTATTCTTCACCCTTTTTCTGAGATTATTTTTACTCTTCTGTGTTGTTCTGTGTCCACATTGGATAAACTCAACTCCTGAAAATTCCCTTTTTGCTGCATTGTGTATGTAACTGAAAGAACTTCAGCACCTGTTTATGTCTCTGCTTAAAATTGGAATTAGCTGTGGTTGGTCTATTTTACCCAAATTACAATAAATCAGTTATTTCTCAATGTTTCAATGATTGTTTATTCAGAAATGTATTCAGAATTTGAGCTGCTATTGTAGTAGAAGTAGAGGCTTTATACATTATTTAAAGTTTTGAAAATGATTTATTCATTTCTGACATGTTGTGTGCTAGAATTTGTAAATAACACAAAAAACTGTTTTGGTGTTGGGTAAGCTTATAAGTAAAGAAAAACTTAGCATTTGAGAAATATTAATTAATTGAAGTTAATTGACTGCATATTCTGTGGAAATGACATGAATTGTGTAAATTGGTATGGTATGAACAGACCGTTGGGCAAATTGTGTTTAGAGTTTTGAAAATGTGACTACAGATTGTATGAAATGATGCAAGTGGTCGTAAAAAAAACTGTAATTAGTTTTTGGCCACGTGGGGGCAGCAGTACAAGCTTCAAAGACATTATTTTTCACCTAAAACTTGATCAGTGAACCAAAGTAGTCTTTTACAATTGCTAACAAGCATATGTCAGTACTGAGTTTACTTTTTCAAAACTCTTCACACTGTTGTCGTTACCAACCCGCAGCTTGAGCAACAGTTAATTTCACACCCAAAATGCACCAAAACTACCAAAACACTGGATACTTGTTACAATATCAAAGAATTTTACAAAAACACCAGCAGTAGTTGTCTCCAACAGCAACTCTTTGTCACTCATAACACAATCACCTAAAAAACACTAACAACAGGCATCATTACAGTCATTTTATGGGAATCTTTGAAGTAGTAAATAATTGTGTGTTCTGTATTTTTTTGGTTGTGGGTATGTATATATATATATATATATATATACACACACAGTATATTCACCAGTCTCTTGCATCTGTGTAGCAGCACTATCACTGCACACATGGTAACATTGGTGCCCCTTTGGCCTGGGACACCCACTTTAGCTCTTTTGCCAATCAAATTCCATCCTTGCGGGCGTGATATAAACATGGGGTGTGTGATGGGTCCATGACTCTCTAAAAGAAACCCCCCCCCTGTGGGGGTTAGTCGTTGGGTCCTAAAGAGGAAACACAAGAATTCCACACAAGCAGTAGATAATGTGCAATTCAGAATACATATTTTACCTGTTGGTTCACTGGAAGATTCTGACAATTGATGCCACCGTTGAGCAGGCCACATTTAGCTGCTCTATTTCAATGATGGCCCATAGTTGATTACCTGGTCAATCACAGTAGCCCTAATGTCATCAGAGACTACAGATCTTGGTCAACTCTGCTTTTGTCTTACACCACCACGCATGAAGAATCCTCTTCCTCTCAGTACCACTCTTTCTCCTCCATCTCTTGCAGGCTCCAGTGGAGTGGAGGTGTAACAAAACATTCGAAAGATGTCTCTTTTTATAGGTGGTAATGAGATAACTATAGGTAAAAAGACCAGGGTAGGGCTCTAACTGAGATTTGAATGACCTGTCGTTGGTATCATTTACATAATTTCAATAAATACTATTTCACTATATGTCTCCATAACCATCTTTTTTAGGATTTTGAAGGTATTTCAGTGGGGTTTGTAATTTGGTAAATTGCTGTCCAATTGAATGCATGTAAGGTTTTGAACAGAACAGTTTTGTAAAAGACTATGTAAGCATTTGCATGTAACATTTTAATTTTGCGGTTGGTGGAGGTACTTTTAACTGTTTTACACACTGTTGGATATCTAAATCTATAAGATTATATTTTATAGGATAGTTATATGTTTTGTAAAAACAAATAAATAAAAAGAACATATTGTTACTATAGCTGTTAAATAAATGTAATGTAAGGGTTACAATATTTTCTTCTAAAATGTTGTTAAGAAGTAGCATAAAATGAATGTACTCAAATAAAGGCGTTTATTTTATCAGAATACATAAAGGGAATAACTTTCTACAGCAGCTGCCTCTTGTAGGTGACTTTCATGCAGGTGAACAGAACTTCTAATTCTTTTCTCTGATGTCATCTCTGTTTCCAACTATGCTTCCAAACCTGCTGTTTAGCGTTCCTCTCACCTGCCCATGACATTACTTTTTCATCACAAATCCATCGTATTTGCATACTGCTCACAGGAAGGTGTAGATGTAAAAAAGTAAAACACCATGGCTTATGAAGCCCACCTTTGTATTTCTGTTATCTGATATGATCCGTGCTATGCTGCTTCTTCTCCTCCTATAGCTGCAACCATATCGCTCTCTCTCTGTCTTTCTCTCTCTCTTTCTCTGTAATGTGATCCAGTGATTAGTATTCTGCTCAGGCGTTAGGATGGAAAGCAGAGTGGCTGCCGAGAGGTGTCCTGAATCACATCACTCATATTCCACTGTGTGTGTACGTGTGTGTGTTTCAAAGAGTGAGTGAGAGAAAGTGAACCAAATCAATCTTATATCACCGATCGGCCACTAAGTGTTACGTGTGTAGGCGTCAGTCTGCATTGTTTAAACACACACTTACCATCTAACTGAGCTGCTGAACTGCCATTTGTCAGTTTCCTCCTACATGGTGTGTGTGCGTGTGTTCGCACACATGCCAAGGTCAACCGCACCTCATCTCTCCTGGCTGGTAAATGCAGACAGTCTTTTCAGATGCTGAATGTGACAGCAGTTATTCCACAGATGAAATCTATCTTTTTTCATTTGTTTAGCTCACAAAACATGGGATGTTCGTACATGTATTTGTATGTGTCTTATCTGATATAAGCCATTATGGTCACATTATTAAATGTGTACAATGCCCTTTAATTGGTCGTCTGGACAGGCTGAATTAACAAACATAAATAATATGTTATGGTATTCAGTCCTGTTACAGCTTAATAGTATTGTTTTATCATCAGTGTTGATATGTTGTAAAATACAGAAATTACAAATAAAATGTTTTATAGCCATTAGTGTGAAATACAAACAGGCTGGAGTTGGCAAGCTTCCTGACAGCCAAAAGGACATAAATTAAACCTTCAGTCTGACTTCTGTGCCTGGGCAGTTATTTTTCGAGGGAAAGTTCAGCAGGGCTGAGAATACACTCTTCTAGGCCACACCACATAAACTGCTCCAAGGCCGCACCCACTTGTATGTATGCATTTGATTCAGTTCATGGCCACACTGTGCACTACCAGGAAACTATATATTTGTTATAACTTGAGTAAAGACCACAATGTAACTCTTTGTTGTGTTTAAATAAAATTATTATGCAATAGAAATGTATAATTTCCATGAAAGCCAAGCCAAATTGGACAAAGTAACCAGACTCTAATGGAGTGAACTCTGAAAGCTGTCTTCACACTTACTACACTGTCACACAGAAAGACAGCCAATCAGACAAAAGCAAGAGAGATAGGTTAATCCAAACTAGCTGGTGAGATAGACACAGCTAGCTTTAGCAAAAGCTAAAACTAAATTTAGGCTACTTAATTATTTTTCCCCAAATGAAAAACATCCATTTTTGTGAACCTGCATCAATTTGTTATTTAATATTACTAAATTAAGCTGTGTATCCCATCATGGTGCAGAATAAAAACCTAACTAAACACACCTAAACTAAAGGTATCTAGCTTAGCAGAGTAGCCATAGCATAACTGCCATGTCAGCTTCAACTGTAGTGAAATTCATGCTATGTGGTGCAGTTAAGATACATTAAAATCATATATTTTAATCTATTATGTTATAATCTAATGTATTATTCTGACTTTATTACAAATATTAATACTAGAAGGACAGACACACTGAAAACAGAGAAATGTTTATTTTCTTTGGACTTGGAGCTCTACTAATCAATGTAATGTTACAAACTAGTTCAAACGTTTTATGCTGAAAGACATTTTGGTATGCTGTTCTTCTTGCATTTCCTGACTATTATCCAAAGATTAGGTGTAAAATATTAGGTTGTTACTGTGGCAATGATTTGGGGTACATAATAGACTAGTAATTGGCCTAAAAAGGCATACAGTGAAGGCATTGCATACAACCTTTGTATCTGTTACGTTACGCCGCCTGCCTTTGAACTTGAAACCATTTTCCCTCAATATTACTGCTTCTTCTATCGTTACTGCTCTCTGCTTTTGTAGGGCAGATTACTTAGTGTAACATTTAATAACAAAACTCATTAGCTTGAAGAAAGAAAAACATGTTCATTTTATTACATTATTTTGCCTCCAAAATTGATTCCACGGTTACAAAATGTATTCCAACTCTCATACTGCAAAATGCGTGAGCCATCATCTACAACCATTATGACCCTTTGAAAATATTTGTTAGCATTATTGATGCTTTGTTTTAGTAACACAACATGCATCCCCCCTTTTCTAAATCACAAACGTCTGTTATCTGATTACCGTTTTGTTACAGTAAATGGCCTGTAACAGATTTCGGTTAACATTTCCCGACAGCCTCTAGCATAATGACACTGTGCTGCCAAATTCTGCCTTGTGTGAACAAGAAGAAGACAAAATTTCATCACAGTGTGAATTTCCAGAAACACCACCACACTGTGAAGATATAGCAAATATCACAAATGGTAACTTGTGTACAAGGCCAATTTACTAAAAGGTAAGGAGACCGAGAGAGATGCTGTGTACAGGTACACAGAGGGATAAAAAAGAAAGTGTGTGTGTGTGTCTGAGTGTGTGATTGGGGTGTGTGGCCGGGGGCAAGTGAGGAAGACAGAGTGGGTGTGTGCATGCATTAAAATAGGGGATTTTCTTGTCAGAGTAGCAGGGTTGGGGATTAGTTTAGGATCTGACTGAGATAGAGGAGAGGAGGGCTAGCCACATAAAGAGATGACTGGGCAAATATGGGCACATACATCAATATCAGCGCCGAGCACATTATAGGCACGCGCAGCAGGGCGAAACACATACTGTAGACAGCCGAGGAGATTTTCTTTGTTTATGCATGACTGCAGAGAAGGAAATTAATATCAGTGAATTGAATCCGCTCCTATGGAAGATCTTTATGCCTCCCCAAACCTCAGACTCACACGCCAAAATAGATGCAAGTGACACACACACAAATGCGCACACACCCCGCTGAAAGACAGGCACTAAAATAACCTCTGTTCCAGCTGGTGGACTGCTGAGGCTCATGCTGGGCTGTTTTAATGGGGAAAATTAGCCAAGCAGAAAGGTGGATCCTGTTTGTTATGCTCCACTGTCCCCCTTCCACACAGTCGGCCAAGGAGGCATCCTCTGTTGTACTCTCTCTCTGTCTCTCTGAGCTCTCTTGACATTGTGTATCTTCACCAGCTGCTGCTGCCTTCATACATCTCCTCCTGCCTCCATACTCTGCCAGGCACAGATACACACAGGATGTATATCACACATGCGCGCACACACACACACACACACACACACACACACACACACACACACACACGCAGCACAGTAATCTCAAATATGCTGTACCATCGTTATCTCATTTACTTCAACCTGCTCCTGCAAGTGTGCACACCAGCAGCTATACAGTACCCCACCCACACGAGAATGCCAAAACAAAAGTGAGGCGAGGGGGAAAGGGAGGGGCGGTCAAACAAATGAGAGGTTTGCATGATCCGGGAGTCAGAATGAGGGAAGTGAGAGTGAGAGGTGAGAGAGTGAAGGATGAGAGGGGGGTATGCAGAGGGGTAAAAAGCTTCTTTGTTCTGGATGCCCTTGAGACAGCTGACATCGCCACAATAAGACCTTCTTTCAGACGGAAAGAGAGAGGGAGTCAGAGCGAGAGAGAGAGAGAGAACAGAGAGAGATGAGGAAGGGGAGCAGGATTTTGTGGCACACTAAGCTGGAAGTAGTAGTAGAGTTAGTGGTAGAAGTAGTATTGTCACTTTTATGCATCAGTGTGTGTATGTGCGTCTGCTAAAGGAATTGCTGGCTCTGTGTATCTTTCCTATCTGATATAATGATAACATTGTTCTCAATGGTGACCTTTTTTTAAAGGAAAATTCCTGTTTACAATAGCTTTGGTCTTATTTCTGTAGTTTTTACCATCATTTCTATGATACCATTGTACTCGCCAAAGTAATTGCTAAAAGCTGGGAAAACAAAGAACAAGTGTGTCAGACAACACCTTCTGAGCTCTTATTGGACATGGGATATGTAACGTTGCTGCCTTTCTCTCTTTGTCTAACTGTTCAGGTCATTTAGACATAGTGTTCATTATACATTATGGCTTTAAAGGAATGATTACAAGAAGTGTCACAAAGCTTGTGCTATGCATCAGTGATGGATTTTAAAAGGTATTTTGTCATTGATGCCTCAATTAATGACCTTCATTAGGGCAAAGGACACAGACTGCCACTCCTAACAGAGAACCCACTAAAAAAATGCTGTAATTTATCAAATAGCAGATTCTGCTGCCTATTATATTAAGTCTGCCAGACTTTAGAGGCGGCATGATTGCATACAAAGTCAATGGAAAGACCTGATTAAACATAAGTCGAAAATGTTTCAACTTGACATGAGTACATACAGTATATGCACACACAAACACACATACAGTAAGTACATTTACAGTGTTTTGTTAAGTGTTGTAGTTAATTTGTTAGTTTTATTTAACCAATTGTCTGTGTATAAGGGATGGTACGCTGCAAGAAACAACCTGTAGAATTTACTCAATATAATGAGGTAACAATTTGCACTGTATTCGTTTGAGTAGGTATCACCACATGTTTGAGTATAGGGTACCTAAATGTAAGAACTATGCTATGCTACAAAAAACAAAACAAGGTAAAGTCAAGCTAACATTTTTAACACATTATACAAGTGATACCTTGTAAAAATTGAGTAACATAATCACTTTCAATGATAATGAAGACAATAAGACAGTAATGATGTGAACAGAAGCACACCCTAACTAACAACTTAGTACTTTAATGAAACATACACTGTACTTAAAGATCATCACAAAGACACACTTATTATGCAGTGCAAGTCATTTCTAACTGGGGCAGTATATTAGGGGGACTACTAACAGTGTGGTGACATGAGTTAAAGTTATGGTGGCTTGCCATTGCAAAATGACCAGGTGCCAGCAGAGCAATATCAAAATAAAATACAACACTGACAGATACTACTCCATTTACTAATCAAACAGTGTTAAAGTTTAGACCCAGGTCAAAAGCACAGTCCCGGCAGTTTCCCAGCAGTCAGTGGGGTACTTTCAGGAAGACTCTCCTGGCTTCAGCCAATCAGTATGTGCAGGCCTATGCAGTGGGGGCGGGGTGACATTAACACTTCAAGTGCATAATGGATCTGTCTGTATCAGAGTAGGATTAACTCTGCATTTACTCAAATTTCACTAACACCAAAAATTAAACTCTTCTCAATTTGCTGTGCACTTTGTTCTTTTCAAACACAAAGACACTTAATAGTCAAACAGTTTCAAACTTTACATCTGCCCGCCTTCCTCATCAAAAACAGTCTTACTTCTATCCCTAGTCAGGACTTATCTCTTTGGGTAGATTTTATTATGTTTTTTCTTTGTTGCAATTGTTACTGGACTAGAACTTACCCATATTATTGGACTGTTAGGTTACTAAGATTGCTATCATGACTTTTATATTTTCGGACGCGGGCCAATATGTGAAACTGCCATCAGCTCAAGGTCATCAAGGTACTCAGGATAGCCAACTAATTAGGAGGGACATCAAAGGCAAAGGGGTAAAATTATTACTCAGAGTGTTTAAACTTTGACCTACCACACTTAGTTGTGTGGGCCCTGCGCATACAGTTTTCTTTTGCAACAAGGGATTATTGCTATCATTTGGGTGCACTCACTTGCAGTTGTATCTGAAATATTTTATATAATCTGTCTGAACCGTTAGCATGTTGATCTTGCTGCTTGGGTGTCTTAAAAATGACACATCAAACAATGAAAGTACCTCACCTAATAAATCAGACTTTTCCTTTAAACAAAGGTTGTGCAAACACGTCTGAGTTTAGAGTATTTTCTCTACACTTAACCTCACTAGCAGAAATACAGAGCAAGTTTAGGAAGACTAAATTAATATTTTCTTTCCTGCAGGAAAAGAAAAAAAAATTCTATGAGAAGCACCACCATAACTGAGATGCGTCTCGTTTTCACTTCAGTTCTGTCCAACTACTTACTCGCTGTTTAGCTTTTGTCACATCCTGTATCACACACACAAAAGCTCACACACAAACACACTTTAGAAATCTGAGAGTGTGTTAGATCTCTCTTCCTCCTCACCCAGAGTTCCTGGCCCCAGGGGGTGGAGGGTCTCTTCACCCGTCTCACACGTCCAACCCAAACACACAGCAACCCACACACACACAAATGGCCGCGTGAACACACACACACTGGCAGCAGACCACATCAGAGGGGGTCCATTCCTCCCCAAGTCCACAGGTCTCTGGATAAACATATTATTCTGGATTAAATGTTTCCCATATTTGTTATTCTTCCCTTCGAGACTCCAGGTGGAATTGGTATGAAACCAAAAATCATATGTACATTCCTTTGAATGAAAGAGCGGGCCGAGGGGGAACGCTCGAAAGGGAATTCTCGTTCCCCTTTCGGAGCGAAAACTTGTAACAACATTTGTGCAGATTCTTCAGTTGCCCCAGATTCTTCATTACACATCTAACAAAGGCTGCGCTGTGTTGTCGAGAATTGGTCTTTTCCCCCTGCAAATCCTATTGCGCCGCTCCCCAAAATTCTCTACGAAAACCAGGAAGTGTGTGTGCCCGGTGGAGGTCCTCTGCTGGTTCTGAATCAGATCCAATTGGTCCAAGAGGCACTGATCCTCAAGGGGATGCTGCAGTGTGAGAGTGTGTTTCACTCTCCTGCAGTATCAGTTTGAATAGAGATAGAAGGTGACAGCTGAGCAGCAGTTTCAGCCACTGTGAGGCCTAAATTGAAGACTCCAGAGGCAGAAGGTGATGATGGAGTCCTGCTCAGTCATGCAATTATGTCCAAATTACTGCCAGAGCCTCTTGCCCTATCAGAGGTTATAGCCTTGAGCGGGCCAATCGGTGAGGTGTTGATGTGCAGTGAGAGATCACAGACTGCCCACCTATAGACCCGGTGGCCATGGTAATATTATCTGAGCCACTATGGTGGATGGAGCCACATGTTGCAGGAGAACGGATTATAGTCTCCTCCATCAACCACCAATTAAAAAACGACCTCCATCTTTCAGGGCCAAGGAAAGAACTTTCATTTAAGCTTGGTGATACATTCTGAGTTCAAATATTTGCAGTCAACACACCATCCGGTCACAAACATGTCAGAAAACCACGCACGAACTGATGCTCTTGAATGATCTCAGCATCAAATGTTTTTCCTCCCTGCATACTAATGCAACCGGGAGCAACAGCAGAGGCACATAATAGGCTGAAACCCGCATCAGTGCGCTTGTTTCTTCCTATCGTGTTTATTTTTGTAAACTGCACATCCCCAACTTTGCGCAGCGGTGGGACGTGCGTTGTGGACAGAGGGTTCTCACTGCAGTGCGTTTGATGTCTCTCTCTCTCTCTCTCTCCCTGGACCCTGGAGACATTCCCCATGCATAATCGCTGTGTGTCTTTCTGATCTGCCTCTTCTGCTGGTGGAGGTTAATGCACAGAGAAACACACACACATACACACATAAATTAGGAACAACCGTATTTCCCCACAAATAGCAAAGAATAAAGCAAACAAAGGCAGAGATGAGTTTTGTGACGTTTATTGATGTGATCAAGGTAGTTTGTTTACCATTATGCAACACAAGGTTGTACGACAAAATGAATGTTAAGAATAAAAAGATGTAAGAATAAGATAAGAACTTCTGTCATCTCGTCACATCATTTAGCACGGTGCTGTACTAAACAACTCAGCTGAATGTGGTGTTTTAAACACAGTCAGACTCTACTCCTGTAATTCATCATCCTTTAACAGACATTAAGTCTGGAAATCGGGGGAAGATCTGTGATTGGAGGGAGGGAAGCTCCTGTACAGCTCAGTATTCTGGTGAGGACTCTCTAACTATATTGCAGAGGGGGCAAAGGGGTCACGAGGTGGTGTGTCTGTGTGTTAGTGTGTGTGTGTGTGTGGGTGTGGGTGGGTGTGATGGCAGCATCACCAGTCCTCCAGGGCTCAGCAGGCTAATTAATAATGAATCCCAGAGAGGCTGTGTTTGAAATGCAGATGTGCAACTGCCGGCTCCGCCTGCTCCTTCAGAGGGACCTGTGTATGTGTGTGTGTGTATATGAGAGTGTGTGTGTGCATGTGTGTGCGTGTGTGTGTGTGTGTGCGAGTGGGGGGTTGTGGGCCACAGGGGGAAAGTATGTTGGTTGGTTATTTAGCTGTGGCATAGAGCTTGCTGATATTACACATGAAAATCAACGGTTGTTCTTTAAACACTGACAGAAAAGAAACATTTTCAGCAGAGAAGTTTTCACAACAAGTCTGTCCTCTTTCTGCTCCCGAGTCCTCTCTCTTCCTTGTTGGTGCCAGCAGAGGCCTCAACCCCCGAGCTCTTCTCTGCTCTTAGCACAGAGGAGGAGAAGAAGAAAGAGGATGTGGAAAAGGAGCTGGAGAGGGGCTGAAGAGCATACATTACATTTCTATAGACTCTCTACTCTTCTTCACCACTCTCTGTTTATATGACACTGTGTGTTCATGTGTGTGTGTGTGTGTGTGTGTGTGTGTTTGAGCAGTTTGAAGTTGAACAGATGGTAATGTTATGTAGATTTTTACCAACCGTGGCTCCTTCGCTTACCCAGGGACAATAAACTAGCCTCTTCCACAAACAGCACCTGTAACACACACACACACACACGCACACACGCACAAGCAGTGAATAATCTCTCTAACAAACGTTCACTTTGTTTGAGAGAAGGCATGAAGGACTAACAGTTTCAATTTTGTGAAATTCAATTTCTTAGGTGTTCCAAATTCTTGCAGATAATAAGAAATAATATTGCAAGGACTGCTTTTGTGCGAGTGAGGTGTTTGTAAAAGGGGGAAACCTTTTCAGGAGCCGGGAGATTCTCTGACCTCAGGCCTGTGTGTTGTTTTGACTGAATTCATTTTCTAATTAACTAACCAAAAATAATTTTACCCTGGCATTTGCACCATAGTTGGAATACTAAATATCTAGACCTAAGACATTTAATTGAAGCTTCAAACTGCTCTTAGTGTCTTTCAGCTGTTCCAGGAAACTAAATAAGTGTTGAAGGAACTTTGACATTGAAAACAACTTTATGATAAAATAAATAAATAAAAATCCACTGTGTTTAAAGTGTAGGCCTATCTTCACTGTCAGGATCTTGTCACTGCAGTCAATTAAATGGCAATACAGTTCATTCATATTACCATATATCATACTTTATATTCTTTTCCCTGGGATCTGTTATACCTGTATTTATCTGCAGTACAAACAGGAGTGTGCTAGGGTTGCCACTGCATTCTGTAGTTTATGTTTTACACCAGCTCCATCCTTAAACAAAGACTGAAAGTGCGGCTTTATTCATGGTGCAATAAAGTGCACACATAGGTCTATATGATCCAATTTTCGATATATTCCGAAGTCAAAGTAAGACCCTTTTTTTTTTACAAACATGCACAGGTGGGTTTTCATGTTTTTCATCCTTAATTAAAATACATGACACATATCTGATAATCGGAATGAGGAAAAGCTTCGTTCATCTGTTATCTGGTGTTCATTACTTATTCATTATTACTTGTTTGAAAGTAGAATTATTTCAAGACAGTGCGGTTAGAACAGCCTTAAAATTTCCTGAACGACTCGCACATTTTGTAAGCTGCGGTCGTGCGTTTATTGGACGCAAATGTGTGTCCTAAATGTCACGAATGAAGTTTATCTCGCTAAATTTCGTGCAGTTTTAACCAAAAGGATCAGTTTGTCGCCAGAGCAGGACACATATAGGCCTATATTCGTTTGCTTTATGTAGGTTTCTTTCCGAGGATTTCACTTTAAACTTGTTGAAAAGTGAAAAAAAATAAATAAATAAAAAAAAAGTCTTAAAACACTTTCACACACACAAACCCCTTGAACCAGGTCTCGCACTGCAGACCAAACAAACGCGCCGGGCCTCATGCATTATGAATGTACATTTACACTTGTGTGCTCTCATGGGAGGATTTTTTGTTTCATATACATTCAGTCATTGGTGTGTCCAGTGTATTTCACCCCTGCTGGGACACACAGAGGCAGGCAGAGGTGAGGTTTACATGACTGACAGCTGGTCATGTAGGACAGCATGCACTTCTCTATCACAAACAGACCTCCAGACGTTTTTTGTTTCAAGATGATGATGAAAACAAACGGCTTGTCACCGACATGATGTGAGATTAGTTTCGGGTCTGCTTTTGAACGTCCGTCTTGTTTAAACACGGTGTCACTGTCCTTTATTAGCGACGTCACGGGTAAATGGGAATATCGATTTTACTGTCCGGCAGCCGGTGAAGTGTGTGTCACGGGTGTCAGGGATGAGAAAACAGCCAGTGCGTTTAAACTCAGAAGTGACACAAAGGCTTTGGATTGAAACACTTAAACTATTTAGCAAAAGCAAACTGTGCTTATTGTCTAATAAAGCGTGTTTATTATAGCGTTGTTAATTAGAAAGTAAAAGTCTGTTTTCTTCTTTTGACAGTTCAAAACAGGCCCGGAGTGATTGCGTTTCCCACGTAAATAATTAGGATAGCAAAGACAGATTAATATGTTTCACTTGTTAAATCTTTAACTTGAGGCCATATCTGGCACGCAGCAGCGGAGATTCAGGCTTCATGGGGAAAGTTTTCAAAGGTCATGACACCGAGTGACACGTCCCGCCCTGAGGCCCAAGGCTGTCTCAACAGCAGACTAAAGCTGATTTATCTGTAGACTGCAGCCCGCTGCACTGAACACTGGAGAGGGGAGCATTTAGGCAAAAGAAACAAAGTCTAATGAAACAGAAAAATTAATAAAAGTGTTCTCCAAAAACACCCTGAGCTGCCATTTAGACTTTCACAGGATAACGAACTCCATTAACATTAAAAAAAAAATCATTTTCAAAAAGGAACCTACAAAAACAACGGCAAAATGTGCCCCTGAATTGAATTATTACAGAGAGATAGAATATATAATAAAAAGCCTATCAAAAATGACAAACGTTGAGAATGACAGACAGACCAAATCTCAATAGGAACAGTATAGATATTTTTTGTCCTTAGTCTATTCTTTCACCTATGGAAACATGGTGATCTGGCAACATGAGTTAAACCAGCTAATAGCCTACTCCCCAAATGTAACTATACTCCTGTTTTGAAATTGCCCATGACAAGTAGGCTATGTTACAAACCTGCAGCTAGAAGTTCAATTCAATTGAAATTCAATTGAAGGCAGTTTCAGAAAAAAAGAAATCGGAATAACTAATAACTAATAACTAATATTCATGACTTTTTTGGACTACATCTATTCCATGTAAATGTAGGCGTTAAGTTATAGGCCCTCTGAAAGATAGTCTACGGTCTGATTTTCCAAGGGAAAAGGCATCCATACATTTTTTTTTTTAATTGTCTGCTTCGTGAAGATCACTACTGTATGTGTATAGTAAACAAATCGTCGTATTTAACACTGCCTACAGCAAATAATCTGGGTTAGAATATAATTGCCAAAAGATTTACTCAAAGCCGCCAAACAAACACCTATAAGCAGCTAAAACAAACATCACAAACAACCATAAACTGCCATTTTATAAAGACAAAATTGAAGAAATTACGACTCTTTAGTTTGTGTTATTTCGCAGTAATTTGCACCTCAGCAGAGAGAGCCTGCAGTGCTGCATGGTGTAAGTGTAGCAGGGCTGGCTCGGGTTATCTGTGAATGGGCTCTTTATTGGAGGCGCGGAGCTGGGATTTGCCTTTTATTCGCCTCGCTATGGAAACGCGCTCGACTGCAGAAAAATGTTGATGTGAATAAAAGGAATCAGCACAAGGAGCGTTTCTAGAGAAGCATCTGTTACACTTAGAAACTTAGACTATCGAGAGCAATACAACCCCCTCTCCAAGTCCCTCTCCTGTCTGCTTCATGTGCCCCAATAATGCACTTTATTTTTGTAAGGAAACAAAAAAATATATTTATGCTGAAACTATTTTTTTTTATAGCGATCCCGCGCCTGGCACCAGTTAAGCCCATTTTAAAACCTCGGATTCTGTGAATATCGGCTCTACAGGCTCAGATTTAAACAAACCAGTTACATTTTTCTTTAAGAATTCATACTACAAAATCAATTCGCTTTGGCGAGGAAATTCAGGAATTGTGTTGAAATAACACCACTACCACTGTGTTGTACTACTCTTTTTGCATACAATTCTGCATAATTTCATCCCATAACGACTCAAACGGAGCAATCTAGTTCAGCATACCAGGCCACTACAACATCCCTGCCATTCACATCAAATATTCAGTCACTTTAATGAAGCATCAACGAGTAAACTAGGAATTGACACAAAACACCACTCTGGGATTAGAATAAGAACACAACAACAGAAATATCCTACATCTGGTGAATTATTCCCATCCATCTACAGGCCTATCGGCGACAACTACGCGAGGCTAGATACTGACTCAACACCTTCACTACCGCTGTCTGTCATTCCCCCGGTTGCCGAGGCCCTGTCCACCCTCCAGCGGCTCTGTCCACACATCCAGCCCCCCGGTCAGCTCACCTGCTCCGGCCTCTTCCCAGTCGCTGTCTCCGCAAGCAGCTCCTCGGCTCAGCGCTCTTTAATGACTTTCTGGTGGCTGCAGCCTTCTTTTATTTCTACTCAATGTATGAAAATGTATGCAAATTTAAATCAAGCTTAACCTGGGAGCTCGGGCAATATATTTAATGGAATTTCAAACCAATAAGGACCCTGGGACGCAGTCTTCTAATGGCAAATATAATTACGCAGCTAAGTTACCTCTCGGATATGCAGAGAGAGCTTTTTCATCTCCGAGAGGACCTGATGAGATTCTTAAAGACTGGAAGTATGAGTGCGTAATAACACATTTACTACTTCGAAAAATGTTTTAGGTTGTAAAGACACACGATTCCCTGTATAAGAGCAAATTGTGTGAGTTGGGCTGTAAGAGAAATGTTACAATTTCAATATCTTGTGGAAATCCTATTTTAAATTAGAATATAAGCCCATGATTTTTGTGGGACTAAAAAGGGTAATGATGAATGTCCTGTGCTTTAAACACTTTTGCGTAAAACACTATCTTAAGAAGCTCATTCTATAAACACCTGAGGAAGTATTCTTTAAAAGTTAATGATTAGCAGTGAGAACTGCTCTTGGTTTGATTGTATCCTTCTAAATTAAGTGCTGGCACGTAAATGCCATTGCGCTTTAATCTCCTCCTTCGCACGCGCTCAAGGGTGACAGGAGCAGCAATAAACCCGTGCGTAAATCAGTTGGAAACTTTAATTAATAAACAGGAACTGCGCTCCACGCGCACATCGTTCTACAGCCATACTCACTGGACCAGCATTCCCACTCACTTCCGGTTCGACTGCCTTTAACCCTTTCCCATCCGCAGCTCTGCTTTCAGAGGCTGAGGTTCGGGTATCTGCGCTGTCATTGGTCGACATGCGTCGTCACTGCGTCTCCGTCGGTCTGTGAGTGGTGGTGGAGGCTGTCAGTCAGTGACAGGCCGCTGCAGAGACTCCAGAGAGAGGGAGATGTCAGAGGCTGAACTGCTCCCTCGCTTCAGTAGCACTAGTGGGGTTCAGCAGCCAGCATGGCCACAGCTGCCTCCAGCCCCTACACCTTGCTCAGCTCCAGCCCCATGATCCACCCGGACAGCCAGGCCATGCAGCCTGCTAGCCCCTACAGAGGACACCAGAAACTCCTACAGAGTGACTACCTGCAGAGCGTCCAGAGTAACGGGAACCCCCTCGGGCACCACTGGGCGAGCAGTCTGTCGGAGGGCAGCCCCTGGTCGGCCAACATGGAGCAGCAGGACGTAAAACCAGGCCGAGAGGACCTGCAGCTTGGCATCATCCATCACCGTTCCCCGCACGTAGCGCATCACTCTCCTCATCACAACAACCATGGCAACCACCCGGGAGCCTGGGGAACTCCGGTGTCCCACAACTCCTCCATCACAAGCGGGCAGCAGATCAATATCTACTCCCAGACGGGCTTCACTGTCAACGGCATGCTGGACCACGGTGGCCTCACACCTCCACCCAACCCGCAGGGCCAAGGCATGCACCCGGGCCTCAGGGACACACTCAGCCCCGAGCACAGCGACCTCGGCGGGCACCACTGCCACGATCACTCCGACGAGGAGACGCCGACTTCGGACGAGCTGGAGCACTTTGCCAAGCAGTTCAAACAGCGGAGAATCAAGCTGGGCTTTACGCAGGCGGACGTGGGTTTGGCTCTGGGCACGCTGTACGGTAACGTGTTTTCCCAAACCACCATCTGCAGGTTCGAGGCTCTGCAGCTGAGCTTTAAAAACATGTGCAAACTAAAGCCGCTGCTGAACAAGTGGCTGGAGGAGGCAGACTCGACCACAGGTAGCTCTAGCAGTATAGACAAGATAGCAGCTCAGGGGAGGAAGAGGAAGAAGAGGACGTCCATCGAGGTCAGCGTGAAGGGGGTTCTGGAGACGCACTTTCTCAAGTGTCCCAAACCCTCCGCGCAGGAGATCACCTCGCTGGCGGACTCGCTGCAGCTGGAGAAGGAGGTGGTGCGCGTGTGGTTCTGCAACCGGAGGCAGAAGGAGAAGCGCATGACGCCGCCGGGAGAGGCGCCGCCACACGAGGGACCCTATTCTCACAGCGGGAGCGCGGGAGACGCCTCCTCGTGCCATGATCTCTGACCGAAGCACCGGGAGGAATCCCCCGGCACAGACTCTCGAGCGAAGGGGCGCGGTGGCACCTCCAAGCCCCCGCGCCTGTCCCGGCACAGACTCCTCCAGATGCCTCCAGCACTGAAACACGACAATAACAATAACAGAGATACCTGTTCAGCCTTCGTCATTTTCTAACTGTTATGAGGGCATTATTCTATAGCGGCATATCAAACTTCACATTTCAGATCACCTTTGGAGCCCGCCAAATTATTTTCTACATCATGGATATAAATACAAAATGTGCCTAATAACCTGCCAGCGCCTTTGGTTTGTGTCACCACTTCTCATCAGCTCGGTAATAATGATAGGATGGGACTGATGTCTGTTGTTTTTGATTTGTTTGGACGTCTCTCACATATTTGTGTTGTATGATCAGCGGAGTGAAACAAAGAATAATATCACTTTTCTTAATTGATTTGTTGCAGCACCAGAGGCCATTTTACAGTCCACCCCATACTTCCCTCGGGCTTACAAAATGCTTTAGTTCTCATCACATTTGCGTTCATTATTTTGTAACATACTCGTAGCAGATCTGTAATTATTTTTGCATATGCAAATATAGGCCCTCAGTCCAGTTGTAGAGGTATTGCTACCAACATAATAGCACTTGGAGTTTATTTTTTATTTTTATTAAATTCCTCCCTTGTGGCCTGTAGCTTATGAAGCCACACACAGTTACAGCTATTTATAAATTCATTTATTTGATTTTAATCATCTTCGACCATATAAACTGTGTGGACTCTGAAATAGAGCCGAGAATAGAAAGAGGGGTTGACGACGCTATACACCTGCCTATAATTTTATTGTACGTTCAGTATCAAAATTTTATAATCTTAAATACTCCTGTTATTGGTTTATTTCTTAAGTATTTTTTCGAATATTGTACAGTTTTATATATTACCCTTTTGAAGTCATTAATTTAAACAAATGCTCTTAGTTATTCATGCACTTAATTAGCAATGTAAAAAAACACAACAATATTTTCAGTAAGATTGAACTGTTTCGGCGGTTTTATTCCAAATTTCGATGACAGCTCAAGTAATTATTTATTTTCAGTATAAAGCTTGTATTATGTTTTGAAATAAACTATGTATGTTGTAATAAACAATTTCTTGCTACAACTGTTCACTGTCCAAAACAGAATTCAACCTCTGATAAAAGAATATTGAATATTTACAATAATAGCCAATGCTTAAAATAATACATTATTATTATTATTATTATTATTATTATTATTATTATTATATTATTATTATAAAATTGTGACAGCAATACTATAATGCAATAGGCTTATTTTTGTTCACTAAATATTCCTTGGGTTCAATTTAAAATTGTGACTGATTATAGTTATACTAAAGAGACAATTATGCTTCATTTGTGTATTCATATACACGAGTACGCATATGCTTAAGCAGCATAACCTTCAGTCAGCTTCAATGTCATGTCAAAAGGCAACTTTTTCCAAGTTTTTCATGTAACTAACAGCTGTAAAACATCCAGTGGTTCAACAGGACCTTGGCTGCAGGTCTGCAGGCTCTACGGATCACAGCAAACTGAGACGCTTTCTCCAGCAGTTCCACTGAACTGTTATTGTCCGGGCCCTCTGCCCTCCTCAATCAGACATGCGTGATTTATCGCCTGGGCCGCTGTGCCTGACAGCAAAACACAATGACACACACACACACTCAGACACACACAATCAGAAGCAGATGAATCTCATTTCAAAGACTACAGCTGCGTATAATTGGCCGTGCAAGGGCAAAATACAGCTACATTCCCCCCCACAAAAAATTCATAATGCCTAAAAATAATTTAGGGATGGTTTGGAAATAAGTGGGCCTATATGCAGTGCTGCTTAAATGATTCAAAAATAGAGCTGGAGAGGGAGAGTGAAGGAGGGGAGAGAGGCGAGGAGGAGAGGCGGAAGGGTGCTAGGCCTTGCCTTGAAATGGAGAGCCTGACTGGAATACTAATGTGTCTGAATTTATGCATCTCCTCAGTCTGCAGCCCTGAGAGGGGGGTGGGGGAGACAGAGAGAGAGAGGGAGAGAGAGAAAAGGGTGTGAGGGTGGAGGTGAAAGGGGGGCGGTTATGTAGAAGAAGAGAAAAGTAAAGCCATGGCTGATTGATTCCATCCATCTATTTTAGTTCGAAATAATCCCTGATTTCTGGGGGTTGGGGGTGGAGGGGTGCCCCTGGATGGAAGAGGAGCCAGCAGCCTAGCAAACAAGCTAAGCAAGCCAAGGTCCAGAGCAGCACTGCAGTATCCTTGAGCCTCTTCCACCTCATACTGCTTCAGTGTGGAGTCAGGATGCTTAAACATTTTTACTAGCAGCCTGCAAATGTATCTTTACAGAGCAACTGATACCCCCAACATAAATTGCTTACTTGTGAGAAAATGAATGACTTAAGTGAGGAAAATATAACAGGTGCAAGGTGAAGTATTAAATGATGAACTTCAGGTAATTATTTTTGCACTAGCAGATAATCGAGCCTCTGAATCAGATCCTGAGAAAGAGCGGGCTGATTGTTGCTGTCCTGTCGGATGAGGACAGCAACAATAGAGAAGCAGAAGTAGGGACTTGTGTAGTAGCAATTTGGGAGGATGAGTGAGTTGTTTACTGGCGGGTAATAATGGGAGCGGCCGACTCACACCTTTTTCTTAAGTGCATCTCACCTCAAACCTTCTGTTCTCTTGAGTTTATTATGTATCCTGTTTCAAAGACTCTGGTTGAACGTTATGAAATCAAAATTGATTAAAAAAGGTGGTTACCAAATTCTTCTAAATAAATTGTTTTCCAAAGCTTTTATTAATGGTGTTATTTTCCCCAAGCTTTAATATCTCTCTCCCTCTCTCTCTATACATACATATATATATATATATATATATATATATATATACATAGCTGAAGGTCAATAAAATGAATAAAACACATCATCAGGATAAAAGAGCAGTAACTTCAAAGCAGGGTAGCCCAACATTTCTGAGAAAGCAGAGAAAAAGTTAGTGAGATACAGTGTTTGCAGTAAAACTGGCATGGCAGGAGGTCAAAGAGAGGACATCCGACATCACATTTCTCTTTAATTGGAAAGGGGGGAAGCAGAGGGCTGCAGTCTGGATGCCGTACTGAGAACACAGATGGGAACGAAACAGCAGCCCACATAAGAGCATTCATACATGGGAATAATCAATATCGGCTGCAAGTCGGCCACATGGTTGTGTGACTTTTGGACTTCACCAATTCTGTCTCTTCTTTTATACTTTAAGTTTACAAAATCATCAAAACAACATCACTCCTTTATCTTTTACCAAGTCTCACTTCCACCATAAGATAACTGTAAGGTCCTACAAGTTGTCAAACCCCTTTCTGTCAGGCTGCTACAGGTCTGATCCTTGTCTTGTGTTATAACTTATATATATCTTATAGGTATATATCTATATCTCTCTACCAGTGGTGATGAGTCCAACCAAAGAAACCCTCTTGTTTTGATAAAAAATAAAAAATTGTTAGGCCTTAAAACACTCAAAATGTCCAGTAATTCAGAAGAAAAAGCAGATGGATTAGAGGAATTTAGTTGTGTAGCAGAAATGTTATTTGTTTTTTTTTGTTTGGTTGTTTGTTTTTTTGCTTTCATATCCTGTTAATAATTTCTTTACCTCTAAGAATGAACTTTGGGGTTGCAGATGACCCAGGTTTAGGAACCACTGTGTTAAAACATACTTTAAATGTATTAAAAAAAAACACTAAAACATTAATAAATTACTGAAACCATAAGTAAAAACCAACCAAATGAACAGAAAATAATAACATAAACATGTATTTAATAGGAAAATATTTTCTTATAAAATAGATATATGAAGTTTTGAGTCTCATAAAGTTATGCAGTAGTATTTCATCAAACGGGTGTGTTACATTTAGCAAATTAGAATTTCTAACAAGATATTCTGTAAGCATTCACAAATTAACAAAACATTTTCTTGAAGCAACCAAATTCCCTTAAAAAAAAGGTCACTTTAAAAACCAAAGTTCCAATACTTCCAGAGGTCAATATACTAAAGTAACACAGTTTTTATGTGCAGATAAAAACTTAATGTCAGAGGTGGATCAGGTGGGCTATATGTGTTGGCAACACATATAGCAGATGCATACAGGACGTCCCGTTAATACCAACTCTTGAATGTGTCCTGAAATCAGAAGATTACCAGTGACGTGGTAACTGTCCTGTGTCCTCCCTTGGCCTGACAGTATGGTGGGTTTTTAATTTGTTTTGGAATTACAGATGTTTTTGGTAATGCTTTGCTTTCCCACTTGTTGCAGGATGCATGTCTGATTCACCACATTTTCGGTGTATGCCTATTTGGGCTTAAAGCTGCCCATTTGAAATTTCATGCATCCATGCTGAAAAACAAGGGGCCGTTCTACAGTAGGGCACTGACACAACTTCAAAGTGAATTTGAGCAAACTTGATAACTGATCACTGGAGGGCATTATACTGTTGGTAATGATGGTGTAATAGAGGACAGAATCAATTGCGGAGTAACTGAGAGCAGAGGAGAAAAGAAAGCAGGATGGATGAGTAGGGGAGGGGAGGGGCTGTTGAAGAAGACTTAAGACTGAAGAATCTGCAATAGGATTAAACGCATAATATAAAATCAAGTTAGATAAAGGCTACAGCAGGCTACATCCAGCCAAAGGGGATCCCAATAGGAAAGTCTATCGGAAAAATCACAGTGAAAGTAAGCGTAATTCTTTGTTGCCAGTGGTAAAATCTAAAATTCACTTTTTTTTCTATTTGAGATTCTTCACCCCCTCAGATCAGTGCAGGCTCTCAGAAACCTGTTAGGCCTTTCTCTGATTTTTATTGTCAGTCACAAACAAACAGTTAAATGTAAAAACTGGTGTCAGTGGAACAGCTGCCTCTGTGATCCTATTGTTCTTATTGTCAAAGCTGTGTCATTCATGTCTTTGCAATTACTTTGACAATTAAAATTCACATTAAGGTTGTGCCGTATGATGGCTCCATTAAGGAACGTGGACATCCATAGTTTGTTATTTTGAGGGTGACACTCCTGCGAACTTTAAAGGGATGTTAAGTGGTCACACATGGCTGCACACCTGCAGTCAAGAGGTCTTATTTCAAAAACCACAGAGCCAAGTAGCGTGCTCTGTGTTTAGAAAGAAGCTTTTCGCCATCCCTCTTACACAGCCAGCATGTCTATTAAACACACACACACACACACACAAACGAGTGGTATATGTGAGAGGAGAAAAGCCTGTTTATGGCACTGAGAGAGTAAATCACTGTGTCTGATATCTTCATTTGAGACAGAGGGCTGATCACTGCTCGTCCTGCTTGTTCCACATTAACTCATTATCACACACGCTCACTCCATTAATTCTCTTGCTTTTATTAGCAGCAAGAGTGGATACACACAACCACACACAAACACACACACACACACACACACACACACACACACAAACTATCCACACAGTGGACTGATGACAAGCACTGCCTCTACCTCATCTGACAGCTAATGGCTTCATTAGGAGCAGCGTGTTAATTGGCTGACTTTGGGGAGACTCTCGTTAATGAGGATAAATAGATTCACACCTGAGCAGGGTGCTATCCAGCCACAGCAGCACTGTGGGAACTCTGGATGACGAGCACATGTGGACTGCAACTATGACTGCAGCACCTGTCCCTTTTTCTTTTTTTGGGGTTCTTTTTTACTTCCTCCCAGCCTAAACACAGTTGTGTTTTCCTTGCCAGGCAGACTTATTAGCAGAGTGGTTGATTAGCACCAGGAGGCCAAAACAAAGAGCAGTATGTCAAAACAATTAGCCCCACTGTTTACCTCTCAGCTCCCAGGATGACTACGAAATGCATCTAATCCAGGGCAGAGAGAGAGAGACAGAGAGAGAGAGAAGAGGACATGGAGTCACCTCAGACAGTTGCAGTAAAAGGACAACAGCTGGTCCATAGGCCAATGGGTGTGTGTGTGTGTGTGTGTGTGTGTGTGTGTGTGTACTGATGGGAGCAGTCCTTGTGCCTCATTCCATCTGCTTTCCTGCTTAGATCTCCATCCTCTGCTGTCTGGTCATGACAGCTCTGACACACACAAACACACACACACTTCTCTTTACACACCACTGGTTGGAGGAGCTCACATTCTCAGGGGAGCGGTGGTGGGGGGGGGCAGACAGACAAAATGGAAGCAGGCGAGACGGGTCATTTACATAAGGGCAGGACACAGACCCAGTGAGGGACGCTGTGTGTTCAACAGCCATACAACTTCTCATGTACTGGACAGCGTTACCACCTAGCGGCGACGAATGCGCTTTGCATCTCATTTAAGTTCACCATGGCAGGACACAAAGGGAAATGAAGCTGCTTGGGATGCGGTCATCATTTTAAAGGGTCTGGTCACATAAATTACGTTAAAAAACATAACCCCTCTTATCTAACCATGAAAATACTTTAGGTACAAAGCTGCATTAAACGATATCTTTGTATTAAAAATGCATCAAATGACTACATGTAGGCCTAATGCAAAAGTGAGACAGAGAATTATCACCGAACAGTTCCCCACGGCTCTGAGAGGCATCTCAGCATCTTTTAGCTGGTTTTGTGTTCCGGTTCTCTTTCAAAGCTCAAGCTGATGAACCTATACGCTCCCTGCCCAGCACCAAATCTAGTGAACAGCATTTAGCAGCTAAAAAGCCAGCTATATGCCTCAATGGAGACCAAAACAGAGCTGAATGCCGAGTGAATATTGGACTTATCACTTGCCAGGGCAACACGACTCTAAATGAATGCTAATGTTGTATCACTGTAACACATTCACCATGTGACCTTTCTGAAGGGATGGTGTTTCAATGTAACTGGCAAGGTTTTGAAGATTTCTTTCATCACCACAAGACAATGAGAGTGAAAAAAAAAGTCCATTGTTTACATCGTTAAAAAACGACTTCATTGCTACAAACACTTAAGGAAAGTAAAATTCCAATGAAAGCTGTTCACAGTGATGTGTGTGGACTATCCAGAGTAACTCTGGAAAGAGATGTCACTGTTGATAAAACAACAACCAACATTTAAAAATCAGTCATTAAGTACCACAAGTAATAAATTCACCAGTATAAGTGGTTGGCGGTAGAAATCTAAAATAAAAGAACAAAACACGCCACCTCTATCTCACCTAAAATATATGGAAATTCAATGGGTCATCCTGGAATTGCACCTTGTGAACACAATGGCAGGTGTTCATCAAAAGTTACATAGTAGTTATGTTATATTGATATGGTTGACACTTACATTAGGAATATACGCAAATATCAAACAGTGTTGGTTCACTGTCCCATTCAATAACTCAGTATTGCAGAAATCTTGGTGTCATTTTTGATCACAACCTCTGCTTAGAAAAACATGGTGAATCAACAGTTCAGTTGTGCTTTCATCACCTCAGAAACATTTCAAGGATCAGACCTTTTTTTATGATAAAAATATGGAAACTGTCATTCATGCCTCCTTCATAATGGTTTGATTATTGTAATTGCTTGCTCTCCTGTATCAGTACGAAATCCCTCTCCCATCTCCAGCTTATCCAAAACTCTGCTGCCGGGATTTTGACTCGGTCTACTACACATGATCGCATCACAACGAGAGTAGACTTTAAAATATTACGGATTTCTTCCAAAGTCCTGAGAGGCTTAGCTCCAAGTTTTTCAGCGGACCTTTTAGTGCCCTGTACCCCCATCCTACTCCCTGAGATCCTCCGATGGGTGGTTGTTCCAGGGTCCAGATTTATACTGAAAGGTAACAGAGCGTTTGCAGTTAGGGCACTGACCAGGGATCATTTTTAAAAAGCACAAAGGTTTTCATTGATGTTTGATTTGGTTGAGGGGTTTACCTAGAGGATTTCTGACAAAGTCTTTCTGGCGGGGAGCTCTGTGGGTGAACCTCTCCCATGCGCCCTTTTGAGTTAATTTTACTCTGTTAGAAGGTGTTTAGTTTTATGGCTTTTTGTTTTAGCCCACTTGGTGTTTTGAAAGGTGCTACATAAATACATTTTATTATTAATATTACATTAGCTTTTTTCCATTTCTCACGGGTACTGGACAGATGTTTGTGGAGCATTTTTGTGACAGAACCAGCTCAGACCACAGGGGATGCATGTCAATAATGATCTTTAATGTCAATATATACAGAACTTGAAAGAAAAATATAATCTTAAAAATCAAATGAAATAAATACAATATCATACAGTTTCCACAATGTCTTTTTGAAGAGAGATCCATGGAAATTCTTTTTTATTTTAAAGTCAGCCTCTCTGGTTCGACGGGGTGCGTCCGTCCCCCCCAGAGTAATCCCTACAGCCCCCCCACATGCTCTTCATCGTCATTATATATATTTATATATTTTTTTGCAAACTAGAATTTGTTATCGTTACCACATTGTTTCACCTTCGAACTCTAGACATTATCTTTTTTCCATCTGCAGCTTATTTTACCTCTTTTGATACATTGTTAGCATCACAAAGTAACATGAGTCAGACGGTAATTTTAAGGGAAAAGTAAATACAGGTTCTGTCCAAACATGCATTTATGTTTCTGAAAGTGCTGGCAGATGATTCTGATCCTGAGGGATTTCCTTTACAAGCAGAATCCTCATATGTTTTTATTTTTAAGAGAGGACACAGTCTTACAATGTCCCTCAGTCAATATCATTTGGCAACACTCTCACACATAAACCATTACTTCACTTTGAAGAAAAGAAGTTAAGACAGCAAAAGCAAGAAAACTGAGCAGGAGGATGGCAGAGCATAGATGAAGAGCAGTGGGGGGGGGGGCACAGTTTACCGAAGCAGCTTTGAATCAGCCAATCACAGTGAAGGAGAACATCAGCTGGTGCGTTTCTTCCCCACACAAGGAAGAAAGAATGAAAGGCGAGGAGGGCAAGTGCATATGAAAGCTGTGGAAATAAATACAAGTCTGTCTCCCCAGCAGTAACAGATATGTGAGTTTCCCCTCTTCCTCTTCAGCTGACGTCTTCACAATGCAACCTCGTCCAGTGTGAGCGTGCATGTATGTGTGCATATGTTGGGTGTGTCAAATAAATAGATTTAAAAAAAGAAAATAGAGGGAGACAGTAGATCTGACTGGCCAGGACTTCGGTCTGTGTTTGCGTGCGAGAGTCCGACTGAGAGTGAGGTCAAAACGGGAGGGCGAGCGGACGTGTGTCTACATGTCTGTTGAGGTGAGTTTCTTCATGCTGCGTCTCTGGGCTAGACTGGACGCTGCCACGGGCTCCAACACCGGCTGACTTGTCTTCTGGCTCAGTGCTGAATAGGTGGCAGCCATGGCTCCCTGGAAAACAACAACACACTTAACACTTGGCGTGAACTTTCCCAGAGATACAAGACTCTGAACTTCAAAGTCATTCTATTACGACTTCAAAGTTGAGGCGAGACGTAGCCTATTTGGCTGCCAAGCCCAGCACAGAAGTTTGCAATGTTTCCCCTTATTGCTCATTTCACCTTTAGAACTCAGCTAATTTAGACAAATCAAAAACACTCTGTTTATCTGCATCAGATTGTGGGTGGGTTCTGCTAACAACCAATTTATTCCACATTGTATAACACTACATGTTTGTTTATCTAGTACTACCCACTTATCTAGAGATTAATCAGAAACAAGTCATACATCATCTGAACATTTGCAGAATGGGAGCCACACAAACACAGGAGCGAGTTGTGCAATACCTCTCAAAAAGTAGAAAACGTAAGTCATTTCCTGTCAACCCTCTACTGTCAAACAAAAAGACAAATGTTCATAAATAAACAATCCAAACTGATGAGAGTTTATGGAAGGGACTTGGTGAAGTTAACAAAGAGGCCACAGGTACACAAATAACACCTCTTTGTGTTGGCAGTGGTGTCCAGCGAGGCCCTTCAATACAAATTATGTGTCAGACCTTGAATCACAAGAGAGGGGGAGAGCAAGAATAGATCACTGACAGCAGGGGGATTCATCATGACTAAGAGCAGGATGACGAGTCTACAGTCAGCGACACAAAAACTCAGACTGATGAGTGAGAAAATGATGCATGGTCACCGTCGTGTTTATGGAAAAGTAACATTTTAGGTTACCAGCATTAATCTGTTGAACTATGCATCCTACCTGACGGTGTTAATGATGCCGAAGTCTTTTCTTGGCATATAATATGACTGGTAACTATACCATTTTTTGGGCCATGGTCCTGAACAGAACTGTCAGACTTGCTTTTTCTTTCTTTTCTTTTTTTTAAGTGCTAAAGAGAGAACTGAGCAACAAAGCAAAGCTCTCAATTTAGTGTTGAACTCTTCAGACCCTCGCACCTTTGGGTTGTATCTAAAAGAACCTGTGCATGGTGGCTGGCCTCGCTCTGCATGACTGGGTGAAAGGTTCAGTACTTTCTGAGTGCCTCTAGACAGCCGCTGCTCACTGATGTTAAGAGAAGTCGACATGGGTTGTTCTCGAGCTTGGTAAGGACGCCGCCCAGACAACCTTTCTCTTTAGGGGGTCTAAAAACCATCCCGTGTGAGGACATGAGGGAAGTGAGAGGAGAAAAACACAACCAGGCTGCTCTGATGTGCTGTTTTTACTGTGACATTTTGTGCCTTGAAGTAGGGTCATGCTGGTATAGTCCTCATGACTTGTACAACATTTGTGATATCTTCCAGGCTGTTATTTGTTATGTAAGCTCTTGGCATTCAAAAAGAAAGAAAAAAAAGCCTCACCATTTTTGAAAATTGGACAAAACGGCATCCTTTTTTTGTTGTCAGCCACCTAGCAACAGTGTTCTCATGACTTAAACCACTTGAGCACCAAACGTATTCGGCACTTGACTTCCCATGTCATAAATACGACCTGACTGAAAGAAGCATCTGACCTGGATAAGTGGGCAAGATAAGATAGAAGGATGGCCGCATCTGCTCTGCTGGATCTGGTATTAGCAATAGATGAGATTAGAAGTGTATGAATCACAGAGGATCAGGCTCACTTTCATATGTCAAGAGGTACTACGGGGGTATGACATCATATAGAAGAGTTCAGACTCTCTGCTGGTTTGGAGAAATGATGTGGTTCCATGTTTAGAAATGCAGAGTGTCATTACCTATAAGGCATGTGAGGCCACGTATCCCAATCCAACTTTGAGCCTTTAAAAATTCTACCACATGGTAGCAACTGATTTCAAAACACACAACAAACAAAGCACAATTAGATGTGCCACGGAGGTTATGTTTTAGATCCTGTGTCATTGTCTGTTTGATAATTATGAGGCTATTTGCTCACCTTGACGAGGTGTGGTGCATCATGGCGTGTGAGCTGGAAGTGTGGTAGCGTATCTCTGCAGGTGATCCAGGAATGCTTTAGAACCTGCTCTGCTGTGTATCGCTGGTGAGGGTCCACATGGAGCATATGGGACAGCAGGTCCTGGAACATAAAACATCCCGTCTTTCAAAGTATACGACGGAAAGAACAGAATTTCAAGTGGGTTTCCCTACTGTGAATTTATATGCTATGCACATTTATTTATTGCATTGGCTGAATTTTCCTTAATAGTCTCAACCACTTCAACACGCATTTGGAATCTCTGTTGTTCAGTCATTTGTTCAGTGGTACAACACAGCTTTGAGTCAAATGTTATCGCCATCTCTGCTGAATCACAGAACAAAGCAGATGAATACAAAAAGGATAAATTCTAAATATTCCAGCTAAAGTTAAAGTAAATCCAGTTTATTAAGCACTTTAAAAAGCACACTGTGCTTTACAGACATAACAAAAAAAAGTATTCCTATTAGACTTGACAATATGCTCACACAACCAGTGTGAAGTGACAAAGTGTCCGTGTGTGTACCTTTGAGGTGTCTGATACAGTATCCCAGTTGCCTCCTGTCAAAGAGAAGTTTCCAGACCCTATCCGGAGTAGAATCTCCTCTGGTGTGTCATTTGGCCCATTAGCAAACGGCGTGTACCTAACAGGGGGTAAAAAGCAGAGGGTAGGAAAACACATGATCATCTTACGAGCAGTATTTCATTTCATAGATTCTATTGCATACCAATCCCATAAGGAACAATGTGATTGCCGTTTTGTGGTAATTAAAACACACCATGAATACAACTATTTGGAATTGTGTTGGGAGGTGGTGGTGAAATTTGCAAAAAAAACAAAATTAAGTTTAGTCCACCGCACACTTATTGTCTATAATAGCACCACGAGCACAAGCAAAGTCATGTTTGAGCTCCATCTTTGCAAGGAATTAGACAGGTTGAAAAAGAATATACAGTTTCATTTTTCCTGAAACAGCTGCAAGCGCTGTAGTTTATACCAAATGCTGCTTACAGCTGCACTAAACATTATTTTGTATTCGCAATGGAAGAAGATGAGTATGTGCAATGTGAGAGGTGTCGATCATAGTAACAAACCTGGGGAGAATCATCACTCTCACCTTACTTGCTATTATTACACCACTCATTATCACAGCTTTCAGTGTCTCAAGCTGTTTTTGGTTTTACAGTCCGCATCTTTACGGTTTTGGTTCAATTTCACAGCTCCAAACAGCCTGGTTTCCAGCTGAAGCGGGCACCTGTTTTCAGCTAAAAGGCTCTAAAAACCCACTGGTCCTCTACCCTCCCAGCTCACCAAAAGATAACTGGCGGACCCTCTGGGGGAAGACCCAGGCTGATTAGGAGAGATGGCACTCATCATACTTTGGAGTTATTAGTGGACCAACAACAGTTGTTCCCTGAGTGCAGTCTTACCCTGCCAGCATGGTATACAGTAGAACTCCAAGACTCCATATATCACAGGCTGCATCATAACCTTGCCTCATTAGTACCTGGACCCACGCAAACAAGGAAAGAAACCATTAGCAACTCATATTGACATCAAATTCTTTACATGCTACTCTTTGTCCACTTTATATCATCTCTCTCTCCATGTCTCAAAATTGTCTCTATCCGGTATCACATCCTTTATTCCCTCTATCATTTGTTCTCTTGTTGCTTCCATCATTTTCTCCCTCTCACCTCTGGTGCCACAAAATTGGCGGTGTAACAGGGGGTGAGGAGCAGGCCGTTGCCTCCCCGAAGCTGCTTGGCGAATCCAAAGTCACAGATCCTGATGGAGTCTGGATTTCCCGAGTCATCCATATACAGGATGTTACTGGGCTTCAGGTCTCGGTGTACCACCTGGGGAGGAGGAGAATAGAGGAGAAGAAGACATTTGAGAAGACGTCTGATTTTCACTGACGCTCATGTATGCACAGAAGTGTTTGCTCACCCCTTGGCAGTGGAGGTAGTCAACAGTCTTGGTGATGGTGTACAGCACAGCGCTGGCCTCCCTCTCAGAGAAAAACTTCTGCCTGAGGATCTTGTCCAGCAGCTCTCCCCCCTTCATCAGCTCCGTCACAAGGTACACATACCTGCCCTCATCGTATACCTGACAGATGCGCGCACACACACACACACACACTTTCAGCATGATGACAAAACAACTGTAAAAACATTACTTTCATGCTCACACAAATGTTACTGACGTCTTTCAGAGTGATGATGTTGGGATGCTGTCCGTATCGCATCAGGATTTCTATCTCTTCAGAGGGGTCCCTCTTAATTTTGTCTATAATCTGAGACACATGGAAACACAGGCATGAGCGTACAAGTCAAAAAAGTGTAACTTACAACATATTCAGTCTTGCAAAGTACTGCCGAAGCAGCTTTGAAAAGTATTGCTTTAAATAAGGGTTGGGAAGTTGCAATAGTTGCTGCAATGTGGCTTCAGTTGTTGAAGCTGTGCTGCCCTCTGCTGGTCGGTTGGTAACACTAACCATCATCAACATGCCTCCTAAATTTTTTTGCTATTACATACACTCCAAGGTTCAGAAAACGTTATGATTCTATAGACACCAATTTATAAAGTGTGCATTCAAACTACAGTGGTCTCATTTACTTCGTCATTTAGTTCCTCAGGAATTAAAAACGCCTTTTAAAGCTGATTAATCAGTCTTCAAATTGGCTTAAAAATGCAGTGCGAGTTACATTCTTTTTTATTTCAATAATAATAAAAGAAACACCCCCAGGTACTCAGAAGGTGCTGACCATGACAGAAAACTTTATAAAGGCTGTCAAGCGGTGTATTGGTGGCCTGAAGGTTAGAGAAGCAGGATCCCGACTGAAAGGTCACCAGTTTAAATTCTAGAAGACCAGGATAAATCTTGGGTGGGATCTCAATGTAGGCGGCATCCTTCATTGGCCACTGTTGAAATGCCTTTGAGCAAGAAACTTAACCCCCAACAATGTGGAGCTATTCAGAATCCAACAAAACTGTGATTTTACTGGGTAACTCTCAGGTGTAACTGTGTGACACTGTGGGGTGTAAAGCACAGCGCTACAGTAAATGAATACCAGTGAATAGCAGATTTGCTGTGGACTTACCTTCACAGCATAGTCCATGGCAGAGACTCGGTGTACACAGCGTTTACAAATAGAGTAGGAACCAACCCCTATGTCCTCCTGCAGCTCGTACAGATCAGAGAACTTGGCTGAGCCACCGTGCATCTGTAAAGAACAGGATTTCAACTGTTAGATTACATTCTAAACTGAATAAATTTAAAAAAGTGCTCCAGCAAAACCAGCAGCTTCAGTCCCTCCCAAGCCATTTCACGATATGACTCATAAATCACCACAATCCTTTGCTGGTATATAAAAGACAACACAAGTGTGTTGTAGTAGTTCAGATCATCCTGCTGCTGGGTGCTCTCATATCATTGTTTTTTGTTCACAAATATGCCAGAATGGAACATTGGTGGCAACGTTATTACATGTTCAATCAGCAGTCAAACATTGCTCCCTATTTACCAGAGATGGGGACTCGAGTGCGACTTAAGTTGCACACACAGTGACATCAGACTCGACTCGGACTTGAGGCGCGGGACTCGTAAACAATGTTTATTTTTTAGGACACGTCTGATGGGCTTGCTGTTATTCCCCTCCCTCTGTTACCTATAACCTGCCTACGTAACACGTAGCATCTGCTGCGCGCAGCCGCACGTGAGACAGGACAACAAACAGCGGCAGCTGCTGTGCCATTCAATAAACTTTGGCTTTAAAACTTCATACAACAAGACCCAAACAAAGAAGCGCTGAACGCAAATAGGTTAGTAACCTGTGGTGAGTAAACGTGTTTGGTTCAGCATTGGCCATCTAACATTTGCTTGCTTCTTGCTTCAGCTACGAACTACGAGAGGTTTACTTCGACTGTTGTTCGTTATGAAAAGATGAATGAACGTTTGTTTAGCCTACTTGCCAAACTTATGGTAGTTGATTACCAATCCTTTACGTCCCGCTGGCTGCCATCACCTTAATTATTGCCGTTGTCTGGAAAGAGGTTTCAGGTTTATTGTTGATCAGGTAACCTTACAGTTTTATTTAGTTATAACAGTACACTGGTTTGAGAGTCTGCAGGGTGTATTTACTTACAGTAGTTTAAGCTCTCATTGATTGCATTGCACATTATGGTTGTGCTCTGTAAGTTAAAAACAGGTTACAGATTTATTGTTTTGAGAGTCTGGGGGGATGTGTTGACTTACAGTAGTTTATAAGCGGTTATTAATTGCACATTACATGGTTGTTAAAAACAGGTTACAGATTTATTGTTGACCATGTGACTTTACGGTTTTATTTAATTAACTTTACACTAGGTTGGAAAATCAACAGGGTTTGTTGACTTACAGTAGTTTATAAGCTGTCAATAACTGTAGACGAATTGTACATAAGGCTGGATGGTTGTGCTCTGTAAGTTAAACAGACGTCACAGTTTTATTTCGTTAATGTTACACTGGGTTTCAGAGTCTGGGGAGTGTATTGACTTACGGTATTTAATAAACAGTCAATAATTGCATTGCACATTACTTGTGCTCTGTAAATGAAAAAAAGGTTACAGTTACAGTATTCCTTATAGCTATGCAGTTTTATAAGCAACCTGGACTGAACGCAGCAGGTGTTACAACATTCGTAATAACCACGAAAGACCTGAGACTTGACTTGGACACTAACTCAAAGACTTGTGAGCATCTCTGCTATTTACACATCACTTAGTGGCAACATGCTGTCAAATTAACAGTTAGTGTGTGTGTGTGGTGTAAGTCTGCAGTGGAACATAACATTCATTAAAGGATAAAGGTTGTTTAGCAGCTACGTTGAATTTTTCTAGTTTATGCCATCATGTGATCCTAATTTAACGTCACTGTACAGAAGTCGCCTGTTACGTTTGCAGTGAGTGCTGCTAATATCGTCACTTTATTATTAAGAGAGGAGGTGTGAAAGCACCACTCGAACAGAGTTTTGTCTACTAAAATGTTATGATAACAGTAACAGTTACCGATGTGTTGACAATGCAATCTTAACTTCCTCTCAACTGTGTTGTGACCAGCTTTTGCAAGGATGTTGCCTGCAAGATGAAAATCATTACAAAAGCTCCACGGTGAAGTAGTCGACACCTTTAGTCAGAATCATGTTGCAAAATGGCAGGTCCACCATTGGAGATGAATGGAATTATTCTTTAACTTTTGTGCACCAACCGAGCTTCATACAAAAATCTTAAGAGTAAAGAAAATATTGCATGACCTTCTTGTATGTTAGTTAATACTTAAGTAATTAACCTGTGTACATCGTGAGGACATCCGTAAAGTAGTAGAGGTAATGTGTATTCACCTGAACTATAGGGAGTATGCTCAGCAGCGGGGAACTCTTGTTCTCATCCATGGGGGCTGGAGCAACAAAACTGAAGCCTTTGAAGAGCTGGTGGGCGTTAGCACTGGGAGGGATACCTGGGGAGTCTAAATATACAAAGATAATTAATAAAATAAGACACATGAACATACAAAAAAAACACCCACTAAATTTTGGAGTTGCTTCTTGTAGTCAGTGCTCAGTTGCAGTTTCCATGGCTGCAGGAGTGGCAGTTGCTTTCAACCTCAAAAGCATGTGAACAAAACGTGTGTGTGTGTGTGTGTGGATCTACCTTTAGGCGTTTTAGCGGTGAACTCAGGGTCGAAGCAGAACGTGTCATCTGGTTTACCTGCTGCAGGCTTGAATGGGGGCTGGAGCTCTCTCCTGAACAGTTTCTGGAATGAATACAGGTGCATACATGCAAAAAAAAAAATAAAAATACAAAAACACGGTTAGAAATCAAACCCGACCACAGGCTGTTTGGAGTGTGTGAATGTATGTGAAAGAGAAGCCAAGACCCCTCCCAGACAAACTCCCCACCAGCCCATCCCTCTACATCCCGCTCCAGCCAATAGCGTCCTGCTGGCTCTTAAACACTCACGCAGGGCTATTAGTGCACACACAGTGAGAACTGGCCCTCTGCCCAGACACACACACACATACACACAAACATAATTGGCGTGGACTGATGGCCAGTAGTCACCAAGCCAACCATTTGTTAGGTGTGAATACGCAACAGAAGCTGGATAGTTACATGTGTGTGTTTATGTGTCGGTTTGTGAGAAATGAGAGGGGTGTGTGTGTGTGCGTGCACGCTCACATTCCAGTCGATGGTGGAAAAGAAAGCATGGCGTTTGATCTCCTCCACTCCATCGGGGCCGGCCCCTACGGACACAGATCACTCTGGTTCAGTTAACCTGGCATGTTTGCTTTTATTGTTTCAACACATTCACACATTTTTTTCTCAGCTGTTTTCAGCATGTGATTAAAGTCGATGCCAAAATGTTCACAGGCTCAAGCTAAGCGAGTGGCGCAACGTGAGGATCAACACATCTCATTTTCCTTCATTCTAACAGGTCTCCATAATCCAACAAACACCTTACCTAGTCTGTTAGCAGGGTTACGTTTAAACAGCATTCTCAGTAAACTCTGGGCTTCCAAACTTAGGAACTGGGGCATTCCCAACTTAGCTCTGGAAGGAAGTGTGAGAGTAAAGAGCAGAAAGTGAGTATGGACAAAAATAAAAGCTACAGCTAATCATTACTTGCATATCAAAACTCATCTCACGTCTTGTCAGTGTCTTAATCATGCAGTGACTCACTTGAGAATCATGTTCATGGTCTCATTGCGGTCTTTCCCTTGGAACGGCAATGTCCCTGTTAGCATCTCAAACTGCAAAGACACCATGAAAGAAAGGAAATTTTATATCTTCATATAAAAGTTATCGTAAATGTCAGAGCACAAAAGACGAGGAAGCGCATGTAGGGTTTGCGTGAGCTTGTGTACCATAAGTACTCCCAGAGACCACCAGTCCGCACTCTGTGTGTGTCCTCTCCTGTTGACCACCTCAGGGGCCATATACTCCACCGTACCGCAGAAGGAATAAGCCTTCTTATCAGCATCTACTGACTCTTTACTCAAGCCAAAGTCTGCACAACAGCAATGCAAAGCAAAATGGTAAGATACACCAATGACTGAACTGTCACATCAAATAATTATACTATGCAGAACATAACAATTGCTGCAGTCAAAGGACAAAAAAAACCAAAATCTATTCTTAGTAAAAATAAATTTAAAATGAAACTGTTTAATTACAGGTTATTAACTACATCAGACTATTAAATTACTCTTTAAAAATTATGCAATGGTGTTATAATAAGTCAAACATACCTGTTAACTTTATGTGTCCAGCTTCATCAAGTAAGATGCTGAAAGACAAGAAGAATTTTTCCATGGAGGTGAGTTTCAGACAGTTGTCATGAAGACAAGTTAACAACACTACAATGACAAGATTAAAGTCATCTCATGCCTTTGTTTACAGCTTAAAATCACTTAGAGGTCTTAGGACATGTTTACAAATATATTCTTAAGTTCTGGGGTTTTTAAATGGACTGCTAATTATAAGAAACACTGTACTTTCACTCAGAAGACCCATTAACACACATGTATTTTCTTTTAGATTATGAAAAACATAACTATAAATTCTTGCCAGCTATTTGTCTTCTAAGATGAAACGTCTCTTCGCAACATCGGACATCCAATCCTTTTAAAGGCGTTTATGTTTTATGCATTACATTTTTTTCCAATTCAATCTAGCTTTATTGTAGTTTTACTGAATTATACATCAGTGTATGGGTACTATGTAAATTATCTAGCATCGTATCCTCTTTACGATATGAGACAATCATTTTGCTTTCAGGTTCTTTGAGGACTGGGCACACACAGTCAAAAACTCTTCTCGGTCATTCACCATTTCATTAGTGTCACTACGGAGGAGGAGGAGGAAGTAAAAGAGATTGGGAGATTGGACAAGAGGATCTTATGGTTTTAAAATGACGTCTAAGTAGAAAATTGATAATAGAAAGATTTTTCATTTTACATGTTAGTCAGAGTATCTGACAAATGGATGACGAATGACTTTTGAACAAGCCTTAGCTATGGGGGTTTGGAAGAGCCATACAGTGTACATGCTGGGTTTGAGTGTGAAAGGTCAAAGGTGAAGGTGAAGTCTAGTATTCATACTTCTCTGGCTTGAGATCTCTGTAAACTATGCCCAGGGTGTGCAGATGGTCGAGGGCCAGGGCCAGCTCTGCAAGGTAGAATTTCACATCTTCCTCTGTAAACATAACCTGATAAGAACTGGACAAATTTACTCTCTGAACTCAGAAGAGGAGAGAAGTTCAGCAGAACAGAAAAAAGACAACTTCAATATTAAGCTTCAGTAACCACAAACAGAGAAAACAAGAGTATCGTTATTGTCACAATATCAACATTTCAAATAAGTTACACGATTCGGCAAGCTGTTGATTTGACATTGCCAGCAGCTATCACTTTGGTTCGGAGACACACTTTCAACACAAGGTCTGGCTAGAGAACAATCACACACTATTTGAGTTCCCTGAAAGCATTTGAAAAGAGCTGATCTGAGCCTCTAACTGACAAGCAACCGGTGATCTAAAAGTGAATAAAAAATTCCAAGAAAAGCACTTGTGTTTCCGTGAGGAATTCAAGTCATGATTTCAATAAAAAGCCAACATAAAAGAGGAAAGACTAATGACTTGGCAGTGCGTTTGCTCTTATGAAATAAATAAAATATGTTTGCATACTAAATTTGCACCTGTTTCATTTGTGGCTGTCATCGTAACAATTCCAGAGAGTTTTTAAAAGAACATTGTGGCATTAGAAGTTCTGATTTTCACAGATATGTTCAAAACACCTTCAAAAACCATTAAATTGTGAACGAAAAGGACATGCTGTTCTTTTCTTTTCAAATAAGCTTCAAGTACAATGCGATGTAAGGCAACAGGACGTCCGCTTACCTCTTTGGATAAGCGAGTGAATACATCCCCACCCCTGAGAAAGTCCAGTATTAAATACAGTTTCCCTTCTGTCTGGAAGGCTGGGAGACAAGGACACAAGGAAGTAATTTACCTAAAAAACTGATTATATTCTGATTTCAGAGACACTCAAGTGTTTGGGTTTCATGGTGACACTTGTTAACATCGTAACGCACGTAGAATAGCAGCAGCTTACTAACGTTAACAACGATGATAGTGATTTATCAGAATAAAAGCAGATATTAGGTCCCCTGTCTTTAATGTTATTTTTATGTATATTGTGGCAACTTTGTATGTGAAAAACTGTACTAATAATAAACTTGACTAATTGGGGATAACTCCTGTTCAATGACTTCAAAATGTTCTGATAAATGTTGTTAACAGTGATGTTTCTGATTGGATCATAAAGATGCACATAAGCAGCTTATTCCCAATTCATCCCGAACTGGGATGTAATCTGTATGATCATCTATAATCACCTGCACACTATGTAAATATGAACACTTCCCTTACCGTAGTGCAATTTCACTATGAAGGGATGATTGACTTCCACTAAAATGTCTCTTTCCATCTTCGTGCGAACTCTGTCCCTGACTGGAGACCCAAAACAGGAAGGGACAGCAAGAGAGAGAAATTCAACACTGAGGACAGAACATAACAGGGGATTTGCAATGTGGCGTTTTGTGTGGATATAGATTTAAAAACAACGTCGCTTTACCTTTCAAAGATGCCTTTTTTAGAACTTTCATTGCATATAACTGACCAGCATCTGGACCCAGGATCTTCCTGACAAGAAACACCTGAGAGAGCAGGAGAAAATTTAGAAACACGCAAACGATAGCACTGATGGAAACATTTGATTTGTCTGCTGGGCTTTCCTCACCTTGCCAAAAGAGCCCTGGCCGAGGACTTTGAGCAGTTCAAACTGAGATGGATCAGCTTTCTCGCAGCCCTCTTTCACGTGGTGAGTGATAGGAATCTCCTTATATGTCCCTTCATCCTACACAAACAGTATCAGTATGAGGCAGCCACACACAAGAGAGCCCACATTCACACACATATGCTCCAGGACCTCGAGCCCATCATTACTTACACAGTGTGAGAAAGACTCTCCCTCCTCCATGGGCTCGTCCATGATCTGATGCCCATTGACCTGCAGCCAAACCAACAAATTTCATCAGAGGAGTCGAGAACAGTAAACACTCTAACAAGGCTTGTTCATCCTTGTTTTTGTTTTTTTCGCTGAGCAGGACTATGACTGCAGCTGCTGCACGCCCACATGTATGATGGAAGATTCAACAGATGAAATCAGTGAGTCACATGCAATAACATCGCGCTTTCACTTTTCCAGCTGGAGCTCTATTTGTTGTCAAACAGTATGGAGTCCATACTCTAAGCCTGTCCAGCTGTCCAGGACTCATCCTGTCCCTATAAAGCCCCTCATTATTAGCATTCTAGCTTAATCCCCACCCAGAGCAAAAACAACATGTCTGACTGGCCCTGAGAGTCTGATGTTTGCAAGGGCTGCAGACAGCATTCATCCTCTTGAGGACAAACTAGGGTCCAGCTCTTTCGGGGGTTCTGGCTTATGGTGGAATTATCACACACAAATAGACATTCTTTGTTAAACTCAGAGTTACATTTTGGAGCCTGTTTTAAGCCTCTCTTTCATTTATTTAAAACAGCTATACACTATGATATTGTCAGCAGAGGAATGTCAAGATATCTCAGCACCTGATAGTAAATCAGACAATAAAGTGACGACTGTAACATTATTATCCAGGTCTGCATATTTCAGTTCTGTGCTGAAGCTCAGCCTGCATGATGTATTCAGTCCACTGTGTTTGTGTGTTGAATTCCATCAAGCCTCTGAAGAGGGGGGATGAGTCATAGCGCTACGCAAGCCCACTCAGTGGGTGGAGCCACAAACATACACTCATGTACATCGTCAGAACAGAGGCCAACAAACCACTTTCCAATATCTCAGTACTATAGAATAACATTAACAAGATGAACATTCAGATCAGTCAAGATGTACACTTCAAAGCAAGACATCACGCAGAAAAAAAAATATGCATCTCTGAAGTGTGACATCCAGGCTAGCCAAAGCCAGGGCAGTGCTTGTGTCATAATTCACACATACATTTTCACTCCCACCTTTGCTGTGGCTCATCACAGCTTGTAACAGAGTGCAGCCTACACTTGCAGCACAACCAGGCGAGCCTTTTACAGCCTTCGAAAAGGCACCTTGACAGCCATACATAATATCGTCTCACAATCACAGATACTGCCATAAATACAATCTTCAAAGTAGAAACGGACACAAAGTGGATTAACGACTAGCCCCAGTTTAAGTGGTTAAGCTTGATGTTTACTTCTGTTATGTTCGCAGCTTTCAAAGCTGCAGCATTCAGTGAACGTTAGATTGAAGTGCCTATTCGTAGCAAGAGATGAAAAACATTTTGATATATTTGAGGCATTACAGTTCATTAATTGCTCACTATGTCCATGCCACCTAAATTCACTGATGTCCTTTAACAGGTTGGCAAAAGATTAAGAAAGCTGTGGCATAAGTCACAGGAGGAGAGTTTAGTTCAACAAGGAATGGACTAGGCCACATGTTCATGTTGCAATAGTATTCTGCTGGCTTTAAAACAGTCAAAGCAGTCAGACAGACAGTTTGTACTGTAGGTGTGAAAAGCTGCAAAGAATCCCAGAGATGGAAGAGGTTTAGGATGTCTGGTTGGCTAAGCTGCACATAAAAAAATAAAAAAATAAATAAAACTCTCATCATAGGGCCCATGTAAAAGCAAACTGAAGCTTTCCACAGTTGTCACAAGGTAGAATTTAGATTAAAAAATAAAAATTAAAAAAAAGGTCTCATTACTTCCACTAGCTAGCCTATAATGAATAGAAAGGTACATTCACTGAAGAGTTCCCTGTTGTTATGAGCCTGGTAGAAAGAATATGGTTGATTGGTAATCACAACTTCACTTTGCCAATGCAGTTTACATATCGTCAGCTGTGTAGATGAATAATTGTATCAAATTATGTGTTGTTACGTAGCTTGCAAACCCAAAGTTATAGCTGATAACATCATCACTAATTCACTTGTGCTGTTGACAAACTAGTCCTCAGTTGTAAAGCCGTTTGACCACATCTCTCCCAGCTCGTGTTTAGCTTTGAATAAATTTAACGTTGCTTAAATGTTTTATTGCTTTGCTACATATAAACAAAAAAAACACTTTACCAGATCTTCCATTAACTAGACACTGAGGGGTGAAAAAAACTTGTCTTCAAGTTTTAAGCCTGCAAGCTGTCAGCTAGCATGCTAACGACGTGCTAATGCTACATACGCTAAGCTAGCTATGAAGCAAACTCCTCTTGAGAAGTGTAAATAACAACAAAAGCAAACGGGAAGGGGCATGTGGGGTTGGATAGAGAGCTCGTCCTATGTGCGGAACAATGCGCGGTGGCGAAACCCCGGACGGGCGGCTATCAAACTAATAAACCCGGACAGTGCAACAAAAATAAACATCTAACCAGCTGTTAGCATTAGCAAGCGTGTTAGCATGCATCACGGTGCGCTGCGGGTCGTGACGCGAATTTAAGCTCTACCCAGCCTCGCAGGCAAGCTAACTTGACGGGACAGCACAAACCAAAAAACAATGTTAAGCATATTAATATGCAAAACGCGCATTTATCAACTCACCTCACTACTAACGCTGTTTACCTCCATCTTGTGCCAGGATTCCTCTCTAAGTCTAAGACATCGTAGTCTATCTAGACCCCGGGTCCACGTTGCATGTCTTCCCCTCTGTGGAAGTCCTGCTATTCTGCTTTGCTGATCAGATCCGAGCTGTGCGGCCGCTATCAGGATGGGATCGGGGGGTCGGTGCGGGGAATAGTTGGTGTTGATGACTGGACCATACGCTCGCCGACAGCACCGCTACCCTGCCATAGATGCGAATATGGCGGCTATCGTGGTACCTGGTCGTCAGTGAATGAGAGTTTATTGACGTATTTATGACGCAATTCAGTTAAGGATTTCCCCAGTCCAAACCAAAGCAACGGATCTCGAGATAGAGAGGAGAGAGAGGACGTGGTGGCGTGGGGGGCTAGATTCTGCGGGTGGCATGCAAGCATCCGTGTGATGGGACCATTTCCTTGTGACTGCCATTGTAACAGACAAGGAGTTTAATTTTTGGTTGACGCAGGATGCAATTAGACAGCAACAGACTCCTCTTGTGGCAGGCTGGTCACAGATCTAAGCCCCTGATCCTAAGGGTCTAAGTTGAATGTTTTAAAGCCAGTGTTTCATAAGCCTGTCTATCCGTAGTCCAAGTGGAAATAAGAGGCTTAAAGCTCATCCACTTTCTCTCCAGCTCTGTCTCTCTCCCACCTACAGGAGCAAAGTCTTTGCGTGGTGAGCTAACGGCCATACACTACATGTCTGCATTTCTTTATGCATAATCACAACTTCAACATTTAAAACACAATTATAAATGTGATTAGTCAACTAACTATTGATTATCAAGACTAGGACAGTCTGGCTAGTTCAAAATAGGACAGGTCACCATAGACATAATTTTAAAGTCGAACTGAAGTGTACGTTTAAATCAAATCTTAGTTTGGTTTAAGTTCAAATCTTACATCTCCCAAATGAGAACAAGCCCAGTCACTGTCATTGGAGTTACTGTATTAATCACATTTGAATTTTATGACCTGTAATCTGGACAAATTGGATGGTGGTCCCAAAGTTGAGCAGCTTAATTTAACTGCAAAATGTTCTTGTCTAAAACTGCAATCTACAAAACAATCGGTCAATACTGGGTGTGAACTTCCTTCTTTTTACTGTTAGGGTTTAAAAATATCTTGTGTTTTTCTACATCTACTGTAAGCTGATATATCTCTCAATCAGTGATACACGAGAAAAGTGTCACTTTTCTTACTGAAGCACACAGACACACGGATAAATTAGAGGTCGTTTATTGTTCTCTCTGGACTGGTCCAGAGCAAGGCGAATGATATGCAGTAAAAAAGGCATTTGTCAGCCCAACAGTCATAATGAAGCATCAATCCACAGGCACTGGGCGTGGAGGGTCAGTTTACCAGTGTTTGTGTAAATATAAGACCATACAGTCCCTCTCGTCTGAAACCGGCTTCTGTGTGGAGTGTGGAAAAATCTGCATGAGTCTATGTGAGCTGATGTACATGAAATAGTCACTTTTGTTCTGAAACGGCTTCCTGTAGTTGCTCCTCTGATGCAGAGGGCTCAGTAACTTCAGTTATTGTGTCATCTTCGTTTATGCAGACCAGTGGGACTTCTTCGTATGCTGGGGCCGGCGGAGTCTCCACGCTGTTTGTACTAGCCCCCGGGGAGTCATCGTGGTGGGAGGATGCGTCCGCCGATGCAGCACCAGGCTGGGTTCCTCTCTCCACTGCCATGTCCCAGTCCTGGTCTGAAGGCTGAGGTAGACTGGCCATGAGTTCCTAAACACAAACACAACAGCAGACTTCAGGTTACAAATTTCTACAAATGTTGATGTTTCACTTCAAGCTTGACGTTCAAATGGCTCTTGTCAGTGTGTAAACATGACTGTGAATGTACCTGCTGTCTCTGCAGGTCATTATTCCTCACAGCACTGAGCAGGCTCTTCGTGAAGCTTGCAAGCTCCTGGTATTTGTGTTTTTGGTTCTCTAGCTCATGCTCTAAGAACTGCACTTCCTCGTGCTGAAACAGAAGAGGCAAAAAGTTCATTCAGAGTTTGAGATCTTTGTCAGTTACCATGCTTTTTTTGCTATTTTTAAATTTTTACACCAATTTTCATTCTTGGCACTTCTGAAACAGTAGATGGACAAGCATGAATAATTCAGTTTGAAGAAAGGATTGTAATTGCAGCTTGCTCAATCTGTCATAAGCCCCTTTTACATAGCCTGTTCCAGGCACCACTATTGCACCTTTCTGCCTCGCTGTACTGTATAAAACCTATGAACACGGCAGGAAGATAAGGTTGTTTGATTCAGTGTAAAAAAAAAGAGCAAAGTCGACGTAATGATGGCATTATTGCGGGATCTCTGTGTAAAAAGGTGTGTGTCTTGTATTAGTGTCTTCACCTTGAATTCCAGCAGGCTCTGCATTTGCTCTAGGTCTGTAGCCACCAATTCACCATCATAATCATCATTTTCTTCTTCCTCGTCCTCATCAATTACTTCGATCTTCTGTTAAGAAAAACACAGAGATCAGACCAAGTTGTCATTCATATAAGAAAATAAAAAATTAATTAAAAAAAAGATTAAGCATGACAGTCTTTTTGTGACTATTATCTGCTATGGATTTTCTTCTTTATGTTGTACTTTGTCATCCCCCCCCCAAAAAACCCCCCAAAAATACTCTACTCATTCTTATTTGTAGAAATCCGTGGCAGCTGTCTTTTCTCTACAATAATGCTGTAAGGATTATACATTTATATAAATTAGCTTATACTAAGCATGAAACACATGGTGTGATAAAGCACTATCATCCATGGTGATGATAATGATGACAGAATTACTAGAGGAACAATTTAAAAAGTGATTACACTTGATATATTACACTGAATGTAGCATTTGCTGGATTATTTGTTTAGCCTTTTATCATTTTAATCTGCCCTAGAGAACAATTAAAATGAACACAATTCTCTATTCTGAGATCACAATTATTTACCACAATTACTCAATAATCTAAGAGGAACAAAAAATAATGACTGCATTTATCCCTACAAAGAGGAGACATTACACTTGCAGTTTGTCTGTATGATAAAAATCTATTTGCCTCAAGCAAGTCTGACTAAACAGCAGCCTGCTTATCACATCATGCTAGAAACTAATGCTTGTGATTGGACATTATTATCTTTCAATAAAGGCCTTTTTCACAGCGGACATTTTGACTTACAGTAGGAAGAGCCCAGGTGTTACTAATAAAATTAACGATGCCGCTGTTCTATTCAAGTGTCCCTGGAGGCTGTGACAGTGAACCAGCATGCGCAATACCAGGACCCTGACACTAAAGCAGCAAAATGGAATACCTGTACTTTTCCTACTGTGACACGTCAAAACAATCTGCTGTGAAAAAGGCTTATTAAACATCACATTACACAAATGTGCCACGTTGATATGTGATTAATGAAGTACAGCTGGTGTCGTTTTGTTGCTACAAACTAATGAACTTAAATGCTTAGGTAAAATGAATGATTAATTTTATCACATTTGGGTCTGAACGCCCATTCCAAAGTGGATATACATTAAATGAGGCTGTACTGCAACATAAGAGAAATAATTAGGTACCACATTATTGGCCAGTGGAGCAGCAGCGGAGAAATCTGTTCCATCTACTGCGTCTCTGTGTTGTGAGTCGATGGTGCCATCTAGAAGCCAGAACATTACATGAATGCTGAGATACACAGTCGACACAGAGGTAGGTGTTGGTGTGTGCATAGTATCGGCAGCCTAACCTTCAGACAGGCAGACAGACCCCCCATCATTCAAGTCATCTCCGAGTTCAGGCGTTCTGAGCCGATCCTCGTCGGGACTGAGGCCCAACGGAGAATCGTTTCCTGGAGATGAGGTTGAGAACACAGCAGGCCCACCTTTAGGTGGAGGGATTTCAATACCCATCAGGCGGTACTTCCTCCGTCTGTTACTGATCCATGTCTGCCAATTGGAAAACACAAAAGACAACATTGTCACATATATGGGGGGAAAAATACTCGACTAAAAATCAAGTTTATCAATCAGTTTTTCAAAATAAAGTGTCCATGTGTTGAATGTAAAGGTGAAGTCAGGAAGAATAATTTTCAATAATCACAGTGACCTGTTACCATATAGCCTCCCACCGATCAGTATTCGTGAAATACTAAATTAAATTAGTAGTAGTTGTTTAATTATTGCAATGATTTGAAGATCATCCTATAGTGGCATACTGCTTCCCTACGGAGCCAAAGATTTTTCTACCCTGCAATAAATATCCTAGTACGTGAGATGGCAGTAGGTCATGTGTGTGTCATGACAGAGAGACTATATTTAGTCCATCAGCATTCCTACCGTGGCCCTGATATATAACTGCGTGACTTTTACACAACTTTGAGTAAGTAAGTCGGAAAACTTCTGTGACCTAGAAATGTTTCTATTTCCTGTTTTCTTTCAGTGCACAAAAGTTCAGTCAAGTCAAAGTAATCTTATTTTCACTAAATGTCAAATACAAGTGGCCAGAGAATGTGAATAAGGCTCAATGCTTTCTCAACCTACAAAACATCTATGTAGTTTCAATGATACTGCAGACATTCTATACCAGGAGGGAACCAGTACTTTTCTAGATTTCGCTGTACTTTTTTAACACTGGGAATACACCTACAAAACTAATTTTATAATCCTGTGGAGCTGGTTACCTTGACTATTTCAGTGTCTACATTGAGCTGGTTCGCTGCAGCAGTGATTTTTTCCCTGCAGACTGAGCCCAGGCTGGTCATGCCTCGGTCCCAGTAGCGCTTCAGCTGGACGAGATCCGCGTCACTGAACTGGGTCCGATCCTGCAGCTGAAAACACAAACTTCTGTTTAACTACAGAACATTCATGCTGATGGTAAGCAGACTCTAGACTTTATAACCCATCATATAATTTTTAATTTTATATAATAACTTATTATAACTACACAGCAACCTTTAAATGTGTTTTTTCCTATTTTACATGTTCAAAATCTGGCATTTAAAGTTACATAAAAGTACTTACTGTTCTCTTTCTGGAATTGCTGATAACCCAGGGGGCAGCAGACACACCAATTGAAGTCTGCACACAAAGACAGACATAGTCAGTTTGAGTCTTTCAATTCACTTTGAAGGAAAACGGCAACTGCACTTAGAACCTCTCCTACCTGTGAGCTGGATTCCCCTGTAAGTGAGGTCTGTGCTGTGAGGGAGTAGCTGCCTTGAAGGGTTGTGTTGCTGTGAAGCAGTGTGGGTCTGGAGCTAGCCATAGGGGGCGAGTGGCTTCCTCTCACCACAGACACCTCAGCACCAGTTGGGCTAGCTGACATCTGCTCCCTGTGGATGTGCGTGTGAGCGGCCATATTTGCCAACTCCTCTTCCCTTTGCCACTCATCTGCTTCATCTCCAGTTTCCATGGCAATGGAGAAGTTATGACTGGTGTCCAGAGGATAGGGCGCTGGCCTATGACTCTCCTGGCCTTTCTGGGAAGACACGGGACTCGGTCTGAGTCTGTCTCCCTCGCCTCTTTCTGACAAGGTGAAGACCTGCTGAATACGAGGTGTCTGTTCAGAGGGGCCAGAGTTTTGCACTGGGAGGGAGACCCGAGTCTTCTGTGGGGCAGGCGGCTGAGGTTGGGAGTTGAAGTGAGGTCTGGCGTGAAGCTGAGTCTGGGACTGTGAGGAAGAGGACCAAGGGCGAGTTTGCGCTGTACCGTACTGCCTAGTCCAACTGTGAGGTACTACCCCTGCTCCTGCACTTACCCCTGCTTCCCCAAGGGGTAAAGTTCCCTTCCTGACTGCAGTGTAGACTAAAGGCCCTGAGGCAGATGTGAGGGATGGGAAGTTCTGAGAGAGTGAGACCAGCTTGGAGTGGAGGGGTGAGGAGGTAGAGCAGCTCCTGCTCTGCAGGGCCTGGCTGATCAGAGATGAGGATGTGTGTGCAGAAAGCTCGGAGTCTGACTGAGATGGGGGGGCTGTAGGTCTTGATCGGGAGCGAGGGACGGAGTTGAGAGAGTAGATCCCGGTCAGTATGACGTCATTATTGTTGTTGTTGTTGTTGCTTCCGCTGCTGAGGGGAGAGGAAGAGGAAGGAGAGGAGGATGTTGACGAGAAAGAAGGGAAGGACGAGGATGGAGGGACAAGGTGCACACGGTTCTGGATGCTCCGCGCTGCAGCCATTTCAGCAGGTAGCAGTGCCCCCGCCGCCAGGCCGTGATTGGACAGAGCACCTCCGGCTAACGTGTGATTGGAGAGTAGTCCCCCAGCGAGTCCGTGACTGGATAAGGAATGAGGCACGCCTCCATTTTGATCTACCCTGGAGGCGAGCTTACGTCTTTTGTTGCCAACCCATGTCTGTGGGGTAAAAGAGCAAGGAGCTCAGTAACATCACTTAAAGAAGCATCCCGTAAAACACAAAAGGGACTAATTCAGCAAAGGGAGGATAATAATTCATGACTCTGCATTAGCTGAAGAACTCGCAGGGAAGAGACTAGACTCGCCCTCTCAATTACTTGCCCCAGAATTACATGGGCATCCCTTATAAAAAAAACAAAACAGTGCAACACAAATCATGGTGAAGAGTTCTACCTCCTCCTCCTTGCTCTTTCTCACACACACACGCACGCGCACACACACACACAAGCACATTTTACCCGGACCACGCTGAAGTCCAGTTTGGCCTCCTGAGCACATTGGAGTATTAGCTGGAAGCAAGCCTTGCTCTGATTGGTCATCCCATTATCATAGTAACGTTCCAGGATCCTCTGCTGTTCAGCCGTAAACACTGACCGCAGGTTCATCTGAGAGGCAACCACAAAGATAAAGAACCCCCAAAACTTTGCATTATGTAAGAATTCACTGCTAATCACAGCTCACTGACAGATTATGTTGGATGATTAGGTTAAAGAGATAAAGCACCTAGTGCAACTTTATCTTCTTGTGAAATTTCCTTTCTTGTTGCTCTTGCACAACAAGAGGGTGTTTGTAGCCAATTCAGTTCCATAAATCACAATATTGTTTTGCTTTATACATTAATTTAGCTAATACATCACCTACTGCACAGTTTTATCCCATGAAAATGTCACAGTCTCAAGATTACACCTGCAGCACTGCCAGTATTTTGTTTTCAATTTGCCAGAACTCAAGCAATGTCATTTTATTCCGTCTCATACCGGAATACAATATACTCACAGCCTGCAGGCCACGTCTGTTTGGCCACGCATCCATTCTGCTACCGGACTGGAACGGGGCAGCCATGCAGATCACAGCGCAACCTGCATGTCTCTAGATTAGCGCAATTGTGATTGCACTCATCCTGCCTCAGTGTACCTGGCAGGCTGCTGGGCAATGTGGCTGAGGACAGAGCAAAGCAGGCAACGCTGTTTTTAAGAGAGTAAACTCAAACCACGCACTAATGAGCACACTTCTCTTCGAGGAATAACTTGCATAATGATATCTTTTCTGGATCAAGATTGAGAAATGCAACGATCAGTTTCACCATATTGTAGACAACCGTCAACACTCAGTCATATAATATATAACAACATTTTTGAAAAAGTTGACACTGTGAAGCTGTAAAATACACATCACGCTGTCAGTCAAAGTATAATAAGCTATGACAAGCCACTGTGTAACATTAATAACACTATCAATCAAGCTAATATATTGTCCCATGCGAGACATTGTTCTACTTATCAACTGAAAACCATGGAAATGTGTGCCCTTGCATTTCTCCTAGCGTTACAGTTAAACACTTTTTAATAACAAGTTAGATCTATGATTATTGCGTATTATAAGCAAGGTCAAGTAAAATAATTCCAGCTCCAAACGATAATTGTTGGAGCTTTATAAAGAACAAGACAACACTTTCTTAAATTACTTGCTTTTTTGGATACAGCTAGCTTTTATCTTGTCGCACAAACAGTAATATCTGGGCTCCGGTGAGTGTGAATTTCTAATATGTCAAAGTTTCAAAGCAAATGTGCGACGTTTATTACGCGTTTGTACCTGTAAGGTTACACTGAGAGGGGGACAGGGGAGAAGAGAAAAGTGCAGCAACCAGCCCGGTTAAAGTCATGACTCTTTGAGGGCTGAGAAACTCTGGGGAAGTTTGAATTTACAGTTGCGAGTGTTGTTATTATAAACACAGAAAATGTCACATACGGGGATGCTGTGCGACCAATAAGCATCCAGTAGGTTTTATTTTGGCACTGCGCATGGCTACAGTCAATATGGAAACATTACGCAGAGTATTACCGAACATATTGCGGGCACGTCAGATTAGCACGCCGCCAGGGCAACAGCCTGGAGATTTAGAACACAACTGCAGCACAGGAAGCGCATGCCATAACTTTACGACTGCGAGCCAGACAGTAAACAAACCGGGTAAGCGCCGCATCTCCACAATGGCCATGCAGACTGCTTACGTTAGCTTGCAGGCCCGAGCGGCCATATCTGAGCCAGCCGACGTTAGCTAGCATTAGCATAGCTCTTCCAATGGATAGCTGCAGCTAAACTTTTCCTTCAAATCTGTGATTTCCCGACCCTTGCGTGGTCATTCTCACTGACCGTGGCTTCGAGCGGACACAAGCGAAAAAACCGTTAGGGCTCCCTGAAGCGAAAAAGTGAAATCACTTTCCTACTTACCATTTCTGATGTCAAAATCAGACGAACGCTCAAATTCAGCAGATTTCTACACCCGTCCCCTTTGCTAGACAATGAAATCAGAACCTCCGATCATCAATTCTAATCATGATTGTGACGTGTTTGCAGACAGGAACCAATGGGAGCTCAAGATCATCGCTGTGACATTCGGAAAGGGCTGAAAACTGAGCACCGTGGTCCCGCCCACCATTGACTTTGTTCAGCGGGCTGCTGGAAGAGGAGGTCACACACACACACACACACACACACACACACACACACAGAAGCAGACGAAACTTTGGATAGGAAATGGTTTGTTTCTCCATCATCTGAATATGTCAGAGTATCCTTTGAAGTGTTTTTAGTTCAGTTTGCCAATAATGTAGTGTTGCCAACAGGAAATGTAGAAATGGACTGTTTCACTGCAGGCTACAAAAATATGTTACTGTTTAATCAGACCGCAAGTGTTGCGATTTATGATGCCAGGAAAAGTTTTCTATTATTTCAAAATGTTGTAGTTAGGTAAATCTTATAGATTCTCCTTGTACAGACTGCTTTGGTGATACCACATTTAACTATGGACATGCAAACAAGATGATGCAAACTGCAAATTTAAGAATAGATAATAAGACTTAGGCCTACTTTATATCCTAGTAATCAAATGCCCAAGATAGACAGTATTACAGATGTTTTAGTTAACTTAAAAATGACTCTATTTCTAAACATCTCTTCATCCTAAAATAGGCTACACAGCACCTTCAGAAAGTGAGCCTGACTTAGATACTGTCTTATTACAGTCTAATAGCTTAGTAACATCCTTGCTGCAGTGTGGCTAACAATATATATATATATATCATGGAGAGAGACAGACAGAAAGACATGGAGCCTGTATGAAGAATCTGGCAAATGGGCCAGTAAATGTTATCTCCTTCGAACCAGTACAAAACAAACTTTGCCCCATAAAAGGTATACCTTACCAAGAACATAAACACAACCAGTAACTGCTGTAAATTGTTATTTGAAGGACTTCTAAAGTCCCTTTTGTTACCTTGCAGGGCACACTTGTCTGTTCAGGACAAAGTTCAGGAGCTACATGGCATTCTGCACTCAACAAACTCGCTTTCTTTTGTGTTCTGTGTAACAGAAATAAAGTCAGTTGACCTATAATCGCAGCGTTTTGTGATTTGTTCCTACTCTCTGTGTGTGTGTGTGTGTGTGTGTGTTTTAAGGGGTCACATGTTGAGTCTTTATACTGTTATTTCCAGATGTAACTATTTATTTAATTAAGTGCACAGGCAAGTAGACAGACACCACTTGTAGTACATGTCTTCCGTGATAGCACGTTATGATCAGTAACTGTGTTGACTGTGATGATGCAGGTGATGACAATGGTGATGATGGTTGTTGTAACTGTACAGGTTGAATGGCCATTATAAAATGTGTTTCTGCTCTTTTTTTCTTTTTTAAATTTATCTTCCCTTTTCTTTACTTTTTTATTTTGCGGGAGTTACTTTCTTTCTTTCCTGCTAATTTTCCCATCTCCCTATGAGCCTGATTTGGGTGGAAGTGTGTGGAGCGTGTGCTTTAATCCATGACGTCACCTGTGTCCCAGGTGCGCAGCAGGGGGCGCTGTTCCTCACAGCTGAACCCATACACCGTGCAGCGGCGCCTAACAACTGGTGCTGATTTCCTCATCCACAGATTGAGAGCTTAAAAAACTGAATTCTTTCTTTTTGAATTTCCGTAATATTTCTATAGGTACTTTTAGGATGTCTGTGGGACTCAACATACCCTACTGCACTTAATATGATGCATTAATGTGTTTTCCTATAGCCTATACAATAAATACATGAATGGTTGTTTAAGTTATTTTTGCATAAAGCCTTTGCTGCTCTGTCTGTATGTGCATGTGTATCTGTGTGTGTGTGTGTGTGTTGATGTGTGTAAGTGTAGGTGTGTGTGAGTGTGTGTGAGAGAGGGGCGGGGGCAGGGGGATACAGAGAGAGTTCCTCCCTATATGGTGTGCGTTGCACCATTCCCTGGTCTCTATTATGAGTGGTGGCCCTTGTGATGCTGCAGCGAGGCGGGCGGGAGGCAAAGAGGAGAGGGGAGGGGTCGCTCCATCCCCTCGCGCCCACCGAATCCACTTCTCACAGCGCGCGGGCTGCTGGCGGGAAGGCACGAGAAAGAGAGAGAGTGAGGGAAAGAAAGGAGGGAGGGAGGGAAAGGAGAGATCGTGTGTGTGTGTGTGTGTGTTTGTGTGTGCGCGCGTGTCTCTTTGTGTGCACGTGGATTGCACCACCGCATCCCGTTCACCGTTTCTGCAGGCGGCCATGCTCCGATGGAGAAAATAGAACTGACAACAATTTATTTTTCCTCAGATTTATCCACCGCCGTGTCATTCCAGATGTGACTGACAAGTCGTTTTATGTCGCCTGCATTGAGTCCTGTGCCGTTCACCTCGGAGAGACTGTGACACCATGGCTTTGGTTATGGAACCTATAAGTAAATGGACACCAAAGCAAGTGCTGGACTGGATGAAAGGTAATTTTGGATCACCTTCATTGCACCAGGCTGATAATGTGGTTAGGCTGAGGATGATGATGACAGCGGTGGTGATGGTGAGCAGCAGAGGGCCACACTGTGTGCATGTGTGTTCTCCGTATCCGAACCTGCAAGCTTGTGTGTGCGTTTTTAGCCACTGTAACTGACTACTGTGAGACTGATTAAAGTCACTAAAGTAGGGTGAATGCGTTTGAGCCGGTGCAGAAATGGATATCCCCAAGAAGCAGGGAGTGGAGGCTCAGCATTCTGTCATCTCGCTTGCTTGAGAGCGCAAGTCAAAGCCTATAGGCTGCTGCTGACTCCATCAGCAGCAGCAGCAGCAGCATAGCTCTCATCAATGAATGTGGAAGATATGTCATCTGCGCTTTCACTCACTGGCACATGCTCTAAGACCATATTAGCACACGCTGTGTGTGTTTGTGTCTACGTGCATGTGCGCGTGAGTATATGATTAATGTAGTGAGCTGCATGTACCCCCCCTCCCCACCCCTCATCCCCAATGCCAGTCAGTTTCAGCACCCTGGACAGCGCATTGCCGCCTGCCATATAAGGCACCGATCACACACGCTTTTTTATTCCTGGCTTCGCTTGCGCGAGATATGTCCCTTCAAACAGACAGTATGAATGAGTAATCACTAATCATGCCTGTGTGAATGTGTGTGTGTGTGTGTGTGTGTGTGTGTGTGTGGTAGGAGCTATTCTCACACACTCTGGTCAGCTACAGAGCTGTGAGAGAAACTGTGGGCCTACTGACAGACAATGGAAATGGGGAGGGAGGGTGTCTGCAATACCTTACTTAAGAGAATGACCTAATCACCATCATGTGATGACTTAAAGTCACAATGGAATGTTCCTATACATGCTTATGATTGTGTCTGCATTAATTACACATAGATAGATAGATAGATAGATAGTGTCATCAGCTAATCTATGCATTTCCTAAAACTCCTTATTACTAAGTGTATTTCAAGACTGTAGAGTTCCTTTTCATTATGGCAAAGCACTATTGTGTGAGATTAGAAGACAAGGTGGACTTGGTGAGGGAGCATTTGGGATGCGTTACGTTGAGTGATTACAGTGATGTTCCTGCTTTTATAATTGCTCCCCTCAGCCACAGTAAACAGCCAGTGGAGTTACAGCTTCAACCTCTTATCCAGTGGAGTGTTTTACCTGGAAAGCTGTGCTCCTGCACCGATCATTAAAACAGGCTGAATTGAAATTTGATTGGAGATGAGATTAGTAACAGGCCAAATGTGGTTAGAGTTGTACAACACGGAAAACACTCTGAAAATGTTGGTTTTGGTTCAATGTTTTTGATGCCACACACACACACACACACACACACACACACACACACACACACAATATAACTGACTTATCGGGATTTGCAAACGTAGGCAAGCAAGACAGATAGAAGTGATCAGAGCTTTTAAGGAGAGAACTTGCCATGACAGAAACAAGTGTGGAGTTAATTACACTTTCCTGTTTAAAAACATGCTACCAGTTTGGAGCCTATGAGTTAAGTTAAGTCAGACCCAAGAAACCATGTGTTAAAATAAAACCTTGCATGTGGCAGTGATTCCACCCAAAGAAAACCAATGATTTCCCCTTCTCGCATAGGCTCCAAGAGTGTTAGGTGTGAGCATTAAGAAAGTGATTTAAAACTATGAGCTGAATCTGATGAAGCAGAATGATTACATTTAATTGTTTGTGACACTCGCTATTATTTGTAGGTCTCAAATAATCTAATACACTGAGCCAACCTTTTAGGTTTGTAAAGTAAAGACAAAGAAAACTGAACAGTGACTGTTGCTTGAAACTCTTGAAGTAATGTTGTTTCTCTGTCTTGTTATTGCTCCACTCTTGGCCTCCTCATGTGCGTTCTTTGAAACAGTCTCCTGGCCTCTTCCACATGAAGAGCTGGGACTCAGAGATCCATTTTCATAGGCATTCGCCAACATCTCCCAGTGTTGTCCCTGCTCCTGTGAAGCCCCCTCCTTCTTCCTTTGGGGCTTCAAACACAGACCCTCAGTGGCAGGCTTATGCTCAGATCTTATTTTCTTATGAATAAAGTAAAAGGCGAAAGGCTAGTATTAATCTGTATGCTTACAGGGGCTTTGATTTGGCCTCTTTTTGTGGAAGCTCTTCATCTCTCTCACACTGATCTGTCCAGTCTTGTGCCATTTCTAGGGAGCAGCGACATTGAGACCTGTAGTACTGTAGTCAAAAAGTATTTTTAATGTACACAGATATAAGACACATAGGTGCTAATAGCAAACATTTGTCCTCACCTACATCTTTGAGACAAATTGCTTTTCATATTATTTCTCATTTCTGGATGGTGGGGGCATCATTGGCTTTTCTGTCTGTGGACAACAGCTAATTGTAGCTACGTAACTAACCATTTATATCTGAATTGTGTGTACTAATTTTGTTATTATTATTATTATTGGAGACATTTAGTGCTGGACAGCACCATTAGAGAGATGACAGAAAATGGCGAAGTTACATGCAACAAAGGTCCCCAGCAAGACCTGAACAGGGGATGCCGCGGCCCATGGCCAGCACCCTGATCCCCAAGCCATGGGGGCGCCCCCCTGAATTACGTGCACTAACAACAAAACTCTCAAAATATCATCAATATTACATATAGAAATTTAAATATTTTCAAGATTATACTGCTTCATTGAAATAAAGTTTTTCAAATCTTCCCTAAAATGTTAATTCTTGATGATCATAAATGACACATTTGTTTAAAAAGACACAATTTGTTGCATGATCATTTTTTAATTGATAAAAAGTCCTTCAACAGGCCAAAAATCTTACGACTTTCTTGTTTTTAATTTGATCAACAATTCAAAATGAAAGGCATCTGAAACATTCCTTTATGTGTTTTTTATTTATTATTAATTAAGTTTTTAGTATTGTTTTTTTATTAAACCAATAGTATTTCTTTACTAATGCTGGTACATTAGCTTTAGCTGGTTGAAGCTAACTTTAGCTACTTTTTGTACTACTGAATAGAGTAATCTATAAAATTATATTTTATAAAATAGTAAAATTTATTGCAGTTAAAGTATTAGTCTGCAAAGCAACTAGTAAGTATAGCTGTCAGACAAATGTTCTGGAATAAAAACGGCAACATTTCCCTCTGAAATGTAGTGGAGTAGAAACACAAAATGCTATTACTTAGGTTAAGTACAAGTACCTCAAAATTGTACTCAAGTACATGACTTAAATGTACTTATTTTCCACCAGTGGATTTTGTAAATTATGTTTTTCTTCATACTGATCTTACCACCTTTGAAATAGCTACATTTGCATTTAGGCTGGCCTTGTGAGATCATCAACTTGGAGTTGGACAGTTTGAATGATAAAGATAGTATCAGGTTTTGTGACTTTCATCAGAGGAAAAAATTTTCGGACTCAGCTTTTTAGGAATCCATCCTTACCCAGCACAGAGAAAGCGGTAAAATTACAAGCTTTATCCAGGTCTTGTGAATAGCAGCTCCTTTTCCTCCTGTCATATGAGAGAGACAGAGAGACGGGATTCTCTGCAATCCTATCAAGAAAACCTGACACAGCTAGCCACCAAGCCAAGCAGCCTATACTGTAGCTTTAGAGGGACTGCTCCAGCAGCAGAACACTGGTGAGGCTCGCAGAAAGATGACTCATCAGCGTTTGTTTTGATTTGAACACCCACACCGGAGGAGTTTCCTCTATGTATGTGTGTGTGTGTGAGGGTATGTATCTGCTAGGGTGTGTGCAGACGCAATTGATGTGTAAAGTATGACGCATATGTGGATCTGTGCTTTAACAGTTATGGCACCAAAGAAAAATAGACTTCATCTCAGCTCTCGCTGCTGTGTATTCTCATAAGATCACCCTGTGCTTTCAGGCGCATGGTATTGGCAGCCTGCTGATGCATACAGTGACAGGAAAATGAATAAGGCAGGTCACTTTTCCTGTAGTAATCTCTCTTGTTCCTCTTTGCGTCTTAATGTATCGGCACACAAAATCTTAAAAGAAAGGTCATGTTTGACATTTCAGTCAGTGCAAGGGACTGAATGAATGACTGAGATCTCAACTTATTATCTGTTGAACATTTTAACATATAAATGCGCAGCAGTGGTACGGCATGGAAAATGAGACCTGATGTTACTGCAGGAAATGCTTTGTTCCTCTGTTGAAAGAATCCTCTGGAGGTTATTTGGTTGTTTGGGTGTCCTTGAGTGTCGAGAACTATGTTCACTACCGATCCATACTGTGTCCCCCGATTTAGTCTCCTGCTGACATGGTAAAGAAGTCTGCTGGAAAACACACTTCCCCTGGCTCTGTGTACTTGTTGTAGTTTCAGCTGCATTAAAGATTAAACTGCGTGCCTTATTGTGAGGAAACACACACACGCTCACATTTACACACAGAGGAATCCTCTTCTTAAAACACAAACAAAATATGCAGAGATGCATGCTGCATATGGATGCCCACAGATATATGTGCACTCAAAGGAATGCACATGTTCGCTGAAATATATGGTATGCACGTATGTGCACACTGACACACATGCATAGACACACAAACTCTGGAGCAGCAGCATTAAGTGGGGCATCGGTAGTCATGGAAACCAGATCTGATCGTGTTGGAGTCACAGCACATGTCATAAGATGGGGAACCATGCACACACACAGATGCCCGATCTACATCCTCTCACAAACATTTAGAGACATAATGAGGCACATATGCATGTGGCACTTGCACACACACGCACACACACACACACACACACACACACACACACACACACACAAGCTTTCACTCCTGTGTTATGGCCCTGAGCAGAGAGAGAGAGAGAGAGAGAGAGAGAGTGAGAGAAAGCAGGGACATGGATTCAGTATTGGGGTGGCATGAAGCAAAATGAAAGAAAGGCTGAAGAGGCTAAGATGGGGAAGGAAATGAGGGAGTGTGCAAGGGGAAGGGTGGGCATGACAGAGAAAGATGGGGAAAGCACAGAGGGGAAAGGCAGAGCGGTGCATAGAATCAGAGATGCAGTGGGCATCATATCAAAGCACCCACTCTATCCGGGCTCTTGGACAGAGGGGCCTGTGTGTGTGTGTGTGTGGGTGTGAGTGGATGTTCTTATGTGTTTTACTCGGTTGATTTTGCACCTGTTGTTCCGGGGGGCTGCAGTTTTACGACCACATATATTAACTTCAAATAAAGTTTCCCAGCCTTGGGGATCAGAACCCCACATGGGATTGCATGATATACAGACTGGGCCACTGGAGATATATAGATTTAGCATAAATTGTGTTAAAAACCACATGACCACTAAACTGCTGGGTTTACAAGCCAGCACATGTTGAGAAACCCTGACTTAAGATAGATTACAAACTAGATTTAGAATTTCAGCTTTTATCCTTTTATAGTGGCCAGGATGTCTATATGGAGTTAACAGTTTATTTTAGCTTAGCTTTCAGCACTCTATTACTGCAAAGCTTTAGGTTTGTCGGCTTCAGCACATTATCAGTTTTAAGGTATTATGACTCTTGAGTCATTTGTTTTGGTCTTTAAGAGAGTTTATACTTCATGTTATAGCACAAATATTGAATTATTCTCAATATTCAGCAACTGAGCAATAATAATAAGAAAAACAGGAAGAACCAAGATTTCAAGATAACACAGAAGATTCAGTGAGGAAGGTTGAGATTGTTCAGATTATTGGCTCACTGAACATGAAAAATGAAACTGCACACAGCCAAATAAATATGTTTGTCTAAACCTGCATTTACACATTTTGGACACTTGTGCATCAAGCTCCTACAGTTACTGTGCTCGGGCCAACATAATTGGCATATTATACTAACTTTAGAACATTGGTATGGCAATCATCAGCAAATGTTTTTGTAGACATCCAGCAGACACAGAGCAACATTAGCCTTTAATAGCCTTAGACGGGTCACGGTGAGAACATTTTTTAAGACTACTTTTGCATTCCCTCGTAGAATGTTTTGCGTTACCTCACAATATTTTGTGTTCTCTTGAAATACTTTTCTTCTTCCATTGCTTCTGAGCCATAGCTGTCTATTTCCGCTCAGCTGCTCCCAGCGCCCCAGTATGGATCAGCTCATTGAATTTTACTTTGAACTGGGCATAACCTATTTTGACATTTTGCCACTGCTCAATAGGCATGGTTATGTAATTAGTGGATTAAACTTAAACAGTGCTTGAAGTGGGCCGGTACTTGTTGTTACATTTTACTTTTTTGCCTACCGTGACTTTTTTCTTGTGCACCGGCACTTCTGACAAGACCCATCTCTCTCTAGTCTGTCTTGCTAACCTAGCTGAGCAGTGGATCTCTTTGTCTGTCTCTTGCTTGCAAGCCACTTCCAGCGCTGTGTTCTGTGACATAGTGCCCGACAAAAGTGAGAGTGAAAAACAACTATCTATGTTTATAAAAATGTGTTCACATGCGCATGCACAAAATGAAATTCAAGATTTTCAGCAGCAAGCTCTCTGGGGGGCCAGTCCCGACTCATTTTCAGTGTCATTTAAAACAAGACAATGATTATCTAGCCTCTCAGGCAAGGTTACAACACTGGACAAATACAAGATGGAAAGATATGGACTCCTGATTAAATACGGAATATAAAATGTTGAATTTTAATAATATTAGGCTACAGTTACTGTACTCAGGACAACTGCACATATATCAACTTTCACGGTATCAAGTATCAAGGTGGTTTATTTATCATTCTGGAAGTAATATGAAATAGATTAGGTGACATAATGAGCAGTGCATTCTGAAAAGATCAAAATATGATCACATAATGTAGGTACATTATAGCCTACAACACAAAGTTGTACAACAAAATGAAAGTTTGTCGTTCCTTCATGCTACACAGATAGTACTTAACAGATAATAAAATGTATATTAGAAAAGGGGAACATATAAAATAAATAAAATAGAACAATAGGCCTAGATACAATTATTTATATACACATGTATACACCAAGGGAATAGCTCATGCTGCAGTGCATTTTTTTGCCTCTGGGAGAATGTAAACAGCAGCACCAGCACAGTGATGATAATATGGTTTTCACATAAAAAGTCTGACATTTGGGAAACAGTGTCCATCCACTTTGACTGCGTTTGAGCACTAAACATCATCGACGTAAACGCAGAGTCTGCCTCCTATCATGTTGCCGAAGTCCAGTGCTCTGACCGCTCAGAACACGGTGCTCCCGGCAAGTGCTGCATCCGGGATATTGATGCAGCAGGTCTCTGTAAAGATGTGGGCACAACAATCTCTGATTTCCTGCTGCTTGGCAGCCTGAGTCCCAATACCCAGGAGTGGCCTTAAGTCTAAGCTGGGCCAGCATGGCTCCTATACCGGCTCTCTTTTCTCTCTTCTGGGGCGATCACAGCACCCGCCATGGTGCCTGGTCTGGTCTGATTTATTACATAACCATGCTTATTGAGCAGTAGTGCTATATCAGCATAGGTAATGTCCAGTCAAATTCAGTAAGTGGATCCATACGGGGCATTGCGCTGGGAGCAGCTGAGTGGAAATAGACACAGTTCTGAAGGAATGAAAGAAGAAAATAATTGCGAGGTAACACAAAAGTATTGGGAGAGAATGCAATACGTATGGCAAGGGAACACAAAATATTGCGAGGTGACACAAAGAAAACATGTTGCGAGGAAAAGCAGAAGTAGTCATCACAATTATTCTCACCGTGACCAGGGGCGGACTGGCACAATAATTCAGGCCGGGAATTTGACTCCATCCCAGGCCACCCTGTTCACACAAACCACCAAAACACTAATGTTGTGGATTAATCCTACTTTTTGATGGAACGGGTACTAAACCAGGTATACTCTTTGCCACTATGTTCATCTACAGACAATTGGGACTGATCATTATAGTAGCCTATGTGAACACTGAGTTTTCAAGGTATGCTATAGCTATGGGTGCACAATTAAAAACTCCAGAGAAATAGCCGAGGTAGGCTACACTAATCATAGCACATACAAATGTACAAGGCTGGACACAAAAAATAAGCCTAGGCTCCACTTTTGAAGAATAGAATGAGATATACAGAGTTTGCTCAAATGTTGAAACTTTATATAGCAAGCATCAATCATATCAAAAAACATCAATACATGTATTTAATGTTTCCTTGACAATTAACGGCAGGCCAAAATGGCCCCAGGCCACCGGGAAATGTCCCGACTCTCCCGACGGGCCAATCTGCTAGTGAACGTGACCCTCCGGGGGCTCTGTACAACGCTGTTGAGAGCTGTGAGAGTAAAAGAGTAAAACCAAAACAATGAGCTAAAAAATGCTAAAATGTTCCAGAGAACTGAAGGGTACTGCCGGTATTAACTGTCTGAGGCCTCGTTACTACGAGCAACCCCTTTTACATTACACACAGTAATTTGATCCTTTCTTAAAAAAACACATTTAGTGGAGCAGATTTAATGTCAGTATGGACAATTTTGTGATTATTTTGTAGAAAACCCATGTTACCCAAGTTGCCACAAACACCATTTCCTCCTGGATGGATTTATTTAGACAAGTGTTCTTCTCTACTCTACATTTGCAAGCGCAGTCTTCTTCTCTTCCCAAACTACAGCTGAAAATAGACTGAATGGGGTATAATAGGGATAGTGAGGGCTTCTGAGTTAAAGCTAAAGTTCCTGTTAACATGTTGTTATACTTCCAGTATGTCTGTTGTCACTTCAGATTCTCTCAGGTCGTTTGGATCCCCAGAGTCGAGCTCTGCCTCTGAACTCCTTGCTGCTTCCTGGTTGACCCTGTTTTCCGCCTCCCTGTTCCTTCAGATTGCCTCTTGACACCTCCCTGCTTGCTGTATATCGGAGAGAAGGCTGTGGTGCACTTGAAAGCTCACATACCGGGGAGCTAAAATGCCACGGTCTTAAGAATATTCTGTCATGATGTGATGAATATTTCACAGTAGGAATATTTTTAGTGAGTGTTGTGTGTCTTTTCTTCGCACTTACCAAAGCACTTACTCTAGCTGGAAGCTTGCAGATGGGGGGAAAGGCGACGGGACAGGAGTCTTTGCCGCCTGCTGTCGTTCTTAGCCCAGGCTCTACTCTGACCCAAACATGCTCTCAAAGGAAAACACATGTTTGACAGTTTTATTTCAGTTGATGTTAATGGCCACGCAGTAAAGTAACTGCTCTGCAAGTCTTTTAGTTTTAGTTGGAGCCATATGAAGCTGCAGTCTTTTTATTATGGCCTTCAGTGTGTGGAACACATATAAAGGCTACATGGTGTGTGTTTGTGTGTGTAATTATAGTGTGTCGGTGTGTCGGTGTGCGACTCCTTAGCCTAGCATCAGTGCAGGTTCCTGAGGGGCAGCGACTGCTGATCCCTCACTTCTTCTCTGAGGCCTCTCTTGCTCTGGTTGCCTGGCAACCCTCGTGTTTCCGAAGGGGAGGGATTTTATTTATTTATTTTGCCCAGGAAAGAGGAAAAGATGGGAGGGAACTGCATGAAAAGTGGATGAAGCTGTCAACATGAGATGCTTGCTCAAGCTTCAGCATGCTGGGATTTAGTGATGGCCGGGGTCATGGGATTCTGCAGTGTTTCTTACAGAGATGTTTCACTTTCACTAAATATATTTGGATCCTACATTAGGCTGGGGATACTAAACAAACATGGGAGAAACAATAAAAATGTTGTGCCTTTGTGGTAAGGATGTGGTTCAACAACATTTTTTAAAATCTAAAGCATAGATTAAAGAATCTGAATCCTTTTGATTGACTGATTTTATTTGATGAGTAAAAACTCTGCAACTCTGCAGTGTAGTTGTTAAACTCTTTGAGGTTGAAAAATATTACAGCCTTATGGTTTACTTTGTAAATTCCTTTCAAAATCTAATTTAGTTTTCAAGTTCTAGTTTTCAGCAATGTGTAACAAAAATCAAAGATAAATGAAGTTTTTAAAAATACGACTTTGAAATTGTAATTAATAGAACTAAAATTCAAGCTTTGCTGGACATATTACATATTTTACACATTGCTACAGACAGACGGAAGAAAGAGAAGATTTGTTAAGAGATAGCTGGAGGTTAATCTCCTGAAACAACAACAATCATTTACATTACATTTATTCATTTAGCTGACGTTTTTAACTAAAGCGACTCACAATTGATTGAGAGTGGCCGGCCAACATTATCAAACAACCCACCAGTGCCATCAGATTTTGATTATTCCAAAATCCTAAAATAGTTATTTCCAAAAGTATCCCGCCCAGTTCACACTAATGAAAAGAGGACAGACTATGACAGAAATAGAGAAATCTCTCAAATGAAATAACCAACATAGCTATAACATTTTGTTCACATGAAGGAACCCATAACTCATAGTAAGAAGATTTTGGAACCAGACCCAAAATAGAACCAGCCATCAAAACCCAGCACTATTTTTTGGTGCTTTTGTCCAATAAAGTTTCTGAAAAAGGCTTTTATTCAACTTAAAAAAGGAGCCTACAAAAGTGAGCTGACTCACCATTCACAAATCCAAGTGTCACAGCAGAATTTAGGATGTGAGTACTTGAATTGTCATTGGACATCATGCAATAATAGCCATACAAAGAAATACAAAAATACATTTAAAGCCTTAAGTATATCAAAACTGTCTTGTAGATGAAAGCTGACTGTTTACAATTGGACAATTTGTATCACAAAGAGATATTTAAAGTGTTATGGGAAAGCTGGTTCAGCAAATACTGTTCAATGTTGAGGTCCCAAATCGCAGCACGAAAAATAATATTTATTGGAAAGACATTTGTGTGGCCTCCCATAACCACATTTCTATCTGTGGTTAGGCTATGATAAAATATCTAATTTGAAAGTCAGTATAGCTCCCAGGGGAAACTAGGAGAAGCTTAAGACTTGATTACACGGAGAGACACTTCTGACATTACTCATGCAAAATTACTTTTTGTTTATTTCAGCTGCATGCAGGCTAGGATTTGTTTGACTCTTATTACACTGCATGGCCTACTTAAGCAAGAGGTCAGTTTTCATATTTCCTGCAGTTACTTGAACACAATAAACAGTCTGATGTGAGATGGCACTTGGGCGGCATAAAAAATTATTTGTTGGTGCTTCTTACAGACACAACTGCTGCAGATATTAACTAATTACATATACTATGATATTCAAGTGAGAATTCATATATATTGAAACAACAAATCCTACCTTAAAGAGAATGGCCACTAAATGCACTGCTGTCAACTCAGCAACCCATTAATCTATGAGTGCATTGCAGAAGTAGAAGTTGCAGTAGCTATAGTAGGGTGCTTTCTCAGAGCAAGCAGTGGTAGTCAGCCTGGATTTCTTTGATTCTTTATTCATCACCTCTTTATATAATTTATATACTTTATATATTATTGTAGGTGGGGAAAGAAAGGTGGAACTGTTAATCATTAGAAACCAGGAAAAGGACTAAAGTGGCAACTAGAATAATAAGTGTGATCTACTTTTTCCACACGCAGAAAACCTTAAATGTGCAATGAAGATGTCATACTGTCGTCATTTTGCAAATTTAGTCAGAGAGTGCATTTGCATTATGATGACATAAGCCATGACCTGCCACTTTGACATGGCTACTGTGAAAAAGTGCTTCAGCACCTTTGAGAGGCAGAGGTGTAAACAGGGAGGGATAAATGTCAGATTGACGGAGTGGCAGAGGGGAAGAGAAGGAAAGTTTTGTTTGGTTCGGGAGGCTGACTTTAGTTAGGTATGGACATAAAGACGTCTATTTTGAGAAATAGCATCTGTTTTGTTCTTTTTCTTCTCATGTCTTTCTTATAGTGAGGATCAGGAGTCAGATATTCAGAAATCCTAGTTGTTAGCAGCAGGGCTTCCTCTCTGCCTCCATGTTCTCTGTGTGGATGTGGCTCCTATAGCTGCTGGCTAGCTAAATAAGTCTGCATGTTCAGTCAACTTATATATGTCTGCCAGCACTGGTGATGATTTATTAGACCACAATGTAATAAACATTTTACACTGAAAGGAAGGAAAAGCAGCTAATTAAAATACAATGTATTGAAATTTTTCTTTGTTTGCCTGAATAAAGATGAGAAACTATGGGCATGAGAGCACACACAACAATTTAAATAGATTTTTACAGAAAAAAACACACATTAAATGTCCTCATGAAAGACCATGAATGCACACGCGTAGGTCAGATGTTGAACAAATAAAAAATCTCTTTCTATATGTCACATACAGTGGTGGAGAGTAACTATTTATTCAAGTACTGACTTCAGTACAATTCTGCGGTCTCTATTCTTATTTGAGTATCTCCTTATTATATCCTAAGTATTTCCTTCCTTATGCTACTATGTACTTTTTACTATATATTCTTTTACCGCTTACCAGTTACTTTTCAGATTTATATTTTATAAAATGCAACACATTGTTTAAGATTAAACAAGTTGTTCCAGAATGTTTTTGCCTTGTGACCTCTTCCAAAAAGTCTGTGTCTAGCTGGGGCCCCTTGTCCCATTTCAGATTCAGTTTCTACACTTCGGTTAAACTTCAGAAAAGGTCAAATTTCCCAATATTTCACACCAAAAGCGGAGAGCAGGGAAAAGTTTAAAGAAATGAATACATACAGAACTGTTTTTGCTCGTTTCTATTAATCCTTAATCTCATGACCTCTCTGATTGATCTTGTGACCTTTTGGACAGGTAGTAGTACATGTTAATATTGCAGCTGTTTTCAAATGTTTTACTACTTAGATGTTCTAAAGTAGCATCACCTGATTAGCACACCAAATTACATATGCACATGTGAAAACAAGTTATCATATGCGCCTACTTGATTTCACATAGTTTTCACATACATGTAAAAACTTGGCGTCATATCAGCCTTGCATGAGATAATATGTGAAACACATACTAACACGTGGGATATGAAGTGTTTCTCGGGAGTCTATTGGGAATGTATTCCATTAAACCATTTCCATGTGTGGTGCTACAGAGCAGAGCCTTACTGACGTGTTAGATTTAGAACTGTAACAAGATTGTTTGTCTGTGTCACTCAGAGCAACAGTAGGCTTATATTTTGTCTGCTATGTCCCATGGCATACCAAGAGCAAGATGTCTCTTGCTCATCCTTTGTAGTGAATGTGTGTGTATGTGTGGTGACTGTTAAGGTGCTACCATACTGTCTGCTCTCTGTCAGCATCGCTTCCCTTGGGCATCAGTGTTTTCCTCACAGCTCCACTCGGCTTTAACAACATGCCTCCACAGAGGCGTCAGGACCCTGAATAACAACAGCAGTTGTAATTGTATTTGTATGTGTACTGTGTACTGCTTCTGTGTTTCTGTGGCTCCTTATGTGTGTTTGTGTGTGTGTGTGTGTGTGTGTGTGTGTGTATGTGTGCATGGATTTGCTTCCTCTCATGCGTTTTTTGCTCTGTGTACGCTCATTTTGGAGCAGGCTTGTTCATTAGGTCTGTGGGGAGGTGTGCTTTCTGCTGACTTTGTTTGGTTCAAAGCCTGAGGCTCGTACTGATCAATAGTATCCTGGACCCACCACGTCTATGTGCAGCTGATTGGCTCTCTGCATGGCAGGCAGCCACGGCTTAACAACGGAAAGTCATACGTCAATATGTTACTCACATTGGTCTAGGAATATTTTGGACACACCCTTAATCACTCAGAATGTGCATGAAATTCAGGTTTCTTCCTGTGCAGACTCTGAAAACACAATTATTATACTTATATAACACTTATATTCTTCTTGTGTATGTAAAAAAGCAGTGGCATGAAAGGAAATCTTATTACAGCATGGTTTACATCATCAGATATTTGAAGCTGAACCAACAGATGTGTTTCCTAGGTGACAGTTGCCAACAAACAAAAAAAATTCTGGCTATAGCTAGTGTTTGGCTTTTGTTTCTATTTGGCAGAGTAAGACACACTCTCGCAGTGTGTTTTTGTGTGGGTGTCTGCACTCATGCCTGAATTCTGTGTTGCATCTAAGTGGACCAGTATTCAGAGTACAATATGTCAGATAGCAACTCCAATTTGTATTTCTCTCTGTCATTGATCAATATTTCCCTCTGGAGGGCCAGAACGCTCTCTAAAACACTAATTAGACCAATAATAATATGTTGTCCTTTTTGGGCCAAGGCTGACCAGCAAGCCCCTTATACCCAGCAATAGTAGATGAACATCAACACTGGCTAACCTCTTGCAATGCTCTTCTCAGGTCTGGATGACTGTCTCCAGCAGTACGTGAAGAGTTTCGAGCGGGAGCAGATGGGGGGAGAGCAGCTGCTGCACATCACCCATCAGGAGCTGGAGGAGCTGGGTGTCACCAGAATAGGACACCAGGAGCTCATTCTGGAAGCTGTCGACCTCCTCTGTGCCCTGGTCAGTCAGCCTCTGTTACTTACTGACATTATGTCTCTCAATCGATGATACTTTGGAAGGAGTGATGTATATGTAGGTCCTGGATGTGTGTGTTATTGTGGGTTTGAGTGTGCCGTGGTGTTGGTCCGATATACTAGATTGGTATGAGACTACCGTGAACCAAAACTATGGAGACATAAAACTAACAAAAGGTAGTAAAAGTTTAACACACAAGTCAAAAGTACAACTGAATACATTAATTAAGTAATTAAGTAATACTAAGTAGCATTAGCTTGCCAACTTTATTTGCGTTAATCTTCATCAATTAAAACTTCAGCTACTGTTACAAGAGGTGATGCTGCAAATAGTACAGTTTATGGGTGATTAACATTACTTGCACTGGCTGGTGTTTTCAGTTAAACTAGCTAGCCACAATGCCCTTTTTATTTCTCCACTGATGTTTGATACAAGTGAATTAAGAGATAAGATAAAGTTTTAATACTTAATCAGCTTAGTGGAGGTAGGAGAAAAAATTAAAATGCTTTTCTCTTTTTAATCCACAGATTATAGATTAATAAAAAAAAGTGTACATGTGTAATTATACAGTTTTATTAAATTATTCTATTGACCACAAAGTCAAATAAATTGATGGTTTTGATTGCCATATATGCCAAGAAAATATTTTGACACAAATTAACACTTTTCAACATTTACAGTACCGAACAGGACCTGTTATTGTATCCCTATACTTTTGCAGTACCTATAGAAATGATTCAATAGCATCAAGAATCAAAAACTGTCAGTACAGAAAGTTTGCCTCAAACGTCTGGTGCCTAGCCACGTTAATTCGAGTGTATTTGTAGCAATAAGTGGATTTGCTCATTGAGTTCAACTTTGGTGAACTTTGACACTTTAATTAATGTGCACTGTTGACTGCTGTCATGACAGTGCTGACCATTGTGGGAAGGGAGAGCTAAAACTGGAGGAAGCTAACGTACCTGCACTCTCCATTTTTATTTATCCCTCCTTTGTCAGAGTATAAACTGCCATACAGAGGAGGACTGGCTTGTAGACAGTTATGAGACAGGTGTCTATAGTACAAACTTTTTGAATAAACTGTGAATGTAATGTCCCATTAGCAACCACTTGTTAGCTTATACAGCCTTTTTCCCTCCTCAGTAACTCTTACATTGAACAATATTATGTACAATCCCAAGAACAAAATGCCAAGGGGAGGTAAAAAAAAAAAAGTACAGAGAAAGTACAAAAAAGCTTGCATGTTGCTAGCATGCTCCCGAATGGCTTGCATGTTAGCAGTTAGCTTGCCAACTACAGCAGCTATTTTAGACATTTGTATTTAGGCAACGTTTTTGCACAGTGTCTAACAGTAGATGACATTTGAGTATACTTGCTTCTTTTGTTAAATGAGGTTTTTGTGGAAAAGCAAAGACAAAACATTGTTTTGGTTTTGATGCCGAAACTCTTTCGGACAAAACATTTCACTCCATACCCAGACTTTGTATCCAGTAAATATCTGCCATCAGTATTTTTGGAATGAATTTTACATATAATTCGGTTGTAAAGAGCATTTATGTCAAAAACTACAAACTGATCATTTTTGCTCAGTTTGTCAGAATTTCTGAGTAAGAATTGTTTACTTTCATTTAACTGGCGGAGAAAGTCTCACAGGTATAAAGATTTATATATTGGTTGTTGTTTATTTCCCCCCCACCAGTTATTGATATTTGCTTAAGAAATGGCTAGAAAAATCCTCTGTCATTTGGGCCCTGCTTTGTGTGTACTGCCTCGGTCACTGCTGACTGTATGTGCAGTGGCCCTGCTCAGGATTAGAGAATTAGAGGGAATTAGGTGCTACTCTCCCAGAGAGAGAAAGAGAGAGGAAGGAAGAGTGAGAGAGGAAAAGGGAAAAGAGGGAGTATGTAGAAAGAGTATGCAGGATGCACCTTATCTCTCAGGCACACATGGCTGGATTAGTTGGGGATGTTTGAATGTGTTTGTGAGTGTGTGGTGGGGGGGGGAGAGTGTGTGTATGCACACATGCTTGTGTGTGTACTAATCAGCACCTCTTCTCATTCAAATGTTCCAGCATGGGAATGAGGGTCCCAGAGCAGCAATCACCATATGTGCTGAAACTGGATACACACCACACACACATATAAAGATGCCAGGTAGACAAGGCATACCACTAAAACTACTGTTGTGACTAGTCACAAAGAATAATTCCAGTTCCATTACAACTTGGGCCTTACTTTTTGGAGTTTTAGTTGTCATGTCTATCAGATACAATAACATTGTACTCTCCAAGTTATAAGATCTGGGAACACAACAGCATCTGGAGAAGAAACACAAGCAGTCAGACAATCAGACCCAAATTTGCCAAATTTATTTGGAAGAGAAATGGAAGGTGAACAGCAAAATATTACCCCAACTGTCATCAATCACAGTTTACAGATGGGCTTCACAGTTTAACTTTAAACATATATCAAACTTGCCATTACTAACCTTTTGGGTGTGCTCACTCGCTGGTTTACAACTTGTCTGTTTTTGTAACGAATTTCCAAGATCTCAGCAATTATTTTGTTGAGTAAATGTTTTTTTGTGAAAGCAAGTCTCAACTGACCTCCTACCTTTCATTAACTGTAGGCCAACTCTCCAGGTAAGAAAGGGACACAGCTCTATAGTACCTCTGAATATTTGGATATTTAAGGACAATTCACTGTTGTCAGCAAAATAATCTGTCATAAGGAAAGCAAAACCCTGTCCCCCTGGCTCAACCGTTATGACTTTCTGCAGTAAAAAAAGTTCACTTCTGTGGCCCTTGATCAATGCAAGTTCCAAGCACTTACTGAGCTTTCATTCCTGCTGTAAATGTGGAAAAGTCCCTTTTATGTCTATGCATTCGAGTTTTGGCCTCTAGCATATAAGCTAAGTGGGTGCAGTGAATTTTCAGCAAGATGTGCTGGGAAATAGGCAAAACTTAAGAATAAATTGACTGCTCATCCCAAAATCTGAATTGAAAGACATGCATAAATTACATACAGACATATTGTATTCCAGTTACACAAAAATTGCAAAATTAAAACATACAGAAAAGGACTTCAAATACACCTTTTCTTTCTCAAGCACTTATTCAAAGTCAAAGTTCAAAGTCAGCTATAGCAGCTGTCTATGCATAAACAGGTAACATACTGTGTACAGTTAGTATTTGTATAATGAAATGATTAGTTAACTTTTGTGTATTAGCTTTTTAAAAATGTAATTATTATTTCCTTCACAGATCTTGTTGTACCTTGTAGATTGTGTCTATCTGGTACCTGGCTGAGTCCCGGTTATCTCTGTGAAATCTATCACACAAATCGTAACTTTATTCTGCACCCTCTGGATCTGCTGGTGAGGTTGAGATTTGCTTTTCACCATTCAGTCCTTGTGGTGTCCCCAGGGTTCTATTTTAGGCCCACTTCTCTTTTCTATTTGATGTATCATACTAGACCAAGCTTTAGTTCCATCCAAGGTCTAACAATCACTTTAAATAACAATGAGAAGTGCCATTCAGTTAGCGTGGATCCATTTGATTTCCATACCTTCCTTTTCTTCGTCAGCAGTAGAGAAATGGCATCATTATCTAATGACACTGGACAAAAGGCAGAAAGACACCATATACAGTTCAGAAGTCTGTTAGGGTTAACACAGACAAACAAATTCATAATCTATTAGGAATTTACAGGTTCAAACTTCATGTTTAGATGTACAGAGGAAACCAGAGCACCCGGTAGAAAACTTATGACAGGATGTTCTGCCTTAAAACTTTACTACTCTGAAACTTAAAATATCTTGGCATAATCCATAATGATAATTAGGTAGCTTTGTTATTATGTTTGGAATTATGCCCCAATTTTACTTTTGTTTTTGTTCTGAGAAAGTGATTCATGTCGCCATCTCCTCTCTTTCACGCAGATGAGTCAGTTCTCTATGTTGGTTCCTTTTCAGTGCTACTCTGTGTGACTCCAAATTGATTTTATATTTATATTCATTTTTCTCTTCATTTGAACATTTGAGCTTTTTAGACAGGTGTCCTCAGATATTCCATATAGGAAAGCTAAAATGAATGTTGAATGTTATCTTTGGGTTCGGCCCTGGTCTCTGAGGGAGCATCCTTCATCATCGTTTGACCCCTCCACTCACTCACTCCTACTTGTATCTTTTGCCCTTTGACTCTGTGTGTGTTTGTATGCATGTTTCTGTCATTTCTGTATGTGTCATTTTAGTCTTACTGTTCTCTCCCTTGTTTGTTTGTTTTTTGTTATAGCACTTTGGTTATAGTCACTATATGAATTATGAATGATACAAATATGAATTAAAACACTTTGTTTGAAACAGTCTCCTAAGAAAATGTCATTACAAACGAATCAAACCATGTACCGCTTCATACTGTGTATTCTGTATTTCAGTAGCTGAAAACAGCTCTTGTTATATGACAATCAAGAGAAAAAAAGCGCTGTTTTTATTTTTAAACTAGAACCCAGTAGAAGAAAACTGTAACTGGACTTGTTTTGGGTAATAAGAAAAACCTGCAGTAAACATTTAAAATTCACTCATTATACAAAGCTCGTCTGCCTGAGCTAAGCAGTGAACCCAGATCTTCCTAGCTGAGAGCAACACACGCGTCGATAACCTCCTGATTAATAGAGGTTAGATACTCTACATATTGGTGCAAGTGTTCTGCAAAAGCTTCTGTATGTAATGAATGTACAGTAGAGGAAGAGTGATTAATGCTTCTGAAAAGAAAAGGATTAAATGGTGAAGCCCTCCTTTTTTGCTGGAACATTTCATGAAACGATGTCTGAATGTGATTCTGCGAACAATGGTAGAAATATCAGCATAGAGGACAGGCTACTCCACACATGGCTGCTATGGCAACTACATCGGCAAGAAGGTGTGTGTGTGTGTGTGTGTGTGTGTGGGGGGGGGGGGGTTGCTCTAATGGCATCGCCCTCTTACTGTATTGATTTGACACACACGGGCACTCATATGGACACACTGCTCAAATGATTTCTCTCTCTTTCTTCTTACACACACACACAGTCATTCAGGCAGTCGACACAGGGCTGATTCCCGCGCTTCATCTCAGCGCCCTGTTCTCTAGAGAGAGCCACACACAGCTTCACATCGACAGGCTAATTACAGCTGTGCCAACATGTATGCTCCAAGTTCATGTATACATCTACATTTACGCAGAATACAGAACATTATGCACAACACAGTGTTTGCATGACCCAGTTTCAGTGAGATGCATAGCTGGGTGCTCTCTCTCCCACTTGTCTTCTGCCTCTTTAGTTCCTCAGTTCCCTCAATTCTCTCTCTCTGTCTCCGCTGCCACTGTGAAACCCTCTCTCCTTTGTAGTCACTGTGGTCGTGACTGTTTAGAATAGCTCTTGAGGCAGAGGAGGAATAGATATGTCTAGCTCAGCCTGTGTATTTGACTATACAAGTGTGTGTGTGTGTGTGTGTGTGTGTGTGTGTGTGTGTGTGTTTGTAGCCTTTGTGTCAGCAGAAATCAGGCTCTGTCAGCCAGGACATGACTGGAGATGCCCAGGGACGATGAGCAATGTGGCTCAGTAGGTCTGTGTGTGTGTGTGTGTGTGTTCATTTAAAAGGGTCACAGTGCAGTAATGGGCTACTCGACCAGCTTGGTGTTCTTGTATTAGTGCAAAGAGAGCTGTTTTATGAAAATGCTAATGGTTGTTCAGAGATTGTAATTCTAATTTCAGTTCATTCCACTCAGAATAACCATTTGTGGTTCAATCACAGTAGATACTTTTTCTGTTTAACCTATAGAACTTGAGGAAAGTTCATCCTTATTAGACAGATAAAAATACAATGTGTAAGTTATGTTGTGGCTCATAACTTACATAATGCAAAATAAATAACATGTAATTCTGCATTCCTCTGCAGAAGCAGAAGAAGACAGCTTGCCTTGTTATCTCCAAAAAAATTGCCTACCAACACAAAAGACGAGTTTGTGGGCGTATTTTTGAACTTGGGAGAGAGCCTATAGCCAGCTGTTTCTTTAGGCTATGAGCTAACCACGTCCTGACTCCAGCTCGATAGGATGTAACGCACAGATATGAGAGTAGTATCAATCTTTTCATCAAATTCTCAGAAAGATTCCAAAATGGTGAACTATTTCTTTGACCTTTCCTAGCAAAGGAAGCACGTTAGCAGAGCAGCAAATCAGTTGCCTTTTGGCAGTGCTCACAGCAAAAAAATACACTTCAGGTCACGTAAAAAAAAAAACCGTGAAAACTGTGAGCCGCAACACTGTCTGTGCTGTATTGGTTAAAAATAGAAGCATATCTATACCGTCAGACACGCTGCTCCCCGAGATGGACAACTGGAAACAGCATCTGAAATGCCTTCTGTGTGTAGACAAGCTTTTAAAACATCTGACAAATATAATGTGATTATAAATGAATCCCTCTGTTTGTCCTCCAGAACTACGGCCTAGAGACAGAGAATCTCCGGACTCTGTCCCACAAGCTGAATGCTTCGGCAAAGAACCTTCAGAACTTCATCCTGGGCCGGCGGAGGGGTGGACACTACGATGGACGAGCTTCCCGGAGGCTACCCAATGATTTCCTCACCTCAGTGGTGGATCTGATTGGTGCAGCCAAGAACCTGCTAGCCTGGCTCGACAGGTAGGAAAAAAATCCGAGGCTGTAAAATGAAATTGGGAATTTGACCTTTAATTTTTAGGACAATTTCTCCAATTTTCATCAAGTAAGGATGATAACAAAAATCTAAATATATAAATGATATACTAATGTACAACTATAATGCTATTATTGTTTTAAATTTTTAAGTCTATCTGTGGTCAAATCATTGTCAGCTATGCTCACAATATAACAGAATAAAAAGATTTTGGAACTGCAAACTCAGTGTCTCTCCACTGCTTCTTGTGCCATTTGTGCTTAAAATTAGAAATACATTTTAAATGATTCCTATACCCCGAATTGAAACTTAACTCAAAATCAAAATACACACATCTGCCAAACTTCTATCCTCCTTTTTGTTTTTCTTTAACTCTGTGAATTCTTAAAAAAGAAATGTTGTAGTTGAAAATGGTGGGAAATCCGTACAGGGTCGCGGGGATGGTGGGAAATATACTTACAAAATAACAGGAACACCTTGCAATCTCCCTCTGCAACAAAGTTTCAATAAAAATGGAATATGATAAACCTCAAAGAGTTTGTAATGTGGGGTTTGCTTTATATTATCAGATGTTCCTGTTATTTTTTTCTACCCCTCATACAGAAACACAATTCATAGATGGATATTTTATGTGTTGTTATGGTGACGGTGTAACCATAGGAAGCTGAGGACACATACAAATAAAGCGATGTTGAGCTTTAGTAGATCCCTGGCTTGCATAGCCTCCTGGCTGCGATATAAAACCAAATATTATTGTTTGTCTTTATCACTTACTCCTGTGCTCTGAGAGGAGCAGAGAATAGCTTTTATTTCTTTCTCTCAGTGAACTATCACAGCTTTTAAAATCCCTCTGTTAGTAAATAAATGAATGGAACAAAACAAAATAACACTAAAACACCAAAGGAAGTTTTTTTTATAGAATATGTTTTGCTGACATTCATCTAAGTTTGATTTTGAAACCTGTGACAACCTGCAGAAAAAAAACACTATACTCCGTTTCCAATTCTTGACAGACAAAAACAAGAATTTAGAATAAATATAATAAGGTTCTAGAAAAGTCCACCATATTTTTTAATCTCTCTGATGCATTTGTCAGATTATGAACTATGTGGGAATTATGTTTTTGTCTTTTCTTGTCTGCTTTAGGTCTCCGTTTGCCAGTGTGACAGAGTATTCCTTACTGAAGAACAACATTGTGCAGCTCTGCCTAGAATTAACTACTATTGTACAACAGGTATTTAAACACACACACACTTCCAAACACGCGGGAGCATACATCGCACAATCCACCATGTCCATATTCATTACACTCATATAATAAAGGTCATGATTTCAATTGAAAGGGCAAAACTAAAGTGGGTTTGGATTGAAGACATCAATACGGATACAGCTTGTTCTGGTCTATGGCTCATTTCTATAGATTTGATTATGAGTGGAACATATGCCCACTGCCACAGGCTGTTTGCAGCATGGCTGATGGGGCAAGTAGCTCTCAGTAACAGCCTTAGGCAGAGTGCTGATTGACTCACTGTTAAACTTCATCCTCTGCCTAACTTATGGGCCGTGATGGAGAATGAAGTAGGGGTCTCTAATCCCTTCGTTTCCTGTCCTCCTTCTGCTCCCCCTCTGGCTCGCTCCCTCGTGTAGATTCACCACACTTACACACACAAATGCATTAAAAAAAAAACTGAAGGTGCATGCGTACACACTCTACTGTAGAAATCTCATTCTTTGGACAGGAACTATGTCTGCTCTCCTGGACCCCATCCACAGCCTCCCTGTAAGAGCCTGCTTAGAGTGCGTGAGAGTGTGTTTGTACGTGTGCCCAGAGTGAGTCCTGGAGCTGAGCAGATAACACCCATCCTCTCTTACAAGGGCCAGAGGAGGGAGTGGAGAAAGGGGCCACCGTAGGTCCACAATGGGCCAAACGAACATGTGGCTGCCAGGGTGCAGCAAGACAGACAAAGGTGGCAGCACTGCCCGCACTAATGCATCAAACAGATGAATTAACTTCTACCATGCACATCTGGTGGATTCAGTGGGCTGCTTTCCCAGAAATAGATTAACTATCAGCTATCGTTAAATAACAATCTGTCATGTTCAAATACCGTAGTTTCTAAATCCTGGAGAGGCACATGGAGCTCCAGACAGCAAGAACTGGTCAATCCAATGTTTTAGTCTGCCTAGGTTATAAAGAAAAATGCATTTTTGGAAGGTTAGAAATTGGATAGCTGACTGCTGATGTTCTCAATTGAAAAAGAAGTCATCTATATGTCTTCCTGTCAGCCATCTCTTTTCCCTATTTCCGTCTTTTCCTGGTTGTTATAATTGGAGGAGGGAGATACTTGAGCCTCTGCGCGGATGTTCCATCTCATGTTTTCTTCTTCTCTCCCTTTCTGTCTTCTTCTCGTTTTACAGGATTGCACTGTGTATGAGACAGAGAATAAGATTCTCCATGTGGTAAGTATCTGTTTTAAAATGTCACATTCTTATTAAAATATCAATAATGATTCAAAGGTCTGGGCCTGGTTCCATCAGCGAAAAACAGGGAAGAGGCACCATTGCACATTTAACAATGACAGCTATTAAATGGGTAGATAATATAGACACAACAAGACTACTATCCTATTGTATACAGTATAGTCAGATTTTATTTCAGCATCCTTCGCTCTCTTGTCACATCACACATGAGCTGTATATAATTTAGCTGAATTTCAAACTGCAGTTGCAATGATTCAAAGACAAATTCATAAACACACTGAAAAGAGGCACAGATGTAAAATGTTTGCCTATGTACATGTTTTCTGTGTGGGAGTGTGTTTGAGTGTGTGTGTGTGTGTGTGTGTGCATGTCAGAGTGCTGTGTGTTTTTGTGGGAATTTGTGGTAGAACATTGTGCATGTTAAAGTGCAAGCGAGCTTGGGGCCTTTTGAAAGCTCCAGTTTAGCATCTGTGTGTGTGTGTGTGTGTGTGTGTGTGTGTGTGTGTGTGTGTCTATGTGTGCGTGCATGCATGTATGATGGAGAACTGTCTGTGTCCATGTGTGAAACCGAGTGAGCAGCTAGTGTCTGATCCGGGCTGACAGTTGGACTGGGACACTTCCTGCTGTCATTCAAGGTCAGGTGGAGGAAACCAAATAAAATGTTGGCGAGGGGAGTTCACAGAAAAATATCTGAGCATTTTATGCCAAGAAATAAATCCCAGATCGGATGTTCTGTCAGTATATTGAATATGTATATAAATTAGATTTTTCTATAAATAAAACTAATCCTGAGACTGCATTTAAGATGTTGGTCTCCCTGTGCTACGATGTCCCCCCTGTTGAAATTGCTCCCCTCTTAGCTTTTTGGTCGTGGTTGTCCACCTCGTGGTTCTCGTTTACCTCTGTTGTCACAGGTCTGTAAATGGCACAGTGACATCAGGCAAATTCAAATATTTAAATGGCTCTGCACATGTGTTCACTCACATACACAAACACACACAAAACCCTGGGTGCCAGACTAAAGGCTACACTCAACTAAGACTGTTATGTGTGGGAGGTTTATGTGTGAAATAGGGAGACAGCATGAAGGGAAAGAGAGAGAGAGAGAGAGAGAGAGGAGGTGTTTCTTTTTAGATACTGTTTCCTTCATTATATTTGTTTATATGTGTTTGAGATGAAGTGAAGCTACCACTAAACCATACACCACACACAAACACACATAGGAACATACAAACGCACATATGGGATGAAGATGATGAGATCTGGACAGTATTTCCATTTGGAAGAAGGAAAGTGCTAGTCAAATGTGTCCTCTTAATGGTATACAATTTGTTCCAATTTATTTTCTATTTCCGTGTTTATTGGGAACCATTGCAATATATTGTTTAATAAGAAAAAGAAAACATACATTTGCTCTTTTTCATTTTTTTAATGGACCATGGACAGGGCTATTCAGACAAGTTATCCATTTACTTGGAGAGAAGCCTAGGAGATGAAAATGGACACAAATTAGAAAAGATGTTTCTGTCTTTCTGTATAGGCTATTCCATGAAATAATGTAGCTCTTAAGTCATAGTGGGGTGCGTTACATTTTTGACATGGAATTGAAAACTAACGGGATAGCAAGCCAGATTGCTAACTAATCTGCTAACTAACTACCTTACTAACAGTGCTTGAAGTGGGCCAGGTACGCACCGGTAGGCAGTACCACTACCTGCACTCGACATTTTACTCTATGGCGTACCGGGACTTCTCCCAAGCTGCTGGTACTCTCCACTGCCCTCTCCGTATCAGGGTCTCTGGGCGCTACGTGACGCTCACCTGTTCCCGTTCTCGTCTGCCTGCTAATCTATGTCGGCGGAAAGACACGAGGGAGAAGAGAAGCTCGGGTGCCTTTCAAGCAGCCGTGTGCTGAATGTAGCTCTTCAATGTCACTTTTCATGAACCGACCACTCACAGCCTGGATGGTGCGGGACATTTAAAAATATTGACAGATAGGTGTCGTGTCATAGGGACGCTGGGGACAGGTCAGAATCATAATGTCTCTTTTTCTCACTTTTTTAAAGCTTTTGTTAAAAATGTTCTGAAAAACCAGCTTGCTACAAGGAATATAGAATAAAAAAATAAAACAATGCACAACAAGAAAACATGCAATTCTACTGAAATATAGAAGAAACACATGTGCACATATATATTTTTATATTTTGAATTGTCACCTGACACCTTAACTTTGTTTCCCTTCATATTAATAAAGACATTTCCACCATACATTGGTGCAGAAAATGTCTATAGAATGCAGGAAATTAAGTGTTTAATGCTTAAAGTGTGCAAAGTGTGGCTGCACACTAGTGCTGATAGTGCAGGGGTTGGTGGATGGCAGTCTTTCTCTTGGTTTGAGTATGAGTTAGTGGAAAATCTTTGCTGTGTGTTGGATGTTTGCCATACAGCAGTGTCTCTTAAGCCAAATGTGGGATAAACCACGTGTTTAGTAAAGATGAATAACTAATAACTAACTATCAGAAAACGGCATAACAGACCAGTGATGAAACGTATGTAGTACATTAGTATTTGACAGAGAATATTGTACTTTACTCCACTGATTCAAACTAAAATGTTTTTCACATAAACAGGACCATCTTATGAAATACACATTTTTACAGATTAAACCACCCAATAATATGATAATGACATCATTACTTAAAGTAGTTAAAATGAGCTACACAACATTATTATGCTGCTTACAGTGGAATGCATTAGTAATATCCAATAATAGAAATTACTGTACTGTACCATATTTCCCTGTTGCTTTTATGTTTTATGTAAAGCACTTTGAATTACCTTGTTGTTAAATTGTACTATACAAATAAACTTGCCTTGCCTTGCCTTACTCTAAAAGGATCCAGTTTGATACCTAAGTACAATTAGCTCTTAATTCTGATGTAAATGTTAATGAATTATAGAAACAAATGCAGGACTTTTACTTGTAATTGAGTCTTTTCACGTGGTGGTATTGGTAGTTTTACTTAAGTAATGCATGTATCGCATTGATCCAGTCAGGAATACAATATGAGAGTCTCCAGGGTGCATCCAGCATAGGGTTCAGACACTGTTTAATGCTCTGGTCAGCTCTGTTGTAGCTACTGTAGTGGTAGTTGTACATTTGTCAGCTTCTGCTCAATAATGCAAAACTCACTGCTACTCTGCTCTCCTCCAGACTACGGCCCGCAGCAATCAGATGGATATGGATAGTGTTTGTTGTGTTGTGTGTAGTGTGTGTGTGTGTGTGTGTGTGTGTGTGTGTGTGTGTGTGTGTGGGAGGGGGGTGGTAAGATATGAGCATGTGTGAGTCTGTGTGTCTGATGGAGCGTGAAGTGTGTATGAGTGTGTGTGTGTGTTTTATGTGCATGCATGCATAAGGATGAGAGGAATTACGTAAGACTGTCCTACTTGTGTGTTTTCCCTTGTTTTCTCCCCTTTCCTCCCCGACTCTCCCTCCCACCGCCTTTCTGCTCCTCTCTTCCACTCACCTACTCACCCCCTCCATTTTTCTCTGTGCCGCGCTCTGTGTTGGTTAGCATGTAAACATGCATTGATGTGTGTGTGCATGAGAGAAGGTGTAAGTCGGTGAGGAATGAAAGCACACAAGAGAATGAGGGAGGTGGTGGAGGTGGGGGTGGGGGGGTGGCTAGTGTGCAGCCAGAGCTTAATCCATTTGGCAGTGTACTATGTCTGGCTTTCTGTTTGACTGCTCTTAAACCTCATGTCAGCCAGCCACATAAGTTAACTTTGCCTATAATCTGCGCTCTGATTCTCCAAAGGCGTGTCAGATCCAGGGTGGGTGTGTCAGAGCTGGAGGGGTTGAGAGTCTCTGGTAACTGGCCCTTTTGTCTCTTGGCCCCTGTTAATCCCAGGTCAAGACTATTAGTCCAATGGTCAAAGAGGGATACAAGCAGAGCCAGAACATTGTCACTTGCTGTGGTTTCCAGCTGGAGACTTCACACATTATTTATGGCTCTATAGGCGGGATTAGATATACTCTGCTTCTTCTCTTCCCCTATTTATTTCCCCTTTCGTTTTTTAAATCACAATGTGTTGTTTGGTGTCTGTGGATGCCATGAACAGTCCTGGGTATCCCATTGTGTAATATGTACACGTTGACTAGAACATAATATTATTGTATCAACAGAAAACTAAACAAGCAGTGTAACGTTCAAATAACTGACCCAGAAAAGGAGGGTGTGTATATATATATGCGTGTGTGAGAGTAAGCACAGCATCACATAGCCAGCTCACTGAAGAGCCTCCACCTTTTCTCTCACACTGAATGAATCATAGGCTCTGAGCTATATAATGTGTGTGTGTGTATGTGTGTGTGTGTGTGTGTGTGTGTGTGTGTGTGTGTGAGTCTGTTGAACATCTCTGTTCATTTCATCACTATAATCCGGTAATTGCTCATTAAGATTGAGATCAGAAGATTATTTTATGCAGGGTTCATCACTGTCATGCTGCTTGTGTGAATGTAGACGACGTATATTCTCTTAGATGTATGTCTGTTACGTTCCAGCATACGTGTGTGTTTGTATGTGTGTGTGTGTGTGTGTGTGTGTGTATGTGCTAAGCAGCAATGCAATGAGGCAGGATAACCAGGGTAACAGTCTTTGTAAGCCCACTGCAGTCAGTCAGCCAAGATTAGAAGGCAGAGATGTTACTGATGATAAATTAACTTGCATGCGTGACCAAGCAGACAAATAGCCTGAAAAACAGTCAAGGTTTATTTAGAACAAAGGCAAGGTGATGCTTTTTTATTTGCCGTATTTGCTCAGATGCACTCAGATGGGTAATATGCATTAGAAATTGAAGGGCAGTGTAAAAATAAAATAAAATACAGCTTAGATAATATAACCACTCTGCAATATGTCGCGTTTTGTTTAGCTGACGTGAAATAGCCCTTATCTTCCAATAAAAAATTACAGATGTCACCAAATGAAATCTGTGCTCTGTAATTTAGAAAATGTCATCTGGGCACCCCGGGGTTGGCTGGTATCGGTGATGTGTTGTTCTGTCTGTGACAGTGTCTTGTGGGCATGCCTGTGGACAGACTGTGACAGGAAACAGTTTGTGTGCTGGAGTGATGGAAGTGGCGATGTGGAACAATCTGATGAAATGATTTCTGTTTCACCTCCTCCAGCTAGGTCACAGAATCCCTCGCGGACCAAAACCAATCTCAATAACTTTCTGTCTTTTTCTTTTTGTCACTCACTCTCTCTCTTTTCCTGTCATTTTCCCCCTCTGGTTTCATTACCTGTGGTGCCATCTCCAGTGTAAGACCTTAGCAGGGATATGTGACCACATCATCTCGCTGTCATCAGACTCTCTGGTCTCTCAGTCAGCCCATCTGGAGGTAGTTCACCTTACCAGCATCATGCCCAGTGAAGGACTGGTAAGGACACAGCTGAGCAGACACACACGTATCCACCAGAGCAGTTTTAAAGCAGCACTAATCAATAGTTTTCTTTCAAAGTTAATAAGGCTGTTACATAATTGAATCCAAGCCTCTTCAATGCACAGGACTAATAATTAAATATTCAAGGTGTAAATATGCAACACCTGCCTTTTGCCATCTTATTCATTATTTATTGTTACAGGACTTCATAAAGTCAAAACTTGAGACTTGAATGTGTTTGTTTTAAGTCAAGAGTTTTCAGCAGGTTAAAGTTCAGGTACAGGTGAAGATGAACTGAGAGTCTACACTCATACACTACAACCTTCAAAGTCAATCCAATGGAGCACCAGTGGGAGATTTTCGACTGACATGTTAGACCATCAAAACACACAATGAGATAGTAGAGTTTACAGTGTAAAGACTTCTATGAAGAATCAATCACAAGGATTATCGAAGATGTTCTGGAAGCTTTTTGTCACCTCTTGCAAAGAAACTTCATGTTAGTTAGTCTTTTAATTGGTTACCCATCTGTATAGACACATACTCAGAGATATAAAACATAAATATTGTGTTATCCTGGGTGCTTTCTATTGTACTGAATCCTCCCTCCCTGGCTGTGTGTGCTTGTGTTTCAGGGGATGTATATCAAATCGACGTACGATGGACTCCACGTTATCACTGGCACCACAGAGAATGTGAGTTTTTGTTTTACTCACTCGGAAGCTTGACACTCCGCCAGCCACAATTTATGCTCTCAACTTCCACACTGACAATGAATCCATGCCTTAATATTTCCTGGGTTTGTTTCCATTGTCCTTTTCCTCTCCAACTTCTGCCTCCGCAGTCTCCAGCAGACCAGTGTAAGAAGATCCATGCAGGGGACGAGGTGATCCAAGTCAACCACCAGACAGTGGTGAGTAAAAAAGCTTCTAAACACAACGCGATAGTCATAAAGAATTACAGGAAATGTACTTTCCATGTATTTCCACTTTGAAAACGCACTGCAAACTATCTCCATTCTGTGCTATGATAAGGAGATGTCAAGGTACATTATGTGTGCTACCACCACCACCACCACCACCATTGGCGCCATGGTGCTTCCTGTCCTGTGCCTGTGTCGCTATGTAGGCTAATTAGACTTGCTGCAGGAGCAGATTATAGGACGATTGTTACAAGACCTTTGTTCAGTCCAGTGTGATTGTCAGCTCACTCTTTCTGGAATTTGTTCCCATTGTCGCAAGAAACCCCTGCAGGAGGAGTCTGGTTTGAAACGTGAACCCAGTTCCACTTTCAGACTTGAATAAGTTGTATTTCTGCCTTCAACTCATCACATCAGACAGAAGCACAAAAAATGGGCAGCCATTTTAAATGGAACGGTGCCTTGTGAGAGCATGTGATTGAGCGCGCTGTCTATTGCCTGTGCTGTCAGCTCTGGCACAAACGATTTGTTCCAGCGTTTATTTGAGATTTCTGAGGGGGGAAGAAGAGGTTTGTGTCTGTGCGTAGACGTCTTTTGTGTGCTCCTCTTACGTCTGGATAGATGCTGCTCACGCGAAAGCATGCATGAAGGTGCTGGGGAGTGGCATTGATGGACGTTTGAGGGAGCCACGTGTTATCTCTCTCCCGCTCTCTCCTCGGGGTGACAGTGCAGATCGCACCCTGCCAGGCTCTCAGCTCCAACCCCTCATTACTCCCACCGCTAGACCCTCACCACTCTGATCCCTCACTCTGGGGGTGGAGATAAGCAGGGGGAGACAAAGGTGTGTGTGTGTGTGTGTGTGTGTGTGTGTGTGTGTGTGTGTGTGTGTGTGTGTGTGTGTGTGTGTGTGTGTGTGTGTGTGTGTGTGTGTGTGTGTGTGTGTGTGTGTGATGGGGATGAAGGGGTGAAGTAGCCAGGGGATGCTGTGACGAGGCTGAGCAGGGAGAGTGGGGCAAAAAAGGGAGGAGGAAGGAAAGAGGGACTTTTAGGGAGAGGAAGAAGAGGATGAAAAGAAAAGGAGGGGAGTAAGGGGGCGAACAGCAGAGGAAAGTCTCACATCACTATACCTTTTTTCAAACCTAAATTGAGCTGTTGAGGAGAGAAGATGGATACACATTACCAGCAAACTCTCTGTCAACATCAGGGCTGATAAGTTTATCTAGTGAGGCTCCATATTTAAAAATTAGATTAGGGTGAATATTGAATGAACAAATCCTATTACATTATAGAATCATTATGTAGCCCTATCCCACGTATTTAGCAACAGTGCTGCCTTCATGTCTATGCATAAGCTTCTGTTTGAGACCCACTTCAAAACAGGACTCGCAGTTTTTAGCTTAGCTTCTCTTTTGAGGTAAAATGTGACATCTGCTCAAATAACAAACCGATTGTTTGAAGAGCAACATAATTACGTGGAAGTAATAGCATCTGGGAAAATAATGAAGACCCCGGGGATTTGAAAAACCTCTCCAGCAGCAGTTTATACTCTATTACTATTTCGGTAGGTCTCTCCCTGTTTTCCCTCTGCTTTCTCCATATTTGCATAACAGAGCAGTTCTAAACTGGCCTGGTTAGGATAGGCTTTATGTTTGTTGTTAACATACACTGTGTGCTGTCCAACACTGTGGTGGATTTAACAAGGGTTGAGAAGTTTAGCATGATCAAGGTCCAGTTCAGTTCACTTTCACTTCAATTAATTCAGGATTTCCCTTCCCAACTCTAGCAAAGGCTGTGCTAAAGGAAAACACTTTGAGGACTTTGGCTTCTTTTGTTAAAGCATTAGGTCCACATTTTGGGAAATACACTCATTCACTTTCTTGCCAGGAGTCAGATAAATTGAATGGAACAGATTTAGAAGTGGTACCACTCCATTCAATATGAAGCTTTAGCCAGGAGAGGGTTAGCTTAGCTTAGTTTAGTATAGAGACTGGAAACACAACTATCCTAAACAAACAAGATATAACATGTTAATTAGCTTTAGAGGTACTTGTAGGCATGTTTTATTTACCTATGGACAGAGCAGGCTAGCTGCTTTCCCCTGCTTCCAGTCTCTATGCTAATGCTCTCTAGCTTCATATTAAACGTACAGAGCGATATTGATCTTCTCGTCTTAGTGTTTAAAAAAAAGTTAAATTAAGTGTAGTTCCCAAAATGTAGAACTGTTCCTTTAATAAAAGAAGCCAAAGTACTTTTTAAATTTTTTTATATTACTCATTACTTTTTGTTTTTTGATAGACAGACACTATCGTTTCAGTATGTTGGGTTTGATACCTAGCCCTATTTCTGTCACTCTAAATTACAGTTGATAAATCAGATCACAAATGAATGATCGCAGTCTTGGTGAATCCAAATGTGCTTTTGTGTTCCCCCTTTTGTTTGAGCTGACAGAACAGGACAAAACATACAGTAGCCTAGTAACTTACGTCCGTGGCAGCTTGTGGTGCTGGTGAACGCTGGCTGAACCCAGAGTTCTGGACTGGGCCAGAGAGAACAGGAGACTGGCTGCTAAAGGCTGACATAGGCTGGTCAAGATCACGCCAGGAGTAAGGTCAAAACAGTTCTGTCTGTGTGTGGGTGAGTGTGGGTTAATGTGTGTGAGCGAGGTGGCCTCTGCGGACACGTCCAGTAGCTGAGACCAGTGTAACCAATCAATGGCCTGACGAGTGCTGAGAGCTCTGGAGACAGGCTGGCCGGAACCACGAGGAAAAACTGTAGTCAGCACTTACTCTTTTCTTTCTCTTTTACCATCTCTCTCTCTCTTGCTTAGAACTTTACAATACTTACTAAGCCACCCCTTATTTCAACATGATTTTCAGACCAGTGGTACTAGGACAGTGTGGTGCGTAGTTGTTGTGTCTTGCTGCCTTGGTAGCCACAAAGTTTAATGACTGGTTTGGTGAGGAATATTTAGTTTAACATGTTTAGTAAAGAGGGGACAAAGGGAACACGTCTGAGGCATAGTGGTTTGTTGAGTTTTTATGCAACAGTTAGGTGTGTCTGTTGTGATTATCCTGGATATCACCTGAACCATATAGTGAAGCTAGGAAGCCCACTGTCAACCTTTGCCTTACTGCCAAGGCTGCACAAATTGTTTTAATTTGCTGGTGAATCCAGATTTTCTGAGTCATACAACTAGGTTATAGCTGTTAAAATGTATCATGTTGCTGTAGTGCCATACAGGGAAACTTTCAGGCGTATGCTTAAACTGTATTGTTTTATACTGAGAAGTGTGATTAAGATTTTGTTCACCCCACTTGTATTGATGTGGCTATACCAAATATTAGAAACACCCGTAATTACACAAAACAGTACAACAGTACCACAAATTTTGGAGGGTGCAGTCGTTGAATCAACACCTCTCTAAAACAGTTTCAACAAAAACTGAACATGATAACCATGAAGGTACGATGTATTACAGGGCTGAATTCATTTCAGCTAGGTGTATAAAAACTTGAAACAATTAGGCCACATTCAGAAGAATTTAGCAACCAATTGTGGAGAAAAATATTTTATGGGCTCATTCAAATACTTTAAGCACCAAAGTTGTTAAAGATTGTTGAGGAATAAAATAAATTTATTTATATGCCCCACTGTTCAGGAAAAATGTTAAGCTCTTTATAAGACACATGGTGGTGCTTCATCATTAAAAAGTAGTAGTGGTTTTCCCATGCGTTTGGTCTGACTTTATACCACAATTCACAGAACATACAGGTCTGAAAATATAATAGAGGTAATCGATTATATACAGTATAAAGAATTAATATGGTCCTTGTAACTCCATGTTAAATAGTAGCATGAGGTGTTTTAAACAGGTAGTATATGGACATGTATGGAGTGGTTTGCAGCAACAGTATAAAAAGCTTAATTTTCGTGCGTGGTGGTTTTCCTCAACAGATTTGGTTGCTCCCAGTGCATCGAGTAGCCTACCGCGCGTGTGTGTGGTTGTGGTTTGTAGCCGTTGTTTCGATAGCCCAGTGTGTGTGCTCCTCAGGTTGGCTGGCAGCTGAAGAACCTGGTCAACGCTCTGAGAGAAGACCCATGCGGAGTCATCCTCACGCTGAAGAAAAGGCCCCAGAACACCCTGAGCTCCACCCCGGCTCTGCTCAGGAATGTCCGCTGGAAACCACTGGGTCTGCAGGTAAACACCAGCAACACGTGGACGCCTTAACTCCAGTATTATAACAAAATATTCCCCGCATCCTGGGCCTAAAAAGTGCTGATTCAATGACATGCTGCTCTCCAAATAGTACTGTATTTGAAATTTTAACAAAGGAGCAAGAAATTGAAATTCAAACACGCTTCCAATCAGTATTATACATGTACTATACCTGAACAATTGTTGTCCTTACAGTTAAGGTTTTGAGGTAGGATGGAACTGTGTTGTACCTCTAGCTTAAAATTTGACTCACTCTCAGCTCTTGCTTTTTTTTTTTACTGCCCACACTCTGTGTTCTCCTACTGGCATTTTAAACTAATATTTTCAAAGGACACTTGTTCACTGTTTGACCTTGCATCAATCCTCCAGTTGAGTATTTCAACAAATCTCTTGTGGGGGGTTTTCACAGCCTGCCATATTGCTGGCACAGTTCAAAGCCATTCACAAATGTGTTGGTAGCCAATCCTCCACCTGAAGAGATAATATGCATACCAAAAGCATATTAGTTTATTTAGAGATAATCCAAATTAGAGTTGTTGGTGGTGGTGGGGGGGGGGGGTATATATATAATATTTGCACTTACACGGTTGTGGCATGGACTTCCTGCTCAGGAGAGAGTACAGGGTCACCAAAGGGTCCATCCGTGCTCCCACTCACATTCAGATTTACTGTGACTTTGCCCCAAAGGAGATCTCATTTTAAAAAGGGAGTAAACGTTCACTATGTATAAAAACGTGGAACAATTGTTTGACAGCTTACAGCTCTGAGCGGGTCTACACATTTCACTTAAGGGCAAATACTTTGTAAATCCGTCACTCACACAGACTTCAGAAAGATCACTCACATTTTTGGTGCACAGGAAGAAGAAGATGTGCTGAGAAGGATAGAGTAGGGGTGAGGTGAGGGCTAGTGTGATGCTCTCTGAGTGCTTTGTGAAGCTACGTCTTGTGTCTACATGTCTGTGAGCATATAAATGCAGTATATAGCAGTATGCATATGAATCTATGCTGACACGAGAGACTTACAGAGACTTACAGATTCACAGTGTTTTATGGATATGGTTTCTAAAATGGCCTAGAAACCATGTAATAACCATACTGCAACTTCATCACCCACTCTGCCTGTAACAACAAGGTTGCTGCCTTGTTAGATCATCGCTCTAAGTTGTTACCATGAGCTTATTGTTATATTTGCTGCATACAACAGCAGAGGATTGTGGGAATTCTACCCTGATGGGCTGCTAAGACACAAGCGCGCCATGAGCGCCCAGATCAGAGCGCAGAGATATCTGTGGGAGAAGAGAAAGGAGTGTTTTAGATTTGTTCTCTCTCAGAAAGACTGGAGCTCTTAATTATTCATAAGCAACTACAGGCAGCTCCACTGGCTCTGAATCAAGAGCCACTACTCAGCAAATACTGGAGATAATGCACTGAATCCAAAATATCCTACTAAACAGCCGGTGTGTGTGTGTGTGTGTGTGTGTGTGTGTGTGTGTGTGTGTGTGTGTACTGGGGCCGATGGGTGTGCACACATTTCGAAAGCATGGCCGCTTGTTCATCTGTATGTGTCAAAGCAAGTGTGTTTCTGTGGGTTCATGTTTGTGCACGCATGAAGAGAGATGTTTTCCGTTATCAGTCGCGTTGTTCCTTTGAGAGGTGAAGGAACTGGGTCACTTCACCACGTAAGCTCAGTTCAGGATACATACGTACACACGCTCCCAACACGAACACACATTACAACACGTATGCACACTCGTACCTCTAAGCCTGGTTTTAGAGGAGATGAATTGGACGGCTGTGGAGTTTAGCCCAAATGTGGCAAATGTTCAGCTGGATTAAAGCTGAATCCACAAAGGAAACAATTTATCTCTCAAATGATCATGTGATTCCAGCCCCAAAGCCCTCCATGGCAACCGCTTTTATTCCACTAACTAACGGCAAATATCTCTCTCTCTTTCTCTCTCCCCTTTCCTGTTTTTCTTTTTGTGCATGTGTGTCTGTTTCGTCTGTGGCAGGTTTGAGTAAAAGAAATTGTCTGAGCCATCAGTTAGAATGATGATGCTGGCAATGATTTTAACAGATAAACTGAGGATTAGAGTGAGACTGCATATTGTATGCATTGTTGTCTGCCTCAAAATGTGCATGCAGGGAGTCATTTCATGCGTGACTGGAGGTCCCATCAGTGTCCACATCACAGTGTCACACGTGCCACACATTATCCACAACCCTGCTTCCATAAATGTATTATTAGATACATAAATAATTAACCTTTGAACATGCATGCTATTTTGGGCAACATGTATTGGCTATTGGTATTGAGTTATGCATTACTAATAGGCCAGATGAATGGGTGAGGGGTTATAGCATCTTTGATGTCTTACCTACAGTATCTTCTTTTGGTCTACTTTTGTGACATCTAAAGCAACTTAAAGTCTCTTCAAAGATTATTTCAAATATAAAAGTTTGATCTAAAATCTTTATCATGATAAACTACTCCATAACAGTAAATGTAACAATAACTGCTTAAAAAACAATGTCACCTGAATATCCATTTAGTAGCTGTTTCTCCAACTACCAGATCATATCCCACGGTCTTTATCAGCAGAACATATGGTTAGATGATGTTGGTTCTTGTAGCTATTCACAATTATATGAGAACTAAGGTAATCTAATCTAAGGTATGCAAAAGTGTTTGTTTTTGTTTTGACAGCTATATCATTATCTGATTTGTTAAACTAACACAAATTCATATTGCTGTCAGCCAGGCTCCAATTCATACTAAGCTTAGATTTAATATAAAAAAAGTTTTGACAGCAGACGTGTCACAGTGAGAAAAGCATGGGTGTAAATGATGAAATTAATTATGGCTGAATTCCGTTTACCTACTTAATTTCCAAGGTAGTGTGTATGCTGGCTCACTGTCACACTGTTATGACTTACCGGGACACTTGAATAGAGCCATTGTTAATATTAATATTATTATTAACGCCTCTGCTTTTCCTGCTGTGTTGTTTTTTTTTTTAGCCCCTTACATAGTCAAAATATCAAGTTAAGCATATTATAGTATGTGTTGTGAGTTTGCATGTGCGCATGGATGGTGGTGCGATGGGGAATATTGGTCTGGGGAAAGTTTGAGCAGTAGATTTTTTGAGTAGTTTGGAGTGGACACAGCAGAGTTCAAATGGTTTAAGCGATGTTTTAACAGACTGGAATTGCGCCTGCTGTGAAGGTCCCATTTCTCTCTACTTCTACCCCCCCCCCACCCCTCTTTTCCATGCAGGCAGCAGTGGGCTGTAATCACTAAATTACTGTTTTCACTCTCAGCTCCAGTCACCACACTGCACAGCTCCCCCTCCTCGCTCTCCCTCTCCTGTACTCTTTCCCTCTGTCTCTCTCTCCCTTTGTCCTATTTCCTTTGCTCTCACGTCCCTCTCTTTCCACCCCGTCTTCATTATTTATTGTGAAGCCGTCTTACTGTAAGCTGCCTTCTTAAGAGGAGGACGGTGAGAGAGAAAGAGATGAAGATAGAGACAGGGCCCGGGGATGGAGGTAGCAAGGAGGGGGGTAGAGGAGGATGGAAAGTTTGGAATATGAAATGAATTTGCCTAATGCACTGCTGATGAAATGATGAAACAGTGGGCTTCCTTAATGAGAGCGTTGCCCGCCTCGCCATCACTTAGGCTCTCTGTCTGTTTATCCATTCTGTCCACACTCCCATCTTCTCTCTAAAATGGAGCATCCTCCTCAGACATACAGTAAAACACCTCATTTTTCAAAACCTGGAACACTCTTCCTCGGGGAGAAATTGTATGCATGAGCTGCGCGTTTGTCACCCCAGCTGTTCCGGCGGAGAACAAATATAATTCACTTGAAATTTGGCCTGAGTTTCCATGACATCAGAAGCGTGGCATCCTGTCCTCACGGAGAACTTGATGACAAATGAATCTACATGTCCTTGAGTTAAGCAGAGGTAGGAGGCCACGCTAGCTTTCCTCTGTCCTCTCCTTCTCTTGTACCACGGAAGAGGGGTGAGGACAGAGGAAGAGCGGGGAAAGGAGAAGAGAGGAGAGGAGAGGAGAGGAGAGGAGGGGTTGTCATGGGAACAGACATGGAGAGCCCTGTGTGAGTGAAGAGGCTTGAGACAAAATGACAGAATAGCGAAAGCGATTGAACGTGGGAGAGGCTGCACAGTCAGACGGATATAAAAAAAGAGACAACATGCACAACATGGCAGCTTTGAGGAAATAACTCTCTTGTTTGTAATTCAGTGTTAAAATGAGTGCAGGCTTCAGTACAAGGAAGGAATTACAAATAAAAAAGTTCCTTTTCCATTAACTGTGTGCTTTGTTTGTTTTTTCTGTGAAGCAGGAAAAGATCTGATGCTCATTTTTAGCATGTTGTGCTCCGAGGTCCCCTCACCATCTTATTATAATTCATTAAAAAGGTGCTCAAATAGTCATTCTCTCTTTCTTTCTCTCCTCTTTCTCCCTTCAGCCAATCCCCACCAGCCCCACCAGCACCTCCCCTACACCCGGTGGAACTTTGGGCATGTCCAAAATGGACGCTCCCAGCATGCAGGACGTGTATATCCTCTCTCCTGTGTCTGGACTCTACAGCACCAGGTCAGGCGCTTGCACACACAGATGTTTGATGGTGGTGATTACGCTGATTATTATGATCCAGCTGATGACAGCGATGATGGTGCTGATGATAGTGATGATGACAACTCTGCTCCCCCCCAGGGAGGAGCTGGGTATGATGTCATGCGACGACATCAGCCGCTACAGCGTGAGCTCCCAGTCGGGCTCCAAAGGTTCTGAGGCAGTCAGCTACTACCTGGACCAGGACAGCGGTCAGTTCTTCTCCCTGCTAGAGGGAGACGGACCCCCTGGGCCTGACTATGACAGGGGTCGCAATACAGGGGTTCGCCGGCGGGACAAGACCCCCACCCATGGTAAGACGGAGAGCGCAAATCAACAGCGGGAATGGGGCAGTCATGGCTGTGGCCCTGTGTTTGTTCAGTAGAACAGCATGTTCTCTCCCACCGTTTTCTCACCTTTTTCTCACAGCTCCTCCTTATGTGTTCATCACTCACTTCATGGCTCTGCTTCTTTGTGTCCTTACCTCGCGTGCACACCTCACAAAAACACTGATCACACGCCACGTCTCTAGCACCCTGCTCCCTGTCTGCCCCACCACCTGTGTCACCCTTGTCCAAGACAACTTCCTAGACATCCTTTACCTTTTTAGGAGACTCTCAAGGGGCCTATGATGGGCAGGGCAAGGGTCATGTGCATCGTAAGACTATTTTATGGTCGCCTTGCTAGCTATAGGCTACTTGTACTGTAACGCTACCATCACTGAAGTAGCAACCAACACAACTGGACAAGTCACCTATATTTAATTAACCACATTTAAAGCCAACCTAATCAGTGTTTTTGTATTAACAACGGGTCAGTGACAATGTATTATGCAAAAGGGGTCACTCACAAGTCACGACCAGCCTTGCAGAAAATTATCACCCGCTCCTGATTCTGTACAAGTCTACTGAGATTTTTAGCCTCTTTTTGCTCATCGTTTTGGTTTTCCAGCCACAAACTCGACACTTCAGATACAGCAGGCAGCAGTTTTAATAAAAATACCCTTTTACCCGACTTTAAGCTACATGCCCAGCAGCAAACGGCAAAAAGGTACAACTAGCTGGTGAACATAGTGAGAATTTAGCTGCTAAAGAGCCAGATAGTTCCTTCAGGAGCTGGTAGGGAACAAAACAGACTTCAAATAAATGCTAATGTTGCTCTGTGTCTGCTGTGTCTGCTTAAATAGGCAATTGTTTGCTACCTCGTTCACCGTAACAACTTTATAATGTGATATTAGATTGAGTTTTCAGCTTATTCTGCTTCCGTGCTGGCAAAAATCAATCAATGCCGCTTTTAAGGATACTTTTGACACCAGTTACTTTCTAATTTCTGTATTATAGTCCTATCACAATTTTTGTCCAATATCACCAACTCTAACAAAAGGCACAGCTCTAACACAAAACAGTATCTCAATCAATAATCATTTCAAATGTAACCACTTTTATAAAAACCTCTACTGTGCTCTGCTGCGAATATAAAACTAACTTGCCTAACAGGCCTTGTGTCATTTGCCTTGCGCGTCATAGCAGTCCCTCGAGTCTCCCGTCCTGTCCCCCTCACCTGCACACACTTTGTCTTATCCTGTCCACCCCTCCAGCTGTCTCCCACGCTGTCTCTCAGTCACCACCTTCCTGCGACACCCCCACTACCCCGCCCCCCTAGGCGACTCTCTGATTACTGATTGGTCGTTCCAGGTGACCTCAGGCCTGTTTCCATGCCTCCCGAATATAACTGGATGGCCGAGGCCAAGGAACCCAGCTTGGGCAAGAGAGGGAGCCGAGGTACACACACACACAAACACACATGCACTCAAAAACACAGCCCCTCACACACAACACAAACGGGTCGTACTGGTGCCGTGCTTTGCTCCATACTCGGCTCAACGCATTTCAGCTCATCCTCTGGTTATCCATGGTGGTGTGGTTGTGTGAGGATACATATCTGCCAGGTATGTATCCGACAGAGTGACAAATAAACATAAATGCAAGGAAATTGCATTTATACAGCTGTTCTGGAAATGAGGGTATTTCTATGTGACCAATACTTACCGGCTTCACCGTTTTGCGGGGAGACTTGATCTGTATTCGACCGAGGTTCCTTCACTCTACCATCAGAAAGTCCATGAATAACATTAAAGCACAATACCACTGTCAGGGGATCTGCCTTCCTCCTTCTCCTTCTCTCTCTCTCAGTCACTGTTTTATTTTTTCACATTCAAGTGTATGGATAGTAAACAAATTAGGTGAGAAGCTTTTTTTCTATCTGGAGCAAACGCGAAATAAAACTTTCTGTGACCGACAAGATTTAGCAGTAGTGCCCTCCAAATCAGCATAATCATTGCAAACAGATTAGCTGTATGTCCCCAGCTGTGGATCCATATCAGATACTCCAGCTCTGCGGCACTTTCATCCCTTTCTATTGGGTTTTTATCTGTAAGGGTTTATTCACCCTCATCTGTTTCTACTCTGGGGTTTTCCTCGACTCCACAACGCTATCTACGCAGTGGTTTTCCTCCCTCTGTCATCCGTTCTCTTGAGCCTGTCCATCCTCTAACTGCTCCATCCCTCTACCTCCCTTCATCCCAACAGATTCAGACAACTCCCTGCTGCGTTACCTTAGCGACGACAAGATCCTGGTGATTGAGGAGGAGCCCGAGGGTCCGGGCAGAGAGAGTCGGCGGGATTCCACCAGACGTTCTCGGCGCAAGAGCCGCAATCCCAGCAGCCCTAGCTTTCCCATTAGCCCCTCCATGCTGTCCTCCACTCTGCGCCTAGATCAGCCACCTGATCCTTTGCCTGTACGTACACAGCTCTTAAACTGGGTTTTTAAAGTGAATTTTATCATTTATATCATTTATGTGAGTTTCAGCTGCTCTCTATTCTATATATATAATCATCTGCTCATCTTTTTCCTTCATGTTATCGACCGAATGTCATCCATTCGGTCGATAACATTCTAAAAGGCTATATCAGCCGCACGTATACAATTTTACACCCAGTTAGTGGAGGGCTAAACCGGAAGTTAGCCTGCTCGGCCATCAAAAGGTAACACAAATGTGCGGGGTGTACTCACTTCTGTGAGATACTGTACTTGCTCCTTAATTATCGACAACATAGGCAGTTTATTTTGAGTCCATCCGACATATACCATCCTGCTGCTGTAAATATTCGGCAGTGCATCAAATGTGTATTAATTTACTGAAAATTGTCCCCAGGTATAAATAACTATTTACACCTGTTTGAGTGACATTTGCTATAAACTACAGAGCCCAAATGTTTTAGAAAATTACTGAGCCCTTTGTGAAAATGAAACTGCCAGCATGTAAAGGTGAGACATAACTCCGAAGAATAAAACATAATCTAATATAGTGTTGGTTGGACGTTTTATGTGATTTGTTAACATAATAATAATATAGAATAATTCCAGCCTTCTACTTTAAAGTCACCTAAAAATTCTGCACACAGTGACTTGTTTAGATACTGTTGTTTATTGTGTGCATGCATGTTTTAGCAGACAACATACAAGTGGCAACAGTTAATAAGCATTGAAAAGATTAGTCAACGAGATGGGTCTAATGCGGTAAACGAGGAAGAAAAACAATAAAAAAGTAATGAAACACAAATTTGTATTCCTATTTTGTACTTCTATGTAACATTTGCTTCCTTGTGAAATGTTGGTTAATTTTACCCCTGTGGGCCTCAAACTGTTATTTAAATTAAACCATCTGAGATGTTTAGAGGGCAAATCTCTCTTTATTCGAACTGTTAACTACTCATAGACATCTGAAATGTGACAAGGAGCCCCAACTAGACACTGGGTTTTTTTGTAAGCTAAAAATGGAAACGATGTGTTATATTTTAGCACCTTATCACATATTGTTTTGTATGTAAAATCTGGATTTATATCTATGACAAGGACAATATCTCTGAAGCAGCTAAATATAATTTAGCCATTATTCATTTTATTATTTATGTTTATTTACACCAGTGCTTTAACTACTGTGACATGTCAAAACGTCTGCTGGGAAAAAGAATTATAAGTGGCACTAAAATCACCTACAAGACTGTAACCCTGACTCACTCACACAACTTCCTTCTTCTTACAGTCTATGTCTGTGTCCTCTTAGAGGGGAACTCTTTGTGACTGCAGGATTGGTCTCGGTGTTCACAATTTCACACACATAGTTTTACGTGTGTGTTTATGTCAGGTAGAGGAGACAAAGAAAAGTGAGGATGATCAGTGTCATTGCATGGCTGCCAGCTTCACAGATTTTGAGACAGTGACACTCTCAGACACACCCCTCTGTAAATTCTCTCTCGTGCACACGCCAGTACACACACACCCCCTCCACACACACACACACACACACACACACACACACACACACACACACCCCACACAAGTATACAGAAACAAACACACAGTAGCACACAGGAGTGCATTTGTATGCAGGGTAGCCATCTCACGACTCATCCTAACTCATCCTAATATCCCCATCTCCTCAGACACGCCTGAGTCTAAATAGGAGTTTATTCTTGACAAACTCACACACTTGCACGCGCACGTACACACACACACACACCCAAACACGTATCCCTGTGAGCAGGTGTATGACTCAGCATCAGCCAGACCAATTACAAGCTCGACTGACAGACTGGGCTTAAAACACATACACAGCACGCTAACAGCTTAGCTAACACCAGCCCTCTCTAACCCTCTCAGCTGTGTGTTTCTCATGGTGATGACTCATATCTATTCAGTGGCACATGAAGTACACTATCCTGCACTAACAAGCACACTGACCTTAATGCCCTGCTCATTTTCTCTCTCGTATAAATCTTTTCTATTAACACAATACACCAGCATTTTGCAGAAAACACATAATTATTTTTTATTGGAACTTAGGCCTACTGAGGGACAATTTGTTGTGACGTTTCATGTTTTGTCTGGCAGTCATGTAGTGTAACCGTAGTGCATAGTGACACAGTGAAGTTATCTCTAGCATCCAGAGAAGGTCGTTATCACTTGTGTTGCAGAATGGCAAATTAATGACAGCATGGATGGATTATAACATGATGGGCCCCTGTGCCTAAACCCTGCCTGCTGTGGATTAAGGCCCTGAGACCCTTCCCAGGGTCCGCGAGCTTATGCCTATTTGTTTATCCGAAAAAGCTTTTTTGTGACCACACTCAGAGCAGAGATTAGCCACAAAAGTATTTTCATAATACCCAAAATGTTAATGTTTGAACATAGGAATATTCAAACAGGCTTAAAAAATAAAAAATAATAGCAGTATTAGTACCTGTACTCTACTCTACTTTTTATTAAACATGTGACAAAAAACACTAAATACGGTTAGCATGGCACTTCTAACTAGCCCCTCAGTTGAAAAAGGCTAGTTTTATATACATTCAAGTTACAAACTAATACTAACTGTACTTATTTTACTTGCTAGTATTGTACTAAATTGTGTTTCACTTTTCTGTTTTTTTTTATTTAGATAATTTGTCACATAAAGCATCTTAGTAGTTAGAGTATAAGAAACGTTTTCTCTTTAAACAAAATGTATTATCATCATTATTAGTAGTAGTAAGTTAGATATACTGTACATCATCCTCATGTCACCTCATTTTTAAATGTCACGAATGTCAGTATAACAGCTACAATTAATGGATAAATTTATACAGTATCTTAATGTAAAGGGGGTAACACTTTAGTTATTTTAAAAATATGCCAAAGTTGTTTTTTTGACTTTCAAATACACCACAACAGCACAAGCAAAGCCACACAACATGATATGATGATTACAAACAAAGGTGCACACAAGCATTGTCTATCTGTGTGTGGCCATGTAAGTACAGAGGGTTTCTAGAAGCACTTTAATTAAGTCTTTTTTCTTCTGTCACTCAGCGAGGTGCGGACACACTGCGAGCAGACACAACCGAAAGGTGAGTTTGTGTTAGTGGTTGTTTGTGGTTTGACCACATGGTTGTGATTGATGGAAGGAGTTGTAAGAGTCGTTTGTGGTTACGTTGAATTCTGTCTGTGCTCCTGCAGATACTCAGGAAGCTCAGGAGCAGCCTCCATGAGGAAGGTATGGGTTGTTACATTGCTGTGTCACTGACTGTTTATTTCTTAGATGTTTTATTTACATTTACATATTTGCATTTATTCATTTATTCATTTAGCTGATGCTTTTATCCAAAGCGACTTACAATTGCTATACATGTGGATGGGTCACAGTGTTGGATTGAACCCGGGTCTCTCACACCAATCTTATCCATTGCGCCACTGCCACCCCAAAGCACTTTATAAATATATGCATACCAGTTCTGATATATTTATTTACCTGCTTTTAAACAGTGCTGTCTTTCCAGTATAGTATTTGATTCTGTATTGAAACCCCATTTCAATAAAGCAACAGAGGCTTCAGTTACATCAACAATCTCCTACCAACCACACATGGAGATTGATTGTGTCCAAATAATCGCTTAACATACAGCCAGACAAGAATAGAAAAGACGCCTGAGATTAAATCCATTCATGACTGTAATGATTAAATAAAAAATAAAAGTCAACTGAGGTAAATTGCTTTCCATATTTAGGTTACTGTGACACAGGAAGCTGTGTTAGTCATTATCCCTAGCCTCTCCTCTAAAGCACTATGAGTTGTATTATGCAATGAGTCAGCTCAGTTAGATATTTATTCAGTATTGTTACCTAGATAAAGGCTAACAAATAAAACACTATTCTTCTTGAAAATGAAAGTTTTACTATTCACTATTATTTAGTTGGTCTGGGGATGACCAGTTGCTTATGGTGGTTCATGCTAGCTAAAGTTAGCTAACTTTTGATAGTTATTTGTTACACTAAATTTTAGCATTTACCTTTACCACTATTACCATTGCGGCCCTAGTAGCTGTTTTTCAGAAAAAAAGTCATGCTGCTGGCATAAATACAGCAGAGAAATTATAATCAACAAGGAATTAGGCCTTAGTGAGTTGATTTCATCACCAATGCCTTTTAATATAGTGGGCGGAAAATTTTAATTCACAAACTAAGTACTGAAAGTCATAAACCTTTTTCATGCATTTCACTGTTTTTAATTCACTAAAATAGCAGCATGGGTGCAGTTTACAACATCCTGACATCCATTTAGTGTTTTAGTCTCTGTGGCAGACAGCTTTCAGTTCTCCATCACAGGTTGTAGGTCATTTCCTGGCTGTAGCAGTTTTAGTGTTGCGATCCCTCTGTGCCTGTAATCCTCTCTGCTGTGTTCCTGATAAAATAAAAATAAGCTATACATGGAGAGTGAGCTGGCAGCAACCTCTCTCCATGCATCAACACCAACCCAGAAAGTTTGCCTGAACATGTCTTTTTCAAAGGGTGTTTGACCTAACATCTTTTTTTCTCTCCCCTCCAGTCTTTCCATTACACCTCTCTAAGAACGAAAACCAAAAAGCGAAGTAAAGGTAAACACCTTGGTGCACTTGCTCTTTAGATCTTCTGATGTATTATCTTTACAGTTCAGTGCATGTATGTGAGCATAGGTAGCTCCAGAAAGAGCGTACCCCCAAACTGTATATCAACCTAAATGTCTGAACTCCTACTTTACAGGTGTGTAAAAAGCTCTCTAGTTTGGAGCGATTCAATAGTTCACATTGCTTGCTGATTTACAGGAAGAAAGTCCCACTGTGAGCTACTGCAGACTTAAAAAGAATCCAGACATTTGGATTCAGCCTGTTAGTGCCAGACTGGAACCACTAAATACATGGCCACGCTTCTACTTTACATCCTAGTATTTTTCTTAATTCATTTCTGAAAAGTTGAAAGGTACTAAAAGTTATTACTGAAAGTTACTGTCAGTATTAACGCTGTTCTTTTCTCTCTATGCAGGTTCCCTCACTAGTGCCAGTCGAAGGAGAATTTCGTGTAAGGACCTGGGCCACGGTGACTGTGAGGGCTGGCTGTGGAAGAAGAAGGATGCTAAAGGCTACTTCACCCAGAAATGGAGGAAGTACTGGTTTATCCTCAAAGAGTCCTGCCTTTACTGGTACACCAACCAAAATGTAAGGAATCACATTCAACTGTCATTATGTCCTGAATCATATTGTCAAACTCCTCTAGTTTACATCAGGCTCACTTCCTCCATGCTTCATCATTGAGTTTTTTTTAAAACAAGAACAAAACTAATGTGCAGTCAGATATTACAGCTTTAAATAAATGGGCAATTAAAGATCCACTATTACACATAAAGGTCAGTCTACTCTCCGTGGTATTACTCAGCATGTAAAAACAGCTGTATGATGTCTTCTGTTGTTTTTAAGGGAGCTTTCTAAAGTCTGAGAAAATAACTTGGATAATGTTATCAGGGTTATTTTGAGTTAGGATAGAGACTTTAAATATTTGACAACAAATCTGCGATATAAATTGGGGACATTAGGCCTCATGCAAGAACATTTCATTTCATGAAAATGGCACAGAAGAATAAAAAGAACAACTTTACAAGCTCTGAGATTGAAGTCCTGCTGGGGTAGATCCATAAAGAAAAGTCTATCCTTTTTAACAGCTTCAGTAGTGGAATTAAGGGACTTGCTAAAGCCAAAGACTTGTCATAATATAACAACATAACATTATCAACAGGCATAAAATGGACTTACAGAAAATGAGATTTGTCTCCCTCTGCTCCTGCTCTTGTATTTTCCTTGTCAAAATGTTGTAAATGTAAGTTATTTGAAAGGAGGTGTCACACAATCATGTTCAATATTTTCTTTTATTCAGAAGATGATCAGTTAGACTCTGCCCCACAGCCAGGACCATCTGACGCTTCATATCACCGTCGCCTCCCACACAGACAAGTGGTGTCTTATACACACCAGGAGGAAATGTTGAAATGTCTTCAAACTATGTGTGCCACATTAGAAAAAATGTCAGACAGCCTAGCGAGCATAAGTGATGTGTTAAAACATTCTGATGCCAATAAAATGTAAAATAATTCTAGTCTAAATAAAGTAATTAATTAATTAATTACAGCATGATAGCTTAACCTAAAGTCACGCAATTAGTTGTTTCCTAATCACGATGGCATTTTGACGGTGTGGTCTATGTAGTGGATTATCTGGCATGTTCTCTGGAGGTGCTGGATGGTATTGGAACGCCTTCATTCATTGCAGTATTATGCAATATACAGCATACTAAAATAATCTGACATGCCTTCTCTGGAGTGTAGAGCAGCTTGCCACCAGCTGTGTCGAGGCACATCCACTTGGCCTTCAAAATTCCAATTGTGTATTCTACCACAGCACATGTGCGTTGTATGACGCTCATTGTATGACGCTCATTGTATGACGCTCGTGTGACACTCGTTGTATGAGCTTGTCTACTCTGTGGATTGACTAGAGGTGTCATGAGCCAGGGAGCACTACCTCAATCACCTGGAGAAAATTATCGTGATATACTTTTTTTCAATAACAAAAATAAAATATTATAAAAATAAATATTTTATTCTGTTCACTTGAATCAATTGTTTTGAATGTTCCACCTCAGATTTGTGAAGTGATCCACTGTGTTTGCCATCAAGTGTTGACCAAAAATCAGCCTTTAAACTCGAAAGAAATAACAATTCAATACACCTGTATCGTGATTTTATCTATATCGAAAGAAATAAAACTTTTTTGCAAAAACGTAAAAACATTTTTGGCCATATAGTCCAGCCCTAGAAAATGACAAGCCACTTGCCAATAAGCCAGCCATCTCTACGGGCACATTGCACAAGACACGTCCCAACCACACTATTCTGCAGAACAAAGGATGGCCCCAGGCCATCAGACAACGGCCTTTAGCGAGTTGTATCTTGCATCTGATTAAATTTAGATGTTGATGGAGTGATACTGCTTGCGATTGAGGAAGGGGAATGCATCAGTGGAAGGCGCTTTGATGAGTACATATGGACAGTCTATTGCGCCTACGATGTTGGGTAGTCCAGTAATGGCATGAAAGTGTACAGAAATTTGATGTACATGGGTGATAATCTGATGAGGGCTTTAATGACCATGAGATCTGACTCCTATCTCCCTTTAGAAAGGTCCTAGAGCCAGGTATCTGATTGTGGCGAGTACCTGGACATTTGGTGGAATAGGGTTGGATCGGCATGTCTGTCGTGTTGACAAGTCTCGAAGAGTTGCAGATCTAACAAGTTGCATGTTCATAGAAGCACATCCTGTGGTAATCTAAACCACAAACAAAACACAATGATACCAGAGACAAACAGTTCAATATCTAATATGAGTGGAACAATGAACACGCAACGAATGAAAAGTGCAGCCCAACTAAATACACCAGGAAGGGTGGACATAATGACAAACACCAAGGACAGAACAAATTCAAAGTAAAACAGGAAACAGAATGAATGAACAAATGACATAGAGAAAACACAACAGACAGATGAGACCACACAGATACAGGAAGTGAAATATGAAAGACATCAGAAGGAGGACTAACCAACATAACCACAACAAAAGACTAACACCAAAACCCTAAAACCATAACATTAACATTCAGTTACTTTATAATTTAAGTAAATTTGCAGTTTGAGATGTTCATATTAATATTTAGCCAATTTAAATGGATGCTATTGTTAGGCTGTATGAATACATTTAGAAATATATTATAATTCAAATTGCAGAATCAAACAGGATACTGTCAACATAATTGTGTTATTTATATACTGTATTTTAATATACTGGATTTGATTTTCAAACTCAAAATTGCTTCAAAGAAATGAAATACATAAACCATTAGCGAAAATCTTAGGTTGGAATAACAGCATATTAATTGAACATGACTCCTAGGACAGATCTGCACCATAAAGTATGTTCATGCCTAAAAGAAAATTTTAATCACTTGTACAACAAATCTGTTTGTACGAGTGGTTCTTGCATGAGGCCAATTGACTTTGAAAGATGACAAAGATTGACAATGGGAATTGTAGGATCTAGACTCACAGGGACTCCTTCAAGTTTGACCATTCTTTAAAAAAGCGTAATACTAAATTGTGTACCCCTTTTAAAACAATTGAAAACAAAAATGACCCTGTAATTATGATGTCCCCATTCCAGGTGAGAAAACAACACATCACAACAAGACATTAAGAATAAATGTTACAATGCAACATTTATAAGTTAATTTTCCAAGTTATTTTAGAAATATTTTTGCTGGTAAGTGTTATCAATTAATCTCATGATGAAATAAATTGTAGAAAAATGTTGTTAGTTTTGGGAATATTAGTTAATAATAGTTATATGTGTGGAATCTATTCAGTGTTGCTTTTCATCACTCAGAATCTGTTTTTATGTAAAATCACAATTCTTGCATTTGTGCTTTCAGCTTTCATCACCAGGGAATGTTGCAACTAACACTCATTTCTGCCAGTTATTTTCTGGATTAATCAATTAATCATTTGGTCTACAAAACATCAGAAAAGTGAACAAAATATATTATGAAAGAAGAGGACAAAGCTTTAGCTTTAGCTTTTTGATTTTGGTTGACTTAAACAATGCAGTGATCTAAATAGTTGGTGATTAATTTTCTGTCGGTTACAGCTCTAATTCAAAGTAGTTGATCTGTCCAGTGCATTTAGAGCATTTTGACCTCATACAAACACAAATCTCACTGTAAGACTTGAAGATAGGGTATAGATGTTTGGATCAATAGATTATTGGAATATTTGTAATATTATGAAGAAAAGAACAATTTACTCTGACCCAAAATTAACTGTAAATGTGAGTCTGTGTACTCAGGATAGTCATATCTCATCTATCCTTTTATGTCAGGTGGTGAAAGGAGTTTATCTCAGCCAATATACTGTAAACAACATATGCTGTTTTCATATGCTTTACGACAGTACTACTATCCCAAATAGAATTGGTATATCAGTTTGTATGACATTTTGTTCTCTGTGTTGATGATGTACCAACACTCTCCATCTGTCTCTGCCTGCAGGATGAGAAGGCTGAGGGCTTCATCAGCCTCCCAGAGTTCAGAATAGACCGAGCCATAGAGTGCAGAAGGAAATTGTGAGTGTCCCTCACATGCCGCCAGAATTACTAATCAAGCACATTTGCTCTCACCCACACAACACGAACGCATACAAACCTACCGCGCATAGGCGAAAACACTAATCAGTCTCCTTCTCCCTGACTAACTGCAGTGCCTTCAAAGCCTGTCATCCCAAAATCAAGAGCTTCTTCTTTGCCACAGATTGTCTTGAGGAAATGAACAGGTGAGTGAGTGGGTGTCTCTGTGAGTCTCTGTGCTTGTGTCTTAATGTGGACAATAGTCAGATGCAGGGGACATCATGTGTTCTTTCATGAATATTTTAACTGAGTAAACCAAGTTTACACAAGAACAACAACAGCCCACACAACACTGCGCATGAATAAGGCATGAACCTGACCCTCTGGTGTTAAATGTAGAACTGTGCGTGTGTGTGTGTGTGTGTGTGTCACGTGTGTGCTTGTGTGAGAAGGAGATCATGGTGATATTTGCAGGAGCGCCATCTTGATGAGTTCTAATTATCCACACCTCTCCTCAATGACACGGGGCGATAATTGGGGGAGATTAATTAACCAGCTATATTTGACTTCCATACTGTGTTTGCCAGTTCATGTGGGAAAGCGTGGTTGCACACATTTTTACATGCATTTGTGTGTGAATACATGGGTGTTGGTGTAGGCAGCAGACAAATGTCCTTTTGTCTGAAAAATGTATCAATACTTTTTGGTGCACTTAACATCTGGATAGTCTTAGCTTCCAGAGGCAATCACATAGTAGTGTTAGAGTAATACACTGTTGAAAAATGCTGTAGAAAATGCCAGCAAATTTGACCAATAAGCAGCGTTCAGTGCTGCAAGCCCCACCCAGATAGTTCCTGGATCATTTGAAAATACTATTGCCCGAGTCGGAAGGGTTTTAGGAGTAGGCTAACCTAAGAACTGAATGTAGAGACTGGCTCCTTTGGTCGAAACACAGATAAAGTTCCTGAGTTCCTAAAAAAGGTTCCTGGTGCCCCGGGAAAGGTGAAAACAGGCTATAACTAAGAGCACAACAATAGCCTGTGTAGATTATCACAAGCCAAATTGACTGAGATAAGGGTGACGTTAATTCAAAAAATTTTCATATTCACAGCAAATCCCATGAAAATACTAAAATCAGCCATGTTGCTCAATCTCTCAATACTTTCTCACTTCCCTGTGTGTGGTTCTCATCACCTGGCCCATTGGTCTCTAATGAAGATGTAAATCTTTAAAAATCACGCACAAAAATAGGTTTTATTTTCTTTAAAATGCTCAGTGATATCCTACAGCAGCTGGTGTCCTGTAGTTTTTAGCAAACATTACTCAAGCAGGAGGAAATGGCACATTTGTTGGGGACTACTACGTGCTAGTACTTATATCTGGAAACAGAACTGTGAATGTAGGATTGACTCAAAGTAAAATACAGTGCCCATGTTCATCTTCACGAAAGAACACGTCACCCAGTGCAACAGTGTGGCTCACTGATGCTGTTGTTTGATGATTTTAATGGTTTTAGGGACAACAGTGGAGCTCAGCCTTTGGCTACAGAGGCGATACATGTTAGTAGGATCAATTCATGCTAAGTTTTGGTCTTTAAATAGGACTTTCTAATCTTAATATGGAAGTTGCTTCCTGTAGGATGCACTTCCTAGTATGACGAGGTCCTGTTCCTCATGCACAGACTAGGCCTCTATTCTTAGCAGTGACCTTATTATTAGGTGTCTGCAGAGAGCTACAGGACAAGTCGGCATCTGCAATGGAGACAGACAGAGAGGATGGGAGGAGGACAGGAAGCGCAGATGAGGAGAAAGAACGCCATCTGAGACTCACTGTTGAGAGAGAAGGGGACGTGGGATTGTCATTTCTCTTTTTCTGCATCCATCTCTCTAATTATCTCAACGCTTTTTTCTACTCATCAGGGGGATGGAGCCAGTTAGACAGATATCAAGTGTTAAGAGACACCATTTAAATTATTTAAAGGGAAAGTTTTTTTATTCATCACCCACCATTTACCCAGTAAAACCCATCCTTCGCTCCTTTTCTCATCTTTCCTCCAATGCCTTCCTTCTCCTTGCTTTTCATCCCTCCCCTTTGCATTCTTCTTTTTCTCTTCCCTTGCTTCCTCTAGGTGGATGAACCGGCTGGGGCTAGCTGCTATTGGCTACACCCCAGACGACAAGGTGCCACGCCCGGATGAAGGTGAGACGGATTCACTTGGCTACAAATGGCCGACTTTACCATTCCAATCATGGACTGCTAACATGTACGTGTGTTTGTGTCTGTTTTTATTGAAATAAAAAGACTACTGGAGTGAGAGTGATCAAGACGAGGTAGATGGCTCAATGACGCTCAAACAGGAGGGACCCTCATCCCTCTGTGATACTTATCACCGCACACCATCAGTAAGTACACACACATACACACTCAACATTTTCTTTGCAGTGTTTCATTCTGATAGAATATTTTATTCCTAAAAGCCTTACAGTTTTCAGAGCTGCATAGAGCAGAGACTCTCAGCATTAATAAAACATCAGAGTGTGAAAGACTCTGGTTCGGTAAGCAGCCAAGACCATCACTCCTCTGTGTTCTGCTGCCAGAACTTGTTTACAATCTGACCTCTAGGTGGCGACAGTTGCCATGAAAGATAATGTGAACAGTGAAGTTTGCTTTCATGTTCAGCCATGTTTTCACAGCTGAGCTGCCATACATACAGTCATGTCAGTCATTCCTGGAGTTACTCAACTGCCATCTCATTGCTTTTTTTGCTCTCATCTTTTGGTCTTTTTCTGCTCTTTACACTATCCTGTTGTGCTTTCCTTGCAACACCTCCTCCTTCTCCTTGCTTTGCGGGGCACATTTTCCTTGTATCCGTGCTCACATTTCTGCCCTATGAACTATCTGTCCCTCCTCACGCCTCTCTTTCCTAACCAACCCCGTCAACCTCACAACCCCTCGGCCCTTCAGGCTAACCTCCTTCACAGTTATGACCAGTTGCCCCGCTCGGTCAGCTCCATGAGCCTCATGCGCTCCACTCCGTCCCCACTCCCTCTACCAATGAGTGCCTCCACCTCCCCCATCCCTCCACAGATGGTCTCTTCCACCTCCCCTCTCCCTCTCCAGGTCAATTCCTCAAGCCCCTTCCCGGAGCCCAAGCACGGCCGACATTTCTCCAGCGAGTCCACACACTCCCACTCCTCGGCCGAGGACCAGCGTGGAGACGGGATGGGCATGGGGACTGGGACAGGCAGCACAAGTACCCACTCATCAGGCTGCCGTTCTTCCCATCGTGAGCGTCGGTCCTGGCAGGACCTCATTGAGACCCCTCTGACCAGCGCAGGGCTGCACTTTCTCCAGACTGCGCCGGGGGAGAGCGATTATGGAGGCCTTATGGGGAGCATGGCTGGAGAGATGGGGCTGTACGGAGGGCTGGGCCGACAGAGCATGTCCCCAGAGAGACGCAGGCAGGCCACGCTGCCCGTGCGGAGACACCACGCCGCAGAGAGGGACAGGGAGCGAGACGGGCCCTTCCCTCTGGAGCGAGGTCCACACACACACAGTCACGCACACCGACGGTCTCACAAGCAACGCAGCCAGAGTCTGCCCAGGAACAGGGACCCGATGCCAGGGAAGCTGTTACACACCTCAGCTCATATGGAGGAGAGGAGCGAGGACGAGGAGGCGGAGGGACAGGCTGCAGATATTCTGCAGGGGGAGGAGGGTAAGGAAGTTACACATCAGTTCTGTTTTATACAGGGAGAAAAGCTTTCAGAGATGTACATGAAAAAAGTCTCTCTGGTCTTCAGAGGAATAGACTTTTAAGTAGCAAATTAGTAATAATTAAAAGTATTGTGCTGTACATGATGATTTCCTTAATTAAAGACTGTATTATCTCAGAACCGAAGGTATTGCATGTTAACTTTGCTGTAAAATCAGAAAGTCAAAGGTAAACAGGGTATCGGGGGAGAAGTGTACCACAGGATTTAGAAAGATTCAAATAATCGGAAGTCTGCTACTGTTTTGGGTCTCAGAGACCCCAACTGGAAAGGTTAAATCCAATGGATGTTTGTCTTGTCTACCGTGTATCTGTTTCATTCAGCACTATCCCTCCCAAAACCCAAATATTTCTCATTAGGATCTCTGTTATTGAAGTTTTATAACCGTTTGTGTATAAGAACTATAAAAGGGAGCTTTGCTTTTTATCTATAAATTACCTTTTTGCAAAAAAGAAAATATTTTTGGTCATACATAGCCTACATAAAATAAAATAAAAATAGAATATTTCCTAATTTGATATGATAACGCTGTTGTGGGAGAATTCCTGTATTTCAATACCTTCATCAAATGTCCAAGCCCAGTTTGCAAAGATTACGCCTTCACTACCTTTTTAATAACATCAGATCAAAAGCAAAATTGTATGCAGAGGGGATAACAATGTTAAATTAGCAATTAGATATAAATTTTACATATATAGTATAAGAAACAATGAGAAAAAAAGATCATGTCATCAAGGCGCATGGGTTAATCTGTAAACTTTAATTACTAGCTGTCAAATAAAAATCAGTACAAAATTTCCCTCTGAATTGTAGTGAAGTAGAATCATAAAGTGGCATATAATGGAAACGCTTTTGTAAAGAAATTTAGAATTTTACTTAATTGTCCATTGTGTAATATTTAGGAGACAAATCTGTCCATTGACATAAATGTAATACAATATCCACAACTATGTTTTCAGTGGTATATAAAGAACTTACATGATGAACAGTTATGCAGGGCTGGGGAGTAACGGATTACATGTAACAGCGTTAAGTATTCCGGATACAAAAATAAAGTAACTGTATTCCGTTACAGTACAGAAAATAAAGACGTAATCAGATTACAGGTGCATTTTGTAAAAACGGGGATACACACAGGGATTACACACAAAGTTTCCATTAAGCGGAAAGCGGAGTGCTCTTTGTTTCCTATAAAAACACACAGCCAATGAGGGATTTGTCGCAGATATTGATCGCCGTATATCTGAATTGAGTTAAATGTATGTTACGCCCCCACCCCGTCATGCCGACTCTGTACAGACTGATTCCAGCTCCCAGTGAGTGGACACGGCAGCCGGACCCAAGCACAGAGGCCAGTTTGACCACTGAGGATACAGTATGAAAGTGGTTTTCATCCCGGGTTTGGCACTTGTCACCCTGGGGCTGAGTCAACTAATGAGACTGTGTTCGGACCTGTTCATGTTGCCTTCACTGGGAGGGTGCTGAAAGCAGTTTTGTTGCCTGCTTGCCTGTCAACGCTCCCCGCAATCATCCCTAATGCAAGGCATATGGTATAAAACATTTAGGCCTAAACAACAGTCTGAGACCTGCGCCTCACAGCGAGAAGGTCGTTTGCATGTTCTCCCCGTGTCCACGTAGGTCCTCTCTGGGTGCTCTGGGTTCCTCCCATCATCCACAGACATGCAGGCTAGGTTAATTGGGGACTCCAAAATTGCCATTAGGTGTGAATGTGAGTGTTAGTGGTTGTTTGTCTATGTGTGGCCCTGCGATGGACTGGCAACCTGTCCAGGGTGTACCCTGCCTGTCAGCTGGGATTGGCTCCAGCCCTCTGCGACCCTGTACGCAGGATAAGCGGTTGATGATGATGATGGATGGATGGATGGAATGGGATATTTTATAATTGTATATTTCTCTAAAAATACACTGAGCAGACACTGCATCTTTGATACCCTCTTGTCTTTATTTGCGTATTTTAGTATTGAAGTAATCCAAAAGTAACATTACTTTTATTTTGTGGTACTTGGATAAACAAGTAATTAGTAATTGTACCAGATTTCATTTTTAAAGTAACACTCCCAACCCCACCATTATATTTGTATTCCCTTTGAATGTGCCATTTGTATCTACATACACTGTGGGTCCTTTAACAAGGATGTCGCCATGTTTTGCTGCCTGAACAGACAAACTGCTCTACAGAGCGCATTTTGTCACTACGTTGAATACGTATGAAGAAGTAACGTTAGTAGTAGTAGTAGTAGTAGTTGACTGGTTTATTAGAAGTAAGAAGAGAAGTGAAATTTGGACAAATGGAGGCCCATATGTATTATTTAGCACAAGAGCCAACAGCAATTCACAACCCTCACCACTAGATGCCACTAAAACTTACACATTAAACCTTTAAGTACAGTACTTAAGTAAATGTACTTTTACAGAGTTACAATCCACCATTGCATTTAGGGTGTTGGTTAATTAGAAAAAATTAGGTTAGTTGGGGACTTTTCTCTAATCTATGCTTTTTTCTTGTGGTTTCAGCAGTGCTCCATGGAATATAGTTTATAGATTGCTTGTGTTTACCATTCTATGAATGTTTTTGTTACTGTATATTGTAACAATTATACAAAAGGGAGTTACAAACCACATTAAACATTAAACCTACCTTGTACCTTTACCTCTTAAGGCCTCCAAAAATGATTGAAATGAACCAGTCTGAGCAGGGAAAATTAATCTATGGTGACCTCTGTCACAAAAGTATTTGGATTGAGGTGGAACAAACCAAATTGTTTGGAAAGCACTGATTGTTCGATTGTACAAACAAAGGGCCTGGTGCAAGGACATTTTTTCCATTCTTATCCTAAGCTTACTATATATATATATATCAGAATCTGAAATACTTTATTGATCCCCAAGGGGAAATTCTTTTGTCACAATTGCACTTGTCAAAGGTAGATAGATAAAGAGTAAATAAATATAATAGTATAAATATAAAAAATAAAGACAAATATAAAGGTGTGTGGGTATGTACAATATTTACATTATTAAGAATTATTATGGTGAACCAAAAAGGACAAGTGAATATATAGCAGCAGATAATATATATATATATATATATATATATATATATATAGAGAGAGAGAGAGAGAGAGAGAGAGAGAGAGAGAGAGAGAGAGATAGATAGATAGATAGATCTTAAATAGGGATGGACAATAAATTATTGATTTTATTCACATGAATTATACATGAATTAGGACTTAATTTTTTAGTAAGATGTTTATTTTGTTGAGGAAATAGGACTGAAAAAAAGCTTTTACTTAATTTAATTAATTGATTATTTTTTTTAATTATTTTTATCAATTATAATAATAATAATCAAATATCAGCATCAGCGGATTAGTTCTCGATTAATTGATTAACCTTTCGGTCTATAAAATAGTAGCTCAAGCCCAATTTGACCTCTTGTATTGCTTGTTTTGTTCTACCAGCAACCGTCAACAGTCCAAAATCCCAGAGTAGCCAATTTACTATCATAGGAAGCTAAGAAAACCAGCAAATATTTACATTTTAGAGGTTAACTGTGAATTTTTTTTTTCTGAAAAAATAGTAAATCGATTATCAAGATAATTAATTTATGTCAATCAACAAATTAATTAATCAACTATTTTTTTCAGCTCTATAAAGAACAAATGACCGTATATTCAAATGGAGTTTGTTGTGTCATTCTAGCAGTGAATCTGACTCCTCTCCTGGGTGTCTCAGACCTGCGGGAGTTGAGAGTTGAGAGCAGAGAAAGGAGGGTGTCGGAGGGAAGGGAGCGGCGGGTGTCAGAGGGCCGTGAGCCGGAGCTGTTGGACGGGCTAGAGCAGCTGTACCGGGCCCTGGAGCAAGCCAACGTGACAGCCCTAGGAGACCCAAGACCCTGTAGCAGGCAGGAGCTTCGACGTTGTTTCACCCAGAGAGCCAGGGACCCCCTGCTCAATGACAGACTTCACCGGGTCCGAGCCCTCCGCAGCACCTTGAAGGTACCACAAACAGAAGATTTGGGGGATTTAAAGAAGAATTAGATGTTTGAGGAATCAATGCGGTAACTCCCCGGTGTCTCTTTGCTCCCCCAGGCCAAAGAGTCCGAGCTGGCAGTAATATGTGCGCTCCTGGAGGACCCTGGCCTGTGCTCCCAGACCTTCAGAGAGTGGAAGCAGTGGCACAGCGAGCTCTACTCAGACATCTGCCAGCTCAGTCCGGGCACCAACGGCCAGGACGACCTCTCCCCGCTGGCCGCACCTCTCATGACCCACACACACTCCTTCATTGAGACACATGTGTGAGAAAGAGAAGAAGAAGCAAAGACTGAACTGATGCACGCACACACACGCACGCACACACACACTGGGAGCTTTCCATTAGCTGAATCCTCTCTCTTGATCACGACTCTGAGCACGCACTCACACAAACACGCACACACACAGGAACACACATTGTAAGATGTGTAAATATCATAGAGGGAACAGTCTGAGACCTGCGTGTACGAACTTTTGATAATCCTGAGGACCCCACAGGGTGCCTATTGCATGCCTGAACAGAAAGCATTAATCTTCCTTTGTCTATGGAACTCAGCATAAACTCCACACGCTTGTCGAGCAAAATGGAAAAAAAGGAGGACTTTTTAACATGTTCGTTCCTTTGTATTCTCTCGGTTTTGCTATTTTTTCCTGTTTATTTAAGGGGTCAGGGGGAGCTATGTAGCAGCAATACAGAGGAGAATCCTTTTCACCACAGCACTGTACTACTTTTGTACTGATGAACTTTGCACCCAGAGCCACCAGTTCTCCCCCTTTCTCTCTCTATCTTTTTGTTTTCTCTCACCGCATATCTCATTGATTTACAGGGACCTCACTTGTTTTTCTAGGCTGAGCCGACGGGACAGTGTGGGGAAAGTAAGGGCAGTGAGTTTAGTATAAGACTGTGAAAGGTAGCCATCAATGCTGGTTTATCTGTTTTAGCCGTTCCTCTGGGAACCAATGAAAACAAGTGTCACGAGCATTGAAGGAACCATTGTGCTGGCTAGATGCGCACTATTTCAAACTGTGAACTGTTCAAAAAAAAAAAAAAACAACCACAATTTTATCTGCAGAAGGAGGCTCCTCTGACAGCTATGATTCAGTTTGCATTCTCATTCCCTCTCTTTCTTTTCATTACCTCTCTCTCTCTCTTGCTCTGTGTTTCTGTCATCTCCTCCTTCTCTTAATATTCCTTTGTTTCCTCTCTCTCTCTCTCTCTAGTCGTCAAAGACTTGTGTATATGTGTATACTGCTGTGTATACTGATGTAAATGTTTGCGTTCCACTACCACTGTGATATGCTTCTAGAGGTAGCGGAGGGAAGACAGAGAGTATGTATTTGCGTGGGTGCAAAACGTTTTGGGGGTTTTTTGTTTTGTTTTTTCAGTTTCTCATCTTTTTCTTTTATCAGCGAATGCAAGAGCTGGAGAGTTCTTTTCAAAGGAGTCACTCACTACAAAGAATGCACTTTCTATATCTCTATATCTCATTGGCTGCATCACAAGGTCTATGTCTCATTGGCCTATTTACCATTGCTGTTCAAAATATCAGGTAAAAGCATTTGCCGTCTCATTTTCTAAAGATTTGTGTACAGTCTACAAATATATTTAAACATAGAAGAATATATAAATCTATTTACGTTTTGTGTCATAGATATAATGTAAAGTATGATGTATTCTATGCCAAGGTTTTGCAGTGTCCCCCTCTTCACTCTGTAGATGCAGGGTGTTTAGCAGTTGAACAACTAGGAGGCAGAACAACAACAACAAACTCCATCATTGACAGTTTTCTGGTTTACATCATGGCTGACCCTTCTCCTGGTGATGTGTTGCATGAGAAAAGGCCTGGGGCTGATTTATTGGACAGGGTAAAATATTGTGGATCATTTGCGTTCTTTTCTTTTTATCTTCCTCCCATGATTGCAAGATAGTTTGACTTGTAGCGCATGATACATGCAAAAGCACTGTTGAAATATGACTTTTTATTTATATGTTCATAGATTTAATGTATTCTTCTGATTTTCATTAGATAGTGTTTGAAGACACACACTGTACAATAACTGAGGGAGGCATGTTTGCTGCTCAGTTACGTGATCTAATGCAGATCCTCCTTCAGCATCCTAGAAGGGGGTTTCAATTTGATGTTTTGGTTTACATGGAAGGACAGACACTAGTCCAAAGGCTTCAGGAAACTTACCTGACAGACAACAGTACAGTTACTCAAAACTAACAAAAGCTATTTTGACATTCCCTCATAGATTATGGTTGATACTGGACGGTCAAAGACCTCGCTACACTAAATGGTCTTTAATGTCTGTGAAACCCGGATGAATCATTTCATCTGCAATATCAGGCCAAGGACTCGACGGTGCCCCCCAGTGTCGAAGACTCTGAGAGACATGCGTAGCAACTGCTGCATCCAGCACTATCTGTACTTATTCTTCATATTTTACTGTAGTTCTTTGCGTGTAGGTTCAGGTTTTTTCATCATGTCACACTGTCGTGAAATATCAAACACACCCCAGAGATATAGCTCATGTTTTTTGAATGGTTAATTTGAGAGTACCACAAAGAAACTAAATGATGCAAGCACTTTCCCTGTGCCTCCCAACCCTCTCTTTGGCAACGATGGACTGACTATACTGGCGATCCTACACACACACACAGCTGTAGAAGAGTTACAATACAGATTTAGTCTGCAGACCTCTCATCTTTAGCTTTGGTCTTCTTTATCCAGCCGCTGCTCCGCTGAGCAGGCGACATACTGTAGATTAAGGAGTGTGAGTTATGATTTGTAGGCACAGACTGTGTTATCCCTCCCAGATCTTTGTGTGTGTGGACCTGCAGAAACAGGCCGAAAAGGGAGATTCCACTGTGTGTTCTTTCAGGGGTGTACACCTCATGGTACATTGCACAGGTGTGTAAGATGTAAGTTGCACTGCGACATTAAAAAAGGAACATATTGCTCTTTTTCAAGGATAATATTAGCTTACTGTTATTCTGTACATTAAACTGACTAAAGATGATATTAAAAAAGAAAGAAAATGACATTTATTCTTCCTAAAGTAGCCTTTTTTGGTTTCATATATATGAATATATATTACAAAAAAGACAGATTGTAAACTTAAGTTGTTAAACTTTGACTTCAATAAACTGAATCCTCTGCACTACGAGCTATGTCCTGTTTATGTGTACTGTTTCTTGGATTTACTGAAACCGCATTACAGCATGTTCTGTGCTGATGTTGCCACAGTGGAGATGACCACAGCAGGAGGCCCAGGAGGTTTTACTCCTGCAAAAGCTAACGTGTTTATCAAAAATGTCTTTGAGCAAACTGAACCCTTACCTATTCACTCTTCGTAAGTATCCACCTCAGACTACTAAAATTAGCTAGTATGCATGCACTTCTATGCATCCACCCATTGCATCCAGCCATTATCTGTGCACACTTATCCAATACAGGGTCAGGGGAGGAAGGAGGCTATTCACATTGAGTAAGAGGTGGGATACACACTGGACAGGTAATCAGTCTATCACGAGGCATCCAGGCATTCACACTCATATTCACGTGTGCACGACGTGTACATGTAATGAAGCATCTAATGGTGCTACTTTGTTCTCATCTGTTTTTCAGACAAATCTTTTTCTAACCTGTTAGGGTCCACGGGGCAAAAATTGGCTGTTGGGGCCTATATGTCTGACCCACCTCCTGCCCTGTGCAATGTGTATGTACTCCATCGCCTCCAAGATCCCATCAAGTTCAGAGCAGCCAGTGCACTCTACTATGCTGGAACAATACTTGATTTGTGTTTGTTTGCGTTAGGAACATGAGCACACCATTTACGAAAATAATTTAGCTCTTTTTGACACAGAGCCCCTCTTCAAGATAGAGCCATATAACTATTTATAATATAATACCAGATTCACCTCAGTTAATATTGTACTTTATAAGTTGAGCCAATTCCCTAACAAAACTAATCAAATTACCAAAACCATCAGACTTGCAGTGAACGTGGAGCATTTGGAGCCCCTAAAAAACCACTGCATATCATTAACAATCGCTTTAAATGCGGATTTGCAGTAACAGTTTAATCATTTAGAATTCCTCCTAAAATATTAATAAAACGAAATGGGATTCTTTACATTTTAATTGCATGCATGTAAATTTACAAAACAACAGTCATTACCGGTACTGAGAGCATGTGAACACTGATGATATCACCATCAATAGCGGGCTGCTGCAGATGCCCCTTCCGTCCAGTAGGTGGCAGTAGCTGACCGTGGCTTGGACTATTCGAAGCGGCGAGTCCAAGAAGAAGGGGGAGCGCTGTCATGGCGGCCAAGGTGAATGCTTGACATTACCTCTTCGGCAAAGTTTTTTGTGTTTAAAATGTGTATTTTCAATGAATGCGTGGGTGTAGTGTTAGTGTCAACAGTCCCGGAGCTGTTAATGCAAACTTGGACTGACTGTCACCTTCCAGGCATTAAACGCTGTGCTGCGCTAACTATGTCTTCTGTATTAGCCTCGCTGAGTGAGTCTATGCTAACTAGACAGCGTTTTGCTAAGTTAGCTGACAGCAGTTTGAGCACTACTTCCACCATTACTTTACGCCGAAGCATGTGTAACAGCCGAGAAATATTAATATGTGGCAACCCTGGCTTCGTTAGTCAATATAGACCGTTTTGCATCAACATGAACACAGTTAAAGGCAACGTAAACATTACATTTAACGTTAGCTTAGTTGGTGTCGGTTGTAAGTTAATGTCTCCACAGTATCCAGTAAATGTAGTTACAGATACTGTGGCTGTTGAACGCTGACCATGTGCGTATCTGTAGTGACAATCACTAAATACATTTACTTAAACGCTGTATTTAAGTATCATTTTAAGGGTCTTTGACTTTATTAACGTTACATTTATTTAACAACTAGCTATATACTAAATATTATGCATGCAAAACATGATATGTAACTTATAATATGACGCATGTTATAGTTTAAGTACCCAATAGTACACAAAGCCATTAAAATGAGCTCCAATTAAAGCTGCTGCAACATTAAAATGGTAGTAGTATAACAGTATGACAGCTATGATGATAACAATAACACTCTGGGAATTAATCATGAGTACCTTTGATGATTTAATAATATATTCTTGTCATATTTATGCTTTTACTTAATTATTAAATTATGACCACAAGACTTTACTTTGAATGGGGTATTTTTACATTGTGGCTTTGCTACATATGTAAAACATCTAATGTTTCTCTGCTTCTTCCACCACTGGTCCACATGAGTCATCTGTCTATCAGTGTCTATTAGTTTGTTTGTGTTTTTGCTATGAGTTGACAGACATTAAAGTTTGCACTGTACTTTGACTGTGTGCTAGGTGGTGATGGTGGCTGTCCCGACAGTGCTGGGCATAGCCTCCATCCGTGTGTATACTGTGAGCGAAGCGCCCACTGGTGGGCTGGTTACTCGAGAAAAGGTATGGCTGTCCCAAAACTTCAGCAGATCTGGTGGGAGAGAACGCATTGCCATTCACCGAACTGTTACACGTCATAATTATATGATGACTCTGCCTCTGTCCCCAGCTGAACATCTACACACCGCTGCTACAGTCTGCTCCTGCCCAGTTTGTTCCAGGGAGGCCAGGTGTTATTGAGAGCAGGTTAACTACAGTGAGAGAGAGCATACTACCATTTTTCCAGGCTGTACAGGTATTTAGATTTTATGTGTATATCTACAGCGATGCATAACAACAAATTAAAGTTTGCAAGCACCACTGCGGCACAATTAGCTACTACTTTCACATCCTCTCTAACACATTAAACCCAAAGACAACAATAACCCTTTGAGTGGTGTAAATAAATGTTATAGAAATAGAACAACAGCTAAAACCCATTGCAGAGGTCTTATCTTGCACCTGCAGTGTTATTTTTCCAACCCTGATTTTTGTTCCTCTTGTTTGCGGTTACAGAGCACAATCCCTCATGCTGCAAGTGCTCTGTGCAGGAACGATTTTGCAAACAGCAAAGTTTAGGAGTCAGACAGGAAATAGCGTTCATGCAGTTAACCCAGCCGCTTTAAGGTTTGCCGAGAGGAGATTTGACAGTTTGATAATGTGGAAGAAAGGGGGGGGGGGTAACGCCTCAAACTGAATCCGATGTATCTGTTTCAGAATCGTCTAGTTAGTTCTGTTCTTGGTGGTGTGTTGTAGTGGTTGATTTCAGCTTTGTCCTTTGTTCCCCGCAGGGTGCCTTTGTATCTGTGAAAAGTGGAAGTGTTAATCTATACCATGCAGCAGAGGGTGAGTCAACAGTAGATACGCAAGGCATCATATATATATATATATATATATATAACAAATAATCTCCATCCTTGAAATACAAAACTTAAATCCCTTGCCTTCCTTATATAGCACTTATATTCGGAATTGTGTGGTACATTTCTGATATTACACATGAAGGGTTTTTTGTACATAAACTCTTGTTGCCTTAAACTCATGAGATTGTACTGGCACCCTAAAAACAAATCACACAATGTGTATCTATTTATGGCCTTATTAAAATATATCTTTCTGCTGTATGTAAAATTTCATTATAAAACAGCACACTGTTTTTTTTTGTGACTGTGCATGTTTCTCTGTGGCATTTGTACTGGGTATGTTATGTCCCCAACATCAGACAATATGTAAGAAAAGCGCTAGTGTATCATTCTATCCATTAGTCATACTTCTGCACATACTATTTAACAATATTCTTACTGCTGCTAGTGTTGTAAATAATCACAATATGAGCAGAGGGCCAGACACCAGTTCACAACTAAGAAATATTTGTCATGTAGACTGCGTTCCTGTGTTTCCCAGATGTTTACTATTACTTGAAAGACCCTCCACCGGGTTTTCTACCCAGATTTGGCACCATCAACATGGCTGGCCTGCTTGGCATGTTCTTGGCACGAAAAGGTAACTCGATCCCCAGTCACTATATCACACACACTGTAGGCCTGCTGGGAACAGTTATTTTGTCATTTATTAGTGCATGGAAAATGATTACTGTATATAAAAACAAACCACAGGCAAATGTCGTCTCACAATGTTTAGCACATCAATCAACTTTCATTCACATTTTTCGATTCGCAATATGCCGTCTGATATACCTCCAGTTTTATTACTGATTTCACAACAGTACATTTTCAGTATCCCTTAGTTGCCGTGTAAAAGCTGGTTTTCCAAAAGAAATTTCATTTTCATTTAACAAAATCAAATGAATAAAAAAAATCAAAATTCTTAACTGTTCAGTATGATCTTCATTCAAACAGTCATAACCTGAACAATGTATTCAGGTTCTACATCCAGCCCTGCAGAATGTTAAACATCAATAATGATAACGATGTAACCATCTAATATTTCCTTTTGTACGGTTGTAAAGTTTCCCAGCAGGAAATCTATGTAGTGATAATATGTAGTATTTCAATGTGTGTTTATGTTTAAGTGTTATATTTTAGACATCTATTTTCAAGCCACCCTGAATTTGGACGTGTGGAAATAACACCCCTTTCATATAGATGGATAGACTGACAGATACTTTATTTAGACATTCACAATTATGTACCTAGGTGTTATATATGATACTCTTGAATTTACAGTTGATTACTTTAAGCACATGTAACACAAGTTTGATCCAGTCATAAGAGGCAGCTGTCACTGTTTACCAGCATTCGCAGACCACAGTTTGCCACTTCAATTGCAGTCCCCTGGCTGCTAAACCACAGGTAGAACACATTACAAACAAGTGACATTAAGTTTCTATTTCAGTTTTGAATGAGTTCATTCCTAGTAAAGACACCTGTTCACTAAATCTAGTCAATGTCTGGCCTGTGTTCAAACTTGATTGGGAAGAGCGTCGTGAACCACCAACACGAGTCTAACCGGTGCCACTATGTCAGTCTAAATAAGCTAATAAGCCAGGGGTATGTGATCTTTCTAAATACAGCAGTTCAAGATGAAGTTGGGCTCCAGGATTTAGTCTGTGCCAAGTTAGATTGATTGCCATTCTTTATCGCAAACATTATTTAAGGCTCTCGTTTCAAGAGGATAGCCCTTCCGCTGGGCCTGATGAGTGCAGGAGCTTCCGTGTGCTATCCGTCCCAGACTGTGGCTGTGTTAAAGGTAACCAAACCTTTTCAAATGCTGACCTCTTGGTAATACAAAGTCATTATTTTCAGTGTTTAACACTACTATTGTCTTTTACCTCCCTAGGTGACAGGTAAGAAGGTGTATGCTGCAGGGCTGTGGAGCAGCGCCGCAGTGTCTTCGCTGCTCACCTACAAGTCCCAGGAGCCTGTTGCCAAAGAGATTGCTGCTGCACACCCGCAGGTTAACAGTCAGACTGAATTACTGAATAGATTTATTATGACCATTATGTATGGATGTAACCAGTTTGTTTCTGAAAGTATTGTTTTACTGTGTGACTAAAACCAAGACAATGGCTTAACCCACATATTGATAACTTTCCCTGTGAATCATTTCCGCCCTTCACTTTTTACTTGCTCAAAAAAGTCCCTTTTTACCTCTCAATAGGTTTAAGTACATTTCATTTCCTAGCACTTTGCCCTATTATGATGTAAAAGTTACAGTGCACATCATATGTAGTCACTTGGTGTCACTTGTGATCAAGAACTTAAAGCTTTTACTGCTGTTAAACTCACTGTGCGTCACTGCATAGTGTCAGCTAAATGCCTGAAATGTAAAATGCTAATGTTAGCGATTTTTTTTTTCACCATAGTCAGTGTAATAAATCTAACCTATTAGAATTGAAATGTTCAATGAAATTGTAAAGCTTTATTCTGTTTTATAGATTAAATGTGTTACTTCTGTCACTGACAAGTTAAGTTTTAGTGTGATTAATCAAATGGTAAGATTCATAATAATTTTATATAGAATAATTTAAACAGTCTTACAGATTTAAAACAGATTTAAATCTTTCTTTTTATCCATATGTTGTTAGGCAGCTACAGTGCCAAACCCAGAGTCTGCGGTAGTGGAGGAGGCCTCAGAGCCCAGCTCAGTCCAGAGTGCTACAATCCCAGAGACAGAGGTGGAATTAGCTCTGTCTGTTCCTGTCTCTGATGAGCACATTGTCACTGTCATAACAGAGGAGGCGTCATCAGTAACACTCACAGATAAATCCCCCGACCAGACCCCTACAGAGACCATCGCAGGTATTATAGATATTGATCTCTGTCTGCTCCTTTCTCTGTCTCCATCTCTTTTGTTTCACACACAATAACACAAAGGCTTCTACTGATGATTTGCTGAATTTTCTCCTTCAGTGCCTGCAGAGACTGAGACCACCACAACCTCAGGGGAAATACCTGCTCCTGTTGAAAGTGAGGAGCCCTCAGACACAAAAAATGCACAGGATGTCTCCCCTGACTCTAGTCCAGGCAAGCCGACGTTGAGCTTAGAACCGGAGATGGTAGAGGCTTCTCCAGTGGAGGTTACTCTGGTGGAGGCCGCTTTGCCAGTGGAGGCGGAGGCGGCTCCAGTCGAGGACGTTTCTTCCTCTGAAGAACCACCTGCTCCAAAGGCCTCAGATGAGGCAGCAGGTACTAGAAAGTGCACTAGTAATACTTACTTGGAAAACCACTGTTGGTACAGAAGTGGATTAACTGGGAATGGAACAGCTACTTAATTTATTGAAAGCTCCTAAGCACAATAATGATCCAGTAAATGTTTGTGAAAGCTATTCATACCTTTTTTGCGTTAGTTCTACAGTACACTGATTTGTTGTAAATGTTACTGTCAATATTACTATGAAGTCACAAAAGTCAGTTGTGTTTTGACTTGTCCACAGTGCCAGTTGGTGAATCTGGTGAGCCCGAACCTGCTGTTCAACCTGAGTTAGCTGACCCACCCCAAGTTGCTGCTGTGGAGGAGACACTGACCCCGACACCTCCCCAACAGTCTGCAGCAGAAATCAGCAAAGGTACTGTGAACACTTGCACTCATACCGCTGCACTATTTGGTGAGTCAGGCAGTGACTTACCCATGCACACAGACATTAGATAAGCAGAGATTTGATAATGCTATTGTCAGTTTCTACCTAAATATATCTTGTGTCACAAGTCAGCCCTGAAATACATGACAAAACAATCAAGTGCAGCTCAACAATAAACAAACAGCTGCAGTCCACTCACTTTCAGCCCTCAATATTCGATGTCTGACGTATGCAGGTGCATATTGGCACTCAGTATAACTGTGACATCTCATATTTCAGCCAAACACACACCATTGGTCTATGGAGAACCCATCCATATCTTCAACATTTCAACAGAGTGAATTAGTTGTGCAAGCCTTTTTGCATATATTAACATTGGATATGTGCAGTTTGAAAACCTTAGTGGTGTGTAGGACCCGCAGTTTGTAAACATGAAAGACAATCTTACGATAACAATGGATTATACATTGGAAAGGTAGTTACAGAATCTGTTTGCTCGAATAAACCCTAGTCTCCAAGAAAAACACCTACACAGAATTTTGTTAATTCTAGGAAGAGATGTGGTGTGTCTTTGTGCATGTTTGGGTCTCTGTGCTAGTTAGAATCCATGCCTATTGTACTGAACACTAGTTCACTAGTATTGTATGGTCACAGTAAGACTGATAGGACACTGCTGCTTTGACCCCTTGTACTCATTAGATTTGGCTGGTTCTAATTAGGGTTATCTTGTAATGTAATGGACCAGCTAAATCCCGTTTAACATATTATATTTCTGTGCTTTTGACTGAGCATGCATTTCTCTTGCTGCCCTCCAGGGGGCACTGGTTTCAAGCCAGACCCTGCTGTAATGGACTTCGGCCAGTCCGACCCTGAGGATGAAGACCTGTACAGCACACGCAGCTGAGACACCACAGCTGGCCACAGGAGAAGCCTCATTCCCACACTGCCATCTCGTATCTCATCCTGATTGACAAATGCTCTGTATCATCATGCTTTGTAAATAAGCCATTTTGCAAGCAAGCAGAGTCAGGAAGTCTTTCGTAAACATTTCCATTCTCATTTCTTTGGCACACATCATTTATTTTCCACAGAAAGAGGTCCAAGTATATTTGCATTGTAGCAGCAATGCAGTGAATTCCAGTACACAGAACTGAGTTGATTTGCGTAAAAGGACAGAAACATGGAGAGAAAAAAACACACCCACAACTTTCTTTTAATTCACAGATGGCAGTTTGTGAAATTTTCTCGCTGTATGTGTCATTTAACAATTACTGGCTTTTGTGCAACAGCTTTCACAGCCATGAGTGCATGGTGCTTTTATTTATTGTAATTTAGCACACTGCGTTGGTAAAGTGAAAATACTGCACGTGTGCTTGTAATGGTTACACGGTTGACTAGTGCTGTAATTTTGTTATATCAAAAATGGTCTTCAGTTGTTCAGAATCAAAAATAAATCTATATTTTCACAATTTCATGTTGCATCATGTCATCTACTAAATGTTTACTTGTCAGTATTAGTTGTGTTATTTATTGTAATTTCAGCACACACAGTTTTAGTAGTGACACATTTGTCAGTTAAGCACATAACTGAAGCAATAATAGTTTTTTTTATAATCATCAAACCAAAAACAAACAACTCCAGAAATGAAGGACATTTTACTAATAAGAGTAGCTCTTAGGACATAATATAATGATCAGCTTAAAATGAGATGAACTTAATCTTCATTTGAAATAGCCTTTTCTTTTCAGGGAAACCATTAAACCCACTGGTTTCTGTACCTAATGGTAAGTGGAACTTAAATATGTACAAAGCAATTTAAGTTTTGGTCATATAAGGTTTTTCACTGTTATTTTCAATGATATATTTAGGTTTGCACCATACATCAACTGAGGATCTTTCCTTATACATAAGGAACAATTTGTGCTCAGCATTATGAATATTAGACTTTAACCTATTTTGATAATATACATATAAATTAATCACGCAAAATAAAAATGTCATCTTAATAATCCATGTCCTTCAAAAGGTCCCAGTGAACTGATCTTTCTTTTGAGCTGCTGTTCAGACATATTCAGATGACTTTGCCAATAATCTCACACTTATGGCTCACATTTGGAGGTTCCTGTCTCATGCTACGACTGGTGTAAACTTTAAACCTCCCAGAAATTATGAAATAGCTCGGTAATGAGCTGGGGTAAAATTTAAAGTACGGTATTGTATTGTACTGAAAGGTTGTAGACTTTATTTGTGACCAAAGCCACAAACCAATGTTTATTAAGTGTATATAACAAGAAATAAATGCATAATATTAAATCAAACAATTTAATAATTTTATGTGCCATGACCTGTCAACAACATTCATTGTGTCCAGAGATGAACCTTCCCTGCAGCATTGCCATGAGGTTATCATTTTTGCTTTTTAGTGAAATATCACATCATAACAACTATTGGAAAAATGACCATTTAATTTTGTTCAGATAATTATTAACAGTATATATAAACAGTATTATAACTAATTACATTTCAGTCAGCTTCAGCTGTAGGCTACTTATTTTTTGTGCTAATAAGCAAATGTTAGCATGCTAACACGCTAAACTAACAGGTAAGCACTATACCGGCTAAACAGCATTGTGAGCATGTTTACTGATGTTAGCGTGTTGCTCAAAGCACCACTGTGCCTATGCACACCCTCACAGAGCTGCTAGCCTGGCTATAGTCTGGTACAATTTACTCATTTAGTTGAACCAATTGTACCAAGTTGGAAACTTGCTCATAAAAATGTAAATGAGAACTGCTTCCTTGGTCAGTAAAGTACAAACTGTCCAACTGTTAGTAAATCTGATCCCAAGTGATACAGTCAGTTTCCAGAAACAAAAGTACAGCAATTATTATGTTGGGGAACTCTGGAAGTCTGGGAAACAATTGTGTGTATTAAATCTGGGATGTCATGTATACTTTAAAGCATTTTGGTGCCACATGTTTTTGTTTATTTGTGAGCACACAGTTTGTACCGAGGGACCAGGCTATCTGTTGACATCTTTATAGCTTCTTTACTGCTCCTCAGAGGAACCGGAGCTCCTTGGACCTCATAAACTCTGCATGAGGTTGACCAGAGTCATGACCCTAGGGAGTCTGTGTGTGTGTGGGTGTGTGTGCTGCTCACATATGTGTTTAAGAGGAAAAGACTACAGTCTAGAGGAAGATGTCAGATCGATTAGACGTCAATACTTTCTCATCCTTCTTCCTGTTATACATGGAGACACTCACAAACATGGGAACCAGGCTTCCTGTGGCATTGGATATTCAGTTTGTGTGGATTGTTTGAGTTGAGGTGTCAGGGGGCCAATGTGACCGTGCTGTTTCTTAGACAAGCACTGCCAAATATTCTGATAAAAACTCATCCAGAAACAACTCTGTCCTGCAAAAGCATTAATGAAACCATATGGAACACATTGACTCATTCAAAGTAGAACAGAGCAGAGAGAGTGGGAATGCTGGAAATCTGTGCAATCTCTTCTTCTCACATGGACATCTTGTTGCTATAAAGTGAGGGCCAGTGTTCGAGGTTTCAGAGCCCCCCTGCAAGATTTGACGCTAATTATAGCCTCATCTCACCTCCCTCTAGGGTCCCCTATACATATGGGCCCCCTCCCCTACGGCATCCCACACAAGCAACAGCTATAATTATGTTCTGAGAACTAGTGTTAGACTGGACTCTGTCGTGTAGTCCACAGCGCTCTCAGATTTTTTCCAGGAAGCTGGGCTCACAAGCCTGACCTCTCACCTTTCACCCCCATGGGCCAGATTTTCCACAGAGGACTTTGTGAGGGTTATGGTTTGTGGTGGTTATCTTCCCAGGGTCTGGCCAGCAAGGGAGGCCCCCACTGTCAAATAAACACATAACACATTTATCAGCAAAAATATAAACATAATTATGTAAGCAGTTTAAGGGTGTTTGCTTATGCACATCTTGTGTGCACACATGTGTAAGAGAAACACTACTTTAATAACTCGTATGGGGCACCACAGTATTAACAGGGAAAACAAATAAAACAAATGAATTATTAACTAGATTATTAAATTGATCTCAGTATCCTAGAATTATTTTTGATAGATTGACCTTTGTCTTCTTACAGACACAGATAAAATGAGGTAAAATTTTGAGATAAAAATTTCTTTATAGCTAAATGTATATTAACTGAATAAATTTATGGTTAATAAAAAACGTTATATGATGAAGAAAAACAAACAAAAACTGTGGTTTACCCTATTGTTCTAAGCCCTGGCAGAGATGAGATGTTCCCACTGGCTTTCCAGTGTTATGTGCAGGGCTGAGGCCACAGTGCAGTGACAGGGATAGCAGGTTATGCTCCCAGGTGACTCCTTGAGAACAGTCATCGAACGGATGAAGTGTCCTCGCTGATGCGGCTGTGTTGTTTCAGGACCGATGGCCGGTCTGGGCCAAGATGTTGCTGGCACAGTGTTTGGAGGGATGTAGGATTCAATGTTTATTCAATGCTTACCTTTGTTGTCTTAGAACACAGACGTTAAGTGGGCTTCTGTTGACTCTGATGTTGTGGCTTGTCGAATAAAATGTATCCACAGTAGCTTCTTCAGCTATGCTTGAATAATTCTGTTGGCCAGATTAAAAAAAAATACAATAACATGGAATAACTCCTCAACCATCAGGCCTAGATGCATAGGTCAGAAGCTAAGGAATATTGTTGCTAGTAAACCTATTTATTTTGCTACTAAAGAGTAAATAGAGATGCAAGAAAGGAAAATATGATATTTTCATGCTTGCCTGGTATAAAATCTATATTTTAATAGCAATATCACAATCAAAACCATCATCCTGTTGATTATAATGTAATTGAACATCTTCACCTGGAATACAACTGTAACTATAACTGTAAATTTGATGAAAAGAAACTTAATATACTTTCAGAAGTATACCAGGCGAATGTCCATGTTTTGGCCATATTTACTGTTTAGCCTACATGTTCACTTTTATTGGGAGTTATCTTCTAAACACTTTTTCTGTCCATACAACCATGTTTCAAATAACATAAAGCTTCCAAAATATTGAAATATTGATAAAAACAGTGAACATTCCTATGATCAAAAGAACCCCCATGCTTTACTGGCCCACAACTTGAGAACAGAACATCCTACAAGGCTGTGGTCTCTTTTTCTTTGTATTGAGCAGACGAATCGGTTGATATATTGGATGTCTGTACGTTTTTGCCTACGGGTCGGCCAGCAGACAATGATAAAGAAGCGTCTGTTCCAAAGCAACACTTTTCTTCAGCTACAGTTTGAGGTGAAAAAGAATCCTAAGAGCTCAGATGGATTGCGCAATACCAAGATGGTGGCCCGCAGCTGTTTTTGGATGAAAAACAGCGAAAACGGCAAAAGTAAGTCATATGTTGTACCTGTATATGTATATTGGTGCGTTTGTTGGTATTATCATCCAGCTAATAAGTCTGTGAGTTTTGTGACTTGAATGATATGAGTTACACAGCTGATCAGAGCTGGGGCCTGTACCACGAAGCAGGATTTGAGCTTATCAGGTATCTTCGGGGTTAACCCTGGGTTTTCAGTACCAGACGGTGGTTCACTTCTTACCCGGGTAGATCGCCATGGTAACTTCATGCAGCTAACCTGCTCTGGAGTAGGTTGTTCCAGAGAAGAGATGACTCCATGAAAACACCGCTACTGACAACTCTCTTGGAAAATGACATCACCATCTGTAGGAGATCTCAGAGACTGTTTTCGTTTGATGCTTGATGTAGAGAAACATTTGTAGGCTATAGCGGTATCATCCTACAGAGACTGATTGAAAGCCTTGTAAGCTACCATTGTACAGGTTTTTACAGTAAGCCTACTTACTGCTTTGAAATGTGTTTTATATTTGCTCCCCAGTCCATTTCACACAGCGTGTCGCAGCCGTTAACATAAATGGGTTTCATTTTTCTTATGGTAGGCTGAATTTTATGAGCATATAGTTTGGTAGGGATATTGGAATTAAGTTTAATATTTATTTTAGGTTAGTAGCTTTCTTGTAGGCTATCACAGATACTGGTTATGTACCTCCCCACCTTTTGCGAAGTGGGTGCAGGTAATGAGGTGAGTTTTCAGTAGTCAAAATGTAGAGATTCAGAATTTCACCACTATTTGAGCACATTTTATGGCATTAATGGATTTTTCGTTTCATTGCTTTATGAAGTTAATTTTTTCAGTGTGTTAAATTAATCTCATTTTTGCAGTGAGGAGAAGTTCTTAAAAGGACTCTTCTTTTAATGAGGACACGCCGACACACAGCCGAGCTATAAGGATAAGGCTGATATTTTCATAGACGCCATAAGAACACATCAAATCAACGTAGACTGTGCCCTGTTCATTCAGGCATTCACACTGTCGGCGATTTTCTGTCTCCCTGCAGTCAGCTGCAGCCGTGCTGCCATGTTGTATTTCTGTAGTGCTACAGTTTGCTTTTCGTTTGTCAAATATGATGCTCTGCTGCCAGGGTCTTGCTCATGTGTCTTTTATGTGAATGCGCTCATGTCTGGATTGGGAAACCCTTGGGTATGTTTAACTTGCTTCGTGGTACAGGCCCCTGGCAGAGAGGCTCACAAGTCTCTGAGCTAGAGTCCAAGTCAAGTCTGAAGTCTTTATAATGAATGTTGTATCACCTGCTGCGTTCAATCCAGGCTGCTTATAAAACTGCTTCGTTATAAGGGATTCTTTAACTGTAACCTGTTTTTCATTTACAGAGCACAACCATGTAACGTGTAATCAATGACAGCTTATAAACTACTGTAAGTCAACACCAAATCCAGTGACTAAATAAAACTGTAACATTGCACGATCAACAATAAACCTGTAGCCTGTTTTCACTTACAGAGCACAACAATGTAGCCTAATGTACAATTCGTCTACAACTAATCACATCTTATCAGAATCAGAATCAGCTTTATTGCCAGGTATGTGTACACATACGAGGAATTTGACTCAGGATTGTACATTGCTCACGATGTGCTTACTCATACAACAATACAATAATAAAATCAGACACAGGCTACAGTATAGAGAACACATATGTACACACTATCAACAAAAACAATATAGACAGATTGAGACATGCAATGAGCAGAGTGCAAAGGATGCAGGAGTAAAATTATTATCATTATTATTATAATTATGTAGGCTACATGTCGGAGGTGGATGTGATATACAGGTGCACATACACATACATGCATACATGTACACATGTACACAGAGTGATGGAGCAAAGGATGCTGGATTAAATATATTATGTGCAGGCGTTGTACTTGAGCTAGGTGGATTTGGTATATACAGTATATACAATATGACAGTACAATATCAACAGCTGTGAAACAGAGAATGATGAATAAACAATAAGTGGTAACCAGTAATAGGTGGCTGATTAGAGGCAGAATTACTGAGTTATGGGGATATTGCACAGGAATTGTTCCTGACACTGTGACTCAGTCGTATAAACCACTGAAAGTCAACAACACACACCCCAGACTCTTAAATCAGAGCAACATTATAGCCTAACTAAAACTGTAACGTTACATGATCAACAATAAACCTGTAACCTGTTTTCAGCCACCGTTAATAATTAACATGATGGCAGCCAGCGGGACGGCAAGCAAACAAACGCTCATTCATCTTTTCATAACACAGTCGGACCTAACCTCCGGTAGGTCGTAGCTGAAGCAAGAAACAAGCTAATGTTAGATGGCCAATGCTCAGGTTACTAACCTATTTTGCGTTCAGCGCTTCTTTGTTTGGGTCTTGTTGTATGAAGTTTTAAAGGCAAAGTTTATGATGAATGGCAGAGCAGCTGCCGGTGTTTGTTGTCTCACGTGTGACCGTAACAGATGGAGGGGAATAACAGCAAGTTCATCATACGTTTCCTAAAAATAAACATTGTTCACGAGTCCCGCACATTGAGTCCGAGTCGAGTCTCAAGTCACTGTGTGTGCGACTTAAGTTGCACTCGAGTCCCCATCTCTGGCCCCTGGAGCTGAGCTTTGTTTAGAGCGGTTGGACAATGGTGTAGGATGAATAAGAGAAATCTGGATGGCAATAACTGCAGCCATGTACAGTGTTCACAGAGCGATTTATGTAGTGATATAAGATCATTTATCATGCTTCGTATTTGATGTGTGTTTGGTATGGATAAAAACAGTTGGTTTGAGATTCTAGCTGAGCCTCCTTGCTTCACGGAGGTGTGTAGCATGGATAGTGTGACAAAATACTAGGATCAGTCATGGATTTCTCATTTGCATTTTGCACAAAAATTGATCATCCTCCCCCCCTGGGTAAGTCCGTGCTAGACCCTTGGTCACTGCTGTTGTTTATAGCCCCCCTCAAGTCAAACCCTACATTTTTCTCAGATTTTTTTTCAAATTTCTAACTCAACTCTGTGCCATTTCATCATCTGTTCTGCTACTGGGTGATTTCATGACGCACTCCTCTCCCTTGACAAAACTGCCGCCATGAAAACCAAACTTGTCTCCTTCACACACTTGGTACACCAATCAATCACCTCAAAGCCAAGGGCCGTCAACTGGAACGTCTTTCAAAAAGAACCGGTCTCACTGTCCACTTGGATGCTTACAAACTTTACCAACAACAATACAAAGATGCCCTCAACAGAGCGTGCTCCTTCCACTACTCCTTCATCATCCAATCTGACTGCTGACAACCCCAAAACACTTTTCTCTACCATCAACAAACTCCTCAAACCCAATGACATCTCTAACACCTTCACCACTCATCTTTTTTTCCAAACTAAAATACACAATCAGCCGCCTGCTACTCTTTCACCACCCTACCCAACGCCTTCAAACTGGATTACCTGTGTATAGTGCTTGAAGTGGACCGGTACCCTACTCATTGGTATGCAGTATTACATTTTACTCTTTGGGGTACCGGGACTTTTTGTTGCGTACCGGCACTTCTCACAAGCTGCTGCTACTCTTCGCTGCCCTCTCCATATCAACTTCTGTTGGCACTATGTGACGCTCACCTGTTCCTGTTCTTAACTACCTGCTCATTTCTGTCGGCGGAGACAGACGAGGAAGAAGCTTTCATGCTGCCATGTGCATAAAGTAGCTTGTCGCTTTTCGTGAACTGACCAATCACAGTCGATATGGTGTGGGACATTAAAAAAAAAGTTGATGCACTACATCAAATCTTTTGAACGTGTTTTTCTGCATGAATGGTTATGATTATTGATAAGTTATCAAATTAGAGACTAACCTCTGTGTGGAGCAGTTTTCTTGCACAATAATTGAATGAATAACCCCCCCCCCCCCCCCCCACACACACACACACAAAAATGAAACTACTATTTTTTGCAACTGGAATTAATATTATAGTAGTGGTAAGCTTTATAGTAGCCTATATTATGATCTGAAATTATAATAAACACACTAACAATAACCCTAATCAAAGCTTAACCACAGGGTTGTCAAATCAAAGTTTTATTTGCGAAACAGTTGAATTTTAACTAATAAGCTGTTTAAATGTTACAAATACTGTATAAACTATAGATTAGGCAGACTATCCAAATACAGGTGCTGGTCATATAATTAGAATATCATCAAAAAGTTGATTTATTTCAGTAATTCCATTCAAAAAGTGAAACTTGGATATTATATTCATTCATTACACACAGACTGATATATTTCAAATGTTTATTTCATTTAATTGTGATGATTAAAACTGACAACTAATGAAATTCCCAAATTCAGTATCTCCGAAAATTAGAATATTACTTCCAAAAAAGGATTTTTAGAAATGTTGGCCACCTGAAAAGTATGAACATGAAAAGTATGAGCATGTACAGCACTCAATACTTAGTTGGGGCTCCTTTTACCTGAATTACTGCAGCAATGAGGCGTGGCATGGAGCCAATCATTCTGTGGCACTGCTCAGGTGTTATGAGAACCCAGGTTGCTCTGATAGTGGTCTTCAGCTCTTCTGCATTGTTGGGTCTGGCATATCGCATCTTCCTCTTCACAATACGCCATAGATTTTCTATAGGGTTAAGGTCAGGCAAGTTTGCTGGCCAAATAAGAACAGGGATACCATGGTCCTTAAACCAGGTACTGGTAGCTTTGGCACTGTGTGCATGTGCCAAGTCCTGTTGGAAAATGAAATCTGCATCTCCATAAAGTTGGTCAGCAGCAGGAAGCATGAAGTGCTCTAAAACTTCCTGTTAGACAGCTGCGTTGACCTTGGACCTCAGAAAACACAGTGGACCAACACCAGCAGATGACATGGCACCCCAAACCATCACTGACTGTGGAAACTTTACACTGGACTTCAAGCAACGTGGATTCTGTGCCTCTCCTCTCTTCCTCCAGACTCTGGGACCTTGATTTTCAAAGGAAATGCTAAATTTACTTTAATCAGAGAACATAACTTTGGACCACTCAGCAGCAGTCCAGTCCTTTTTGTCTTTAGCCCAGGCGAGATGCTTCTGACGCTGCGTCTTGTTCAAGAGTGGCTTGACACAAGGAATGCGACAGCTGAAACCCACGTCTTGCATACGTTTGTGCGTGGTGGTTCTTGAAGCACTGACTCCAGCTGCAGTCCACTCTTTGTGAATCTCCCCCACATTTTTGAATGGGTTTTGTTTCACAATCCTCTCCAGGGTGCGGTTATCCCTATTGCTTGTACACTTTTTTCTACCACATCTTTTCCTTCCCTTCGCCTCTCTATTAATGTGCTTCAACACAGAGCTGTACGAACAGCCAGCCTTTTAGCAATGACCTTTTGTGTCTTGCCCTCCTTGTACAAGGTGTCAATGGTCGTCTTTTGGACAGCTGTCAAGTCAGCGGTCTTCCCCATGATTGTGTAGCCTACAGAACTAGACTGAGAGACCATTTAAAGGCCTTTGCAGGTGTTTTGAGTTAATTAGCTGATTAGAGTGTGGCACCAGGTGTCTTCAATATTGAACCTTTTCACAATATTCAAATTTTCTGAGATACTGATTTTGGGGTTTTCATTAGTTGTCAGTTATAATCATCAAAATTAAAAGGAATGAACACTTGAAATATATCAGTCTGTGTGGAATGAATATATACATTATACAAGTTTCACTTTTTGAATGGAATTACTGAAATAAATCAACTTTTTGATGATATTCTAATTATATGACCAGCACCTGTAAAGTGTAACCTGTAAACATAATCAAATGGCCAGAAATAACAAGAAAATGCATAGAAACGGTCATAAGGTAAATCATTGCCTTTTCATGTACCGATCATGCTTACTCTCCCTGAGTAAACCCTGTCATCCTGTATGTACTTCCTCTTGGACAGATCGTCATGTCCGTTTCCACTGCTATGCCGATGACACTCAACTTTATCTCTCCTGAAATACTTACCATTATTATTATTGCTAGCAAACAGTGCTAGTGTTATGATTTAAAGATCTGACCATATATTGGGGGCACATAAATCGTGAGCTTTGGAATTTACATTGTGTAACTGACTCAGAGTTGTACTGCACAGTCCTGACTCGAACCGGTGACATCGGGTACAGGAGGCTGACACACTAACAAGGAGGCTAAAACCTATAGGCCCTAGCATCGGTCACTAGTGCATCTCTTAAGGTGTCAGGAAGTGAGGTTTACCTTGGAGTTTGGAAGTTGGAGGTTGGAGCTGGGAATGCCATCACACCTGAGTTGACGGTGTTCCAGTTACAAGTTGGAAAACCTAGCTTGGTCAGTTTACAACTAGCCATGTTAGCTACTATTATGCCAGTTCATACAGAAGTTCTAATAAACGGTATAAACTACAGCTTTCACTAACTATTCATACTCAGAGCAGCTATCTTGGATCACAAAGTTGGGGTAGTACAGTTCTCCCGGCGTTCCCTTTGAAATTTCCGACTTTAAACTTGAAAAAATTTCCGACTTCCCATGTTAAATGGAACACACCATTACTCACTGCACTGGCTACCGTTACACTCACGCGCCTCGGTACATTCTTGTCTTTAAATTGATTTCGGCTAAAATAAACCAAAGCATCATTTTATTGTCTTTACATTTTGCTGTGACTTTGTTATCTTGACAAAGCATATTTTCTCAGGGATGGAAAGTTCATGTCTATTCTGCCAAGTTTGCAAATTGACGCCTTTCAATATTAGGGAAGAGAGAAATCAGTTTGCAGATCTGGAGGAGTCTCAGGAAAAAGTTTATTCAACCCCCCCACCATGGAATTCCACAGAGTCAACGATGCTGCAGTGTGTTTGAGACATTCACGCCCCCCCTTCTCACTGCACATGTCATTTGATCATCTTTTCTCATGCATGTAGATAAAATCAGATGTTGGCAGTTCATTCTGTTTAACAATAACATACCGCACATAAAAGTTCTAAATTTGCAAGAATAAGACTCTGATATTCTTTAAGATTAAAAACTTGTGTGAGTTCCTTTCATTTCTTAATTATACAAAAGAGTTAGTGCAGACACAAGAAAAGAGGTGGAGCTTTCAGACAATTAGGCAGATATGAGGGACTGCAACAAAGCCAGTTAAAAGCATATGTCACATCTAAGTCATTTCCGTCTGCAGGTCTTCCCCCGATTTCTCATGCTTTTGGTCTTGCTTTATGTGATGGCTGTTAATATTTGCATACCCTGCTTTTAATAGAGTACAGAACCTTTAATAACACAAGACTTTTCTCATGAATTTGTAACTTTATAATGTCAGGGAATATTTGAGAAACTTAGTGAACATTGAGTTTTTAAAAGTGACGTACAATACATAACATACATATTTTAACCCCAACTACTATCTTTTTCTAAACCTAACCACGTAGTTTTGTTACCTAAACCTAACCAAATTGCGACTATTTCACAACATTACTTCCAGTCTAGTAGTCTGTTTCTGGACTGATACTTTCCTGTCATATATGTCATTTTGGGGAACAAGCAGTCATTCATTTGGGGGAATGTTTATTTATGTCATTTTGGGTCATCCAATTTTGTTGTTTTGATTTGAGGACATCTTGTTGTTGTTTTTTTTTTATGTATAATGGTCCTAATACACTGTCGTAGATTACTGATTTACTTTTAACATTCTGGTTGCAGCAACAGCCACAGACAATAATTGTGCGTGTGTGTATATATGTATATATATATATACACACACACAAATAACAGAGTGAAAAAAATAATATATATATAACACATATATCTTCTTAATGAGTGCAGAGGAAATGAATCAAACTTTTGACAAACTGCAGTAGCAAAAAAATTAAGTGTCATACTTTTAATCTAGAAAAAAAAATAACAGACTGAAAATATAATTGGCTTGGAGATGGATGTCCAGTTTTCCTTATCTGCTGCCTGTACAGACACTGCCTGTAACAACATCCCTGACACAGACACACACTCCCACTCATTCTCAAACTGTTAATCACTCTTTTTCTCAATTTGTGCATCTAACACTCGCCCCGGGGCAGATTTTGAATTTGCTAGCAGAATTAACACTAACATGTTTTTACATGCCATGAATGCCAGAAAAAGTCCCACATGTGTCAAAACATACAAGCCAACCGAATTGATTGTCTGAAGATAGGATAAAGTCAGACTGGCCCTCCAAATGTTAACAAAGGTGAAAGAAAACAAGAGCTGTTCTGAGATGAAGCAAGTGAGAGTCAGATCGACTGAATGTGTAGTAGATGAATGAATGAAATGTTTTCACTGTATCAAGGAGGATTGTACCTGTAGCAGTGGTGGAAGAAGTAGTCAACTCCTTTACTTAAATAAAAGTAGTAATAACACAGTGTAAACATACTACTTTGTGCATAGAGTACACTAACATACAGTAGGCATAAGGTTTACCATGTTCACTATCTTAGCTAATCATGTTAGCATGGTAAATAGTAACAGCACAACAGCTGAGGGTTGGACTACTTTAAATTCTGACCTGATGATGGCGCTAAAGCAGTGGATTGACAGACAGATGGCATTGCTGCTAACATGGCTAAAGTTGAAGTAACTGAAGTACTAAAAGTAGCCGATAGAAGTATTATCATCAAAATGCACATAATGTATTAAAGGTAAAAGCATATCATTGTGCCGAATACCCTTCTGCAGATTATTATATTAATGTGTATATTAAATTATTGGATTACTTTTCCTGATGCATGCACATGTAAGAAGGATTATAATGTTGTAGCTGGTGGCGGTGACTACTGTTTGGCAGTTGGGTGGGTGCATCATGTTTTATAATCATGTGTTTTGTATGTTTAATGTTAGTGTGCAAGATTTCTAGGGGGAGGGGTAGTGCAAGATAACTGGCGATGGCGCAATGGATAAGACACATGGCTTTGGTGTGAGAGACCTGGGTTCAGTTCCCCACTGTGATACATCCACCCTAAATGTGTCCCTTAACCCGTAGTTGCTCCAGAGGCGTGCAACCTCTGATATAGCAATTGTAAGTCGCTTTGGATAAAAGTGTCAGCTAAATGAATAAATGTAAGTGTAACTAGTAGGCCTAACTATAGCTGTGACTACTTTCCAGCAACAACTGGTGGGAGGCAGACATAGTTCTGTTTTTTTCTGTCATCTTCTATTTCTTTTGGCTGGCTTGACACCATAAATTTCAGTTTTTAGTTGTTGCATGTCATGACTAAAGGCCGTTGGCTTCTGTGTGTGTGTGTGTGTGAGAGAGAGAGAGAGAGAGAGAGAACAACTGTGCATACCCAACATGCCAGTGGATGAACACTGCATTATGAAGTTTCCGTTTTGGAATCCACAACTATCCCATTTTAACAGTTCTGCTGCGGCAACAACCGAGCTCATTTGCGGCCTTCCAGAATCTGCTGCTTACTGTCTCGCCTTCATCCGTCATCCTCACCATCAGCTTTCCCACGGCCATTAGAACATGTCACATCCTGATAGATACTCAATGGAGCAGAGTGCACACACACACACACACACACACACACACACAGCGGAACACACATGTAAACAGAGGCAAGCACATTGCGTTGATGCTTGTGTGTCAGGCAGAGACTGAATACATCCAATTGCACAAGGATCGAAGCATAGACGCACACATACACAGGCACACGCAGGGAGTGATGTACGCTCACACAGTTGATCAAAGGAGGTGTGATGTAATCAGCCTTCAGAGCTTTGGACGCATCCCTCATTAACTTTCACCAGAGGCTTTAATGAAAAACCACTGGAGGGAATCTCCGCTTTCTCTCCTTGTTTTCCTCCTCTTTCTCTCCCTCTTTCCTTCTCATCTCCTCGTTCACTCCCTGCAGTATCTGCTCGTCATCCTCCTCATTCGTCTTCCACGCTGCGCCTCCCCCCTCTCCCTTTGCCCCAATGGCTGGCTTGACTTCCGCTGAGACAAAGTAAATATTTCCCATGGCTTATCTGACCACTGGCAGCACGAATATGACACAAAGTGCGAGGCTCTGCTAATTAACACACAGCCTCTGTTCCTCGGGTCAGGGGCCCCTGCGGGGAGAGTTACGGCTTCAAGTCTGACACCTCAAATACACTGGCGTCCTATTCATTCATAGTCAGGTATGACACATGGTTGGGTGTCTGCGGTCATTTGAGACGCTGTTATTACTCTAACACACATCTTGACTTGATTTTCTTAGTTTTGGCTTTTTCTCTTAGAGACTCTGGGAGGGAGGGAAAAAAGGAGGGATATAATGAAAAACAGAGAAAGCAAGTCTCTCTCTCTCTCTCTCTGCAGGCTGGCCCGTGTCCAGGTACAGTCCAGCCCCCTGGTACTGATGAAGGTGTGACGTGTAAGCAACGTCCCTGTTGTGCAACCATCAAGAGGCTCTTGCTATAAGACCTCCAACCTCATCTGGTTTCTCAGAGCCTCCAGTCTGTTTTCTCGACACTAAGACAGAGGCATGATGTGGTCCGGAGTACTCAGCTGTGCAGATTTCTCTTAGAGGGGTCAGGGAGCAATTGTCGAGAAATGGACTTTAGCCAAAAGAAGCATTGAAAACCACCTGACTGATTGGATTGGACGCTCAATCACTCAAGGTAAAATTAACTCTTTAAATAGGTAGTAATAATATATATAGTCTGGTTTGATTTGATAATATCTCAGTTTTAATTTAATTTGATGATACATCTTCTAGTTTCTTTCACTTATTCAACTGTCTTAGCATAATTACCAGGGATTTTTTGTATTGTAAAAAAGTTATTGATGATGTAAGATGATGAAGATGTCATTTCCCATATATTACTGATTGCTTTCTTTAAATTATGTTTGTCGTTATTTCTGTTATTAATAATGTGTTCCCCTGGTGCACCAGATCCATGCAAAAACTATTCAATCCAAAATTAAGTTGACACTTTTTTTCCATCTAAATCATGAATGTTTCAAAAACACATTTCAGTCATTAATCCAAAATAGATTCTGAGGAATCCATTAATCAGCCAGATTATTACAACAGCTTTATATGTATTTCATTACTTCACAACTTCAAGAATGGTGAAATATATTTTTGCTGTTATTAGTTATCAAGTAGGACTGCTAATAAAAACATGAGCCGACTAAAGATTGCTGTGTAGGAAAACGTTTTTGTCCATAAAAGGAATTTGAAATGCTCTTCTTTTTTCTTTTATTTTCAGCTGACCCAGGAAACTGTGTGACGCAAGGGTACATCCAGTACTATAATGGCAATTCCAAATGACCTCTCCCTTTTCAACTCCACCTCCTCCCCCCATTCAAAAACAGAGATCTATCTGAACACCTCTCTAGCCCCCTCTGCTCCCCCGTGCACTGACTGGCCTCCTGTATCCATGACCACAGTCATCCCCACCATCTACAGCGTCATCTGTGTGCTTGGAATCGTAGCCAACGCCCTGGCTGTGTGTGTGTTGGCCCATTCCAATGCCTCAAGGAGAACTGTGGCAAACACTTTCATGCTGAACCTGTGTGTGTCTGACCTGCTGTTCCTGCTGTCTCTCCCGCTGTGGGCCGTCTACTACTCCCAGGGCTACAGCTGGCCCTTTGGCTGGGTTGCCTGCAAAGTCTGCGGAGCTCTCCTCAACCTCAACCTCTACGCGTCCATCTTCTTCATCACGAGCATGAGCATGGACCGCTACCTGGCCATCGTGCGCCCACTCCACTCCCAGAGCGCACGAGACCCCAAACGTGCCCGGCTCACGTGCATCCTGGTGTGGGTCCTGGCGTGTGCTTGCTCAGCCCCCACCTTTTATCTGAGGGACACTCACCTCCTCAAGGGGCTTGGAGTGGAGGCCTGTGTGATTTCTTATCCTAATCATACCTGGTATCTGACCCTGGCCTGGATGAAGATTGTTCTGGCCTTCCTGCTGCCCTTGCTTGTCATCTCTTGTTGCTACTACTCTATTGGTAAACATTTGTTGGCTGATACAGGGCTGGTAAGAATGCAGAATCTGCCGCACCCCCCCAACATGAACTCTTTTAAATCACTGGAGAGCAGTAAACCAGAGAGACCCCCAATGCCCTGTGTGAGCCCCAGCTCCTGTGGGGGCAGAACCCTGGAGGGCAGGGGGCTGGAGAGGGTGTTGTGGACAGTAGCTGCTGTGGTCCTGTCCTTCTTCCTCTGCTGGTTCCCCTTCCACTGCGTGACGTTCTTGGACGTGCTGAATAGTAAGGGCTGGTTGGACAGCTGCTGGATTAACTGGACCATCCACAACCTCACCCCTCTCACCCTCTGCTTGGGCTTCTCCAACTCAGCCATCAACCCTGTGCTCTACTGCTTCATTGGAAACCATTTCCGGGGTCATCTCGGGGGCCTCTGCAAGGGCCTGTGTGCTTGTTTAAAGGCCCGTGGGGAAGATCACAGCCAGAAGACGGGCTCCTTCAGCACCAGGCTGAGCTCCTTCTCCCGAAAACTCAGTGACCTGAAAGACCTGGCGATTGTGGAGCCCTCTGGTCCTGTCTAACTGGCAGGGAGATTTTCCCTTCCCTCCACTGGCTTCACACCCCAGAGAGTTGCGCCAGCGTTAAGTGACTGCTGAACTTCAATAAGCATGGATGTGTGGGACTGAGCTGTTACTATAATTGACTCATTATATACTTAAGTATTGAGTCAAATTCCGGCAGAGCTCAGTGCTGCCCTACAAAGACTGAGAAAACTAATTAAAGAAAAGAGGAAGCTAAAGGTTTTAGGTTTTGAGATTGGTTAGCCAAACTATGTAACAAACAGATGAATTATAAAGCTAATGCCTGCAATGATGCAGCAGGAAGCTGTTTTCAGTGAAAAAGCTATAGAAATCCACTGTAGACTACCTGCACAGCACCAAAATGTGAACATAGTGGAGCATTTAGTAGCTAAAGAGCCAGAATTAAAAAAATATAAAACTAAATGTAGCTATCTCACCACCAGCTAGCTTTAATTTAAGGAACTGCTTTTAAGCTCTGTAGTTTTGCAAACTATGACATGGTAAAATTATTATTATGGTAAAACTAATATCAAAAAGTCAGATTCTGCTGTATTTCAACTAAATGCACAGTTGCTGCATTTTTGGCTTTGTACAGAACAGGCCAAATGATTATTGAGATACAGATGTTTGAGGACAATTATTAAACATAATGCTGCTTTTACTGCTGGGACCAATTTATGATAGGCTATATGTAATCATGTAACTTGTAACACTTGTATTGTATTATTCTGTAAAGACAGTTTAGGAAAATGAAAAGTACTGCTTTATTTTGACTGAATAAGAATAAATGACACTTCTTTATTTGATATAATTCTCCAAATTAGTGTGTGTGTGTGTGTGGGGGGGGGGGGTTCTACTAAAATGGGAGGTTGTCAGGTTCATATTAGTCCAATTCTACAGACACACCCACTGATTTTGTCAAACTGATTTCATATAAAAAAAATGTATTCCTTTTCCCCAATCTTACCCTCCAACAGCTGTGACTGAGGGAATGAGAGTGCTGGGATTACTATCAGCCTGGCAGACGGACATTCATCCCCTCTTTCTCCCCTCCCACAATGTTTCACATGGATTCCGTACATATCAAGGCCAGATATCAGAATCTCATACTAATGTCCTTGTGATGCATTCCAGTCCAGCCAGTTGTGTTGGTTGAGGGAGCCGCTAGCTAATCAATGATGTATCTCTGTCTGCTATTTGTGTTCAGTATAGATCCACTGCATTCTGCATTGACCCTGGCCTGCCTTTCTGTGAGCTGAGAGCCAATGGAGTATGGTGTAATTATTTTTTTTTTTTGCATTTGTGAAGGCTGTGGGATTATTATACAAATGAATGTTGAGTGGACAATGGTGAAGTGTTTGTGCTTTTTTAATATATAAAATATATATTTTACAGATTTATATGGCCCCCATAAAAACATCCTGAAAAGGCATCCAGACTTATGGTTAGCCTTCTTGCAGTGAATCATTCCTTCTTAATCTTGCAAAGTTTGCCACTGGATGGCGCTAAAGTGATGCAGAAGCAGTGAACAAGATGGCAATGGCTGCTTACCCAGACAGATCCCCCAAGTCCCACCGCTCATGATCTTTCTGAGGCAAGAGAAAGATGGCTCTGACACAGACTGATGACTCATGTAGGCTTCTGTTCTGAATGTATAAAAACAGAAATCCTCAACAAATGCTGCATTAAAGAGAGCTTCCAGCTTAAAGAATATACTGAATGGTACACTCATGAGGTTGGCCTTTTTGAGGGTGCTTTTGCAGGGGCATCTGGTAGTCTGAAGGAATACATGAAGTCGTGACCGCGGTGTGAATGAACAGCACCAAAACCAAAATAATATTTCTACATGAGACATGAGCATAAAATATCAAGCTTGGTAAAATGTGAATGGCATGTCACTGCTGCAGACATTAAATTTTTTTAATCACCAGATCCTTAATTTGACACAACAGAACTTTCCGACTGACAGGACAGATTGCAGGATGAGTTTGTTGCAGCTCCACAGTATGTTCATGTACACCGCATCATTAGCCAATTCCTCACTATTTTACAGAGCAGGTGTGAATATCTTTGTTGACACATGTTTAATAGATGACAGATCTGTGACATGTGACTGAGAACATGTGTTTTACTACAGTGTGGACATATGATGAGAAAATGTAAACTGAGACATATACATAGGGAGGTCTTTAAACAGCAGCTCTCCTGTCAGTAGGCCCCAGTGTAAATTAGTCTTTTAGTTAATTACGAATTTAAGAAGAGAATTAAGAAATATTGCTGATATTTGATCAAATCTTTGGAAAGTACATTTACTCAAGTGTTGTATTTGAGTAAAATTGTGGCACTTTATACTTCCACTCCACAACATCTTTTTAACAGCTGTAGTGCGGTGACTAGTTACTTAAGACTGTACGTAAAAAAACATAATAAAAATGTATTATATACAATGCATAGGTGAAAATTTAAGCAGTGGTTCTCAATATTTTTGTCTTACAGTAAAGGCAGGACCTAGTTGGGGCCCCTTGTTCCAGCAAAACTTCTCACATTGTTTAATTGAAATTATTGTTGGTATAAAATATACCAATATAACCAAATAATACCTACCTGTAAACAAAGTAAACCAGCTCCACCTCAAGTACAACAATAAAATGTTGCTTACAGATTGATGCATCAGTATTAACAAGCTAATAATTTTACGTATAATAATTTACCATTCACAGACACCATTTTACTGCAGAGTGAGTACTGTGAGTATTTCACATAAATGTACTGGTACTTCTTCTGCCGCAAAATTTTGCATCATACCTGTGTCAGAAACAGACGGTGTAAGTAAACTTCTGTTAATAACGAACCAAAGCCAGCCTTCTAGATAATTGAGCTGGAAACAGTCTACGTCACTGCATTAGTAAAATATGTGTTTTTCTGTTTGAAAAGGGTGATAATGCTTTTTTATCCATCTGGTGCTTTCTATTGTGGAAAGATTCAGTTAGAATCTTTGAAGTTATTTCCTGTTGAAAAATACAATCATTTCCTGAGAGATACACAAACCCACATTTTACGTGCGTGTGCGTGCTCGCACATGAGCGTGTCTTACAGTGAAAGAGGAAGGCTGAGTATGACATAAAGGTTAGAGGTTAGAGAGAGCTGCTCAGTCTGGGTCTGGTAGAGAAACTGGAAAATGTGAAAGCTGGCTTGCCAACACTCAGGCTCCCTAACAAACATTTGAAACAGCGAGAGCCGAATATCAAATGAGAGGCTGGACTGCTGCCTTAGTTGTGTTCCCAGTCTAGAGCTTATTCAGTGAAGACTACAAGGCTTGTCTGCAGTAAAAAGTTGAAGGTGAGCAAAGAGAGAGAGAGAGAAAGAGTTGGCACTCGGGAACAGAACAAAAAGCAGATCTGGAGAGGAGCCGTGATGGAAAACCTGCCCGTCTACCACGGACCCATTGGCAAAGAAGAAGGTGAGAGGCGGCTGGCCCAGGACGGGCGGGATGGGTGCTACCTAGTCCGCAACAGTGACTCTGTGGAGGGTGTTTACTGCCTGTGTGTGCTGTGAGTATAAACACAGATTGTGCAAGATCTCTTATTTTCCTTCTTTTTTAAGCTGTCACTGAGACCTCAGTAAACACATAAACATATTTTGTACTATTATAGATAATTCCTCCTGACATCTAAGAAAATAAAAGCGACTGAGTATTAACTGAAACAAAAATACATTTTTGTGGCCTATTATAAAGTGTGAAACCCCACAGGAGCAATAATGGTGACAGCAGGGGAAAATATTACATTAAACTGAAAGATGAACCCAGGGTCAAAGTTCTTTCTGTGTGTGTGCAGGAGCAACGGATACGTCTACACATACAGGCTCCACAAGGACGACGCAGGTTCATGGGCAGCAGAAGTGAGACATTTTTATCTTATTTCTTGGGCTTATTCTGCGCTGACTCTTTTCACATCCTAAAACTTGACAGAGCCAGCAAAAATCATCTTGTTGGTGGCTGGTGTTAAGGCTATTAGTTCTTTGCTTGTTGTTTTTGGTGGCAGTCTAATTCAGCAAGATGTGAACTTAAGGCAAACATGGAGGGTTCTTTTTTTTTGGAAGGAAATGGGTGCATTTCTTTTCCTTTTGCAACACCCTGTGAGATACCTCACCTCCTCACCTCAAATTTAAGATGCCACAGCATCAGCATACACTCCAGAGATGGGAAACACAGAATTGCATTTGACAGCATTTGTGATGGGATATGTAATTGAGCACTGAGGGCTGGCAAACACCAAGAGATGTGAATGTATAGAGACATCTGACGGCTGTGTCTCTCTCTGACAACTAAGCTGGATGCTGTTGTAACTACATTTTACCTTCCCTCATTTTTACTGACAGCATCAAGCGAGGAGATAGGGGGAGAGGAGTTGAATTACACGAATTTCACTACAAGCTCAGTAACAGTTTACATTATTCATGTGCAATATCAATCACTTTAATGAAATTTGCTGGGGAACAGAGGTAACACTTGTGGCCGGAGACAGAAACACCCAAAGTGCTTTACTGCAGAAAGTGCTCTCCACGTTTGATTAAATGATTTTAAAATGCATTCAAAGAACAAGATTCCTGCTGTTTCTTACAGCATGATTGATTGCACAGAATGGAAACAAATAATGCTTCTTTTTTTTTTTAAAGTCCTAGCTTGACAAAATTATAATACTTTGAAAGGTTTAATGCTTTATGGTTTAGAGATATTAAACTGACAGTTTTGGCAAAGTGGAGAATTGATTAAAAATTAAATAATAATGCAACACCCTCTGGGGAGTCTTTGAGGAAGCTGAATTTCAAACTTCAAAATGAAACCTTTGTTGCAACAGAAGATATATTGTGAACAACTTATTTAATTTTTCATTTGAGCCACAGATCATTTTCTTTGTGTTACTTCACCTTTAATCAGTTACAAAGAAAGCAGTTGAGAGAATTGGACACTTTAAGGCATCTTATATGTCACACTTAAATCCTAAAATAAATGCTTTTTGTTGACTAACAAAATATAAAAAGGACCAGGGGAGCAAATGCTTTCAGAGGCAAATGCAACCAGAAATTTCCTAATTTAGCTCGAGTATATTTCCCATGTAGGCGGCATGGCGTACTGGCGGATAGCATTCGCAAGAAGGTCGCGGGTTCAACCTCTGGTTCCCCCGGCCTTTCTGTGGGGAGTTTGCATGTTCTCCTATGTCATGATTCTCTCCAGGTGCTCCGGATTCCTCCCACCGTCCAGCGGACTAGGTTGATTGGTGACCCTAAATTGTCCTTAGGTGTGAGCATGTGTGTATATGGTTGTTTGTCTATGTGTGGCCCTGTACACCCTGTCCAGGGTGTAGGCTATCTCGCTTTTCACCCGATGTCAGCTGGGATTGGCTCCTGCCTCCCTGTACGCAGGATAAGCGGTGGATGGATATTTCCCATCCTTCTAGAGGAGCAATTGTTTTATTGTTGTGTCCTTTTATTTTCTTAAATACAAGTAGACCAGGTAAATAAAAATATAATGATATGATTCCCAGCCCATCCCTTCTGCACAATGCACAGTATTTCTGCCTCTACTTTTAGCGTATCTGATGTCTTTTATAAGGTATATCTGTGAGAGCTCATTTCAAGCTCGGCCCTGCCTTGTCCTCTTCATTTCCCCGTGGGGTTTGATGTGGAGATTGAGACGGAGAAGCTGAATTCTAATCTGCCCTTCTTCTTCTTGTGTTTCAGACCAGTCCTGGTGTGCAGAAACGATATTTCCGGAAAATCAGGAACTTGATAGCAGCTTTCCAAAAGCCAGGACAAGGAATTGCCATGCCTCTGCTCTACCCTGTCACAGCTCAGCGACGGGCACACACACACACAGAGGCACAGATGCCCGGTAATAGCCTGTCACCGACAAACAGCATCCCAAACGCTTACCTCCAGCAGCGGCCACCGCATGCTGCTCAGGAACAGAAAACCAGAAACAAGACGGAGGTGCGCCAAGCTTTTGGTTAGGGGGAAACCCTAAGCTTACCATTACCAAACATAAATACGGCCTTTGCAAGATTTCTACTGTTACATTTTGCATGCTGTGTGTGAAGCTAATGTCATTTCTCACCCCAATTAAGCAACTCCTTTATGTCAAATAACAGTGACTCATTTCTCAGTATCATTCCAGTATCTCTTTTTTCCCTTCTCTGCATATGCTGCACGCAAAGTGCCTCATAACTTTCAGGGATGTGATGTAAAATATTCAACTGCTGAAACATTAATATCCATTACTGCATACAGAAGTTGACAACAAATATTGTTCCCTGTTTTCTTAATGCAATTTAGTTATGTGAATGGCGAAGAAAATAAATGATATTGGTTGAAATAAACTCTTTTAAATGAGGTCACGCATACACAGCCATACACACCCGGGCGACGCCTGACACATAATGTGGAACAAAAATTCGATTTGACATATTGAAGTACTGATTTCCATGGAGAGAATGCTGACTGGGTGGGGGGGGGGGGGGGGGGGGGGGGTTCATTCATCTGATTGACATCACTGGCTCCACATGAAAAAAAAAAAAAGAGAGAGAGAGGGACAGATACAAGGAGCACATCCATTCAGCCCAGACAATTCTTCAGTGCAGCGGTCTCCTAGCAACCGGACCCTCCATCTTTTTCGCCACAGAGATGAGGTTGGACAGTATCTCGTGGAGCATATGGTTTAGAAGGGAAGGTGCATCACAGCCGATCAGCAAAGTGCTAGTCAGGAACGTATATCACCTGCTCGCAGTCACAACATATGTATTGTGTGGCTCTGTCATCCGCAGCCCAGGAGAGAAACACAAACAATTAATGGTGGGCAGATGGTGGAGTGACTGTGGGAGGGAGGCGAGGGGGGGATAGGCAGACGGACGGGGAGGTGGATTAGTGGTAGCTAGATTTAAAAAAAAAAAAAAGAAAAAGAAGAAGAAAAACAAACAAACTTTTTGACTTTCTTTTTAAACTTTTTTTTGGGGGGAGGGGGGGGGGGGGTTGGCAGCGCTTGGAAGTGGTTCACATGTAGTCTGATTGGCATTTCCTAATGAGAGGAGACAAGCTGTAGAGAACAGCACAGCCAACTCCAGGTCCTGCCCCTTCTGCACTCACCACCCACTCGCTGAGCCTCAGCTGTCACATTTCTTTTTCCCTTCCTCTGTGCCCCCCCTTTTTTTTAACTTTCTCCTCCTCCTCCTTTTTTTCTTCTTCTTCTTCTCTTCCAACAGACGCAGGTTTCTCATGCATATCTCAGTTCGAGCTATAATGATGGGTGATAATGACAGCACAGATTTGAAAGTTACAAACTCCCAGAAACAAGAACAAAGAGCGTGCGACAAATGTGCGGAGGGAAGGCGCAGAGACGAAGAGAGCAGACACACAGAGAAATAATAAGCAACGATGCCTATAAAATCCCAGGGAGCAATCTGGTAATTCACACATAATTACTTTAATCAGCATTGTAACCCAATAAAGTCAGATTTTTCAGCGAGAATATTTACTATAGCCATGTATAATTCTTTGCAAAAATGTAACTGTTTTTCTATTGATTAACAATACCGACACTTACTTATGAACAACAGAATATCCAGTTGAGCACTTTTTTCAGTGTGAAAGCACTGGCTATGTACATTCTTGATTTTAGTATACACTCATACAAACTACTGTTGGAGCACACCAGAGGCAGAAAACCAGAGGTTTCCTTCTCTAAAGGGGAGTGTCAGAGTCGACAAGGCCTCTCTTACACAATATGTAAACGATAGTATATCCGAGGTAAACCATGTAGGAACTCAAATGGCAACCGGAGAGCTCTTGATTCGAATCATGATTAGGATCATTCACTGGCAATCTTCATGTCTACAGTTCAGTGAATTCAAACGGAGAGTCCAAAATGATGAACAGTGTTGAAACAGCAAATGACAGACTGTCAGTCCATCAGTCGGTCAGTGAGTCAGTCTGTCAGTCGGTCAGTCCCAGGCCAGTCGGGTTACAAAAAGCAAAGCCACAGCCAAACCACACTGCTTGTGCCACTGTTAGAAATCGGAGAAACTGGACGATAATAATAAAATACCATCATTTTGTCACAATTAAAGGCATTTGGAAATCATTTTTCCCCAATCTCTCTTCTTGTTCTTCTTTGTCGTCGTCTTCTTTTTTTTTGATACAGTATAGAAACAGTAGAACAAATCAGAGTAGAGTAGAAACAGGCAGTCTTTGGTGGGGTGGGGGGCTGCTCGTGTGTCTCTGTTACCTGCCCCCCACCTCGCTTAGTGTCATAAAGTGGATGTTGGAGGGGCAGTCGGACAGCTCCGGCTGCTGCTCTATAGGCAGGGAGTAGTAGCCGTCGTAGCCCTGAACGAGTCCTCCGGACAGCAGCTGCTGCTTCTCCGCTTCGCTCCACTCCCTGCTCCCTGCGTCCCCTAAATCCACCCTCTTCCTCTCCTTCTCCCACGCACCCTCCACCGCTCTCTTTCTCGCCTCCTCCCTCACCCGTGCCCTCTCCTCCTCCTCGCTTCCCCCGTAGCGCACGCACAAGCACAGCGCCCCCTGCTGAAGAGTGATATCAGCGAATCGTCGAGTCCTGCCGCTCACCATGGCGCTCATCTGAGACACACTCACGTTCACCCCGGTCTCTAGGATGCGCCCCCCGACTCCCAGCCCCAGAGCGAGGTCTTCCTCGATTGGCCGGGACTGGAGGAAGTGATGGGTGTCACAGCCGCGCACGGTGAAGCTCAGCCCGCTCAGGTGGACAGCACCGTTTAGAATGGCTGCCACGCGGCGGCTGTCCTCGCTGGCTACGCCGATGACTTCAGCAGTGACACGGCCGTGGGAGACGGCAAACCGGATGCTTGGGCCGAGAAGAGAGGGTCGGGAGCCGAAGGGAGGAGGGCGTGTCGGTCTGTGGCAAGTTGAGCCGACAGGCTCTGAGACTAGTGGTAACCTCTCCAGAGAGATGAAACTCCTCAGCTGTCTCCGCAGCTCACACTGGATCCCCAAAACCACCTGGGAAAAAAGTACAACTGGTTAATAACAAAGGTCTGATTGATAACGTAAAGTCAGAGGCTCATCTGTAATAATAGATTGTTTCGACATTTTGACATGTCACATTAGAAGCACTGGTGTAAATAATAAAACTGATGATGACTGAATTCCATTTAGCTGCATCAGTTTCAGGGTCTTATTGATGTTCAATGCTGCCTCACTGACACTTGAGTAGAACGGAGCCAGTGTTAATGTTATTTAACCTGTGCTTTTCCTACTATGACAACTCAATATGTCTGCTGTGAAAAAGGCCTATAGCAGGGTCTTGAAAGCGGCAAACTTTATTTTGAATTTACCCATAATCAATATTATTACTTAGACCTGTGATGAAATTATCATATTGTCTGTTGAAAACACAAAAATCAAATTAATGAAGTTACGGTCTTTGATATCGGAAGAGCTTGTCCCATATATAATGCATAATTGTGGTTAACAGTTAATTGCACTGAACATTAATTCATTTTACACAGCATACACACATTTGTTGTGCATCACAACTGATTAATCTGACTATTGTTTTTTCTTTCACCAACAGTCCATTCCTTGAAGATATTCAGTTTATAATGATGTGAAATGCATAAAAGAAGCTGGAACCAGTTAATGTTGACTGCAATGTAGTAATCATGAATCATCATCTATTGACTAATGCTATGGTTAGTTGACTAATCATTTCAACACTCATACAGATATTGGAAAACATTCTTATTATTAACATGATTTCAGCCATAGTGCCCATAGGAAGCCGCTAGAAATGGCAGTTAGAGCAACTTTACAGTTTGTAGAGGACCCACATAAATGAAATTTATGAATTACACACACACACACACACACACATATATATATAATCATAAATCATATGAAGAAATTAATACATAGATTATCCTATCAATGTAAAAAAAAAAAAAAGAGCATTATTTCATCACTGTTTCTTTAATATTAACCAAGATTTTTATTTCCAATGCTTTCCTTCTCATAACTCAGTTTTTATTTAACAATGTAATTTTTTCCATTGGCACTTTGATTTCACGTCACTTTTTATCTAATGACAGGGGAGTTGTCATCGCTCCCTCACCTTTCAGCAAATCATATGCCTCAGCCTCTCAGCTAAGGCTAGCTAACGATACTGCTCTGCTGGTTACAACGACTCGTAAGCTCAGCGGTCAAGTGTGATTTCTGTGTGATGGGTGGGGTTAGCCAGTAACTGAAGTCATTTCTGACTGGATACGTTTTCAGTATTTATACGACCCCAAGTTCAAAATGAATCATCAAAAATACTGTTGTTCAGAAAGAGAAAAGAGAAGGATACATTTTTTTCTGCATATATTCGGCTTATACCACGGAATAAAATGAATAAATATATATATATAAAGAAAAAAACAGAAAATGAACACGGGGACACGATTAGAACTTGAAAAGAGCCAGTTGACTGGGGTTTGATGTGGTGGAAAGCTCACTTTGCTGGAGTCCCAGTTCTGTGTCTTGGTCTGGGTCTTCATCAGTTCGTATGTTTGTTCCATTTGGCCCACTTCAGGCTTCGGGAAGCCTGGGACAACATTATGAAGCTGGAAGCCAAATAGTTGCAGCCAGCTCCCAATGTCTGGACACACACACACATACAGAAAGAGAGAAAATTGCACGGACGGAGAAAGTTAGAATGTAATGTCTCTACTGTGAAGCAAACAAAAAGTCATAAGGACAGGGACAACAACACCTTGCAGAGGAAATCACACAGTATATGAGCAGAATACATGGCGGAGATGGCTCGGCTGGTGTTTCCCTGACAAACAGATTCTTTCTGTAATAAACAATCCTGCTGCAGGAAAACGTGACGGACCAAATGAATGTTCCATTAACCAGAAGGACGTACGCCCCCACCGACATCCTGTATTCATTCTACTACTCTCCTATTCCATCTCTTTCCCTCGCTTGAGTTTCTATTTTGTCTCTCGGGGGGAAACAGTATGTTCTGGACAAATAGAGGGAACAAAACATAACCGCCTGCGTTAAAAAAAACAAGCTGATCAGAGGTATGGCCGTCGTTTCTGTTGCCTGTACATTCTGTCTGTCACATCTTCTCTCTCTGCCACACAGCTCACCTGTGGTTTGCTGTGAGCCCTGTTCACTCACTCTTGATGGCAGATGTTTCCCATGTGTGTGTATGTGAGTATGTGTGTGAGGGTGGGGAGGAGTACGTGCTGCTGAGTGAAATATCCTGTGTATGTGTGAGAGCTGTAATGTGGCAGCTTGTGTGAGTCAGTCACTCACTTATTCAGTATTGAGTCGGTTGAGTGAATGAGTGTGTGTGTATAGGTGTGAAACTCACCTGTAGTAAACTGTGTCACCTCCTCCACTCTCCCAACTGGGCAATTATTCTTGAAGGCATATAAGTTAAACGGCTTCGGCTCCTTGCTCAGCTCCCCCCAGAGTTCGTGATTGGGCGAAGTCCATCGACCGGCTAGCGTGTCATAATCCCGCCTGCCCAAATGGACCAGCCGTGTGAGAGGATCGTACAAGCCTCCGTGGAAGCCGATGACAAGTTGGAAGTCAGGGTTGGTGTCCTGGTAGACCTCTCCGTACGGGGTGTAAAGGATCTCTTTGACCAGTCGCCCCTTGCTAGAGAAAACAGCCCTTGGACTACCAACGCTGTCACAGGCGACGTAGTACTCCTCCCCGCTGCTCAGCTCCATGGCGATGAGATGCCCTTGCAGGTCGTAGTACAGCGACGTGATCAGATTACTGCTGTGGTTGTACAAGTGGCTGACCCTGGTGGGGTGCGACAGATCAGCATAAAAGAACTGCAGCTGCTCGCCCTGGCTGCTCTTGGTGGCCACGCGGCGACCCAGCCCATCGTAGTGATACCACACGGTGCGCTCAGTCACTCGGTTGAAGACGCGGGTCAGCAGGCCGTTGGAGTTGTAGTTAAAGAGATCATTCGCTCGCTGGCGGAGGAAGCCGTCGTCATCCACGATGTACTGTAACTCGCCAAGGTGTGTGATGCGGTCTCTCTGGTCGTAACGAAGCGGAGTCAGCCTAGAATTAAACCAAATAGATACATATGGTAATACTGCTGACAATTTACAAAACTATTTGTAACATTTATATATCAAGGCAAATGAATATACAGCCATGCTAGCGGCTCTGTGATGCTGTACTTAGGCACAGCGGTACTTTGAGAAAGATGCTAATGTCAGCATGCTAACATACTCACAAGGATCATGCTAACATGCTGATGTTTAGCAGTTTAGCAGGTACAATGTTTACTATGTTAATTCTTAAATAGGGTGACCATATTTCAGTTTTCAAAAAAGTGGACAGTGGCGGCAGGAGGCAGACAGAAACCTGCAGTGGGTGGAAGGTAGGGGACTATGTTGCTGAACTTTAATAGTGTCGACATGTGGTCTTCCATATTGCTTCCTTTATTTGACAATGACACGTGTACCAACTTTCAGGGTCATGTATTCTGCTTCACATTTCTGTCTTGGCTTCCTGCCTTCATTATAATGTTAGATAATATCATATATAGCTTACCATTAGTAAAATATTAATTCCAGTTACACCTGGTGGAGAGGCCAGAGAAGAGTACCGGCAGCTTGTGAGAAGTGCCGGTATGCAAGAAAAAGTCCCGGTACAACAAAGAGTAAAATGTAGAAGTGCTGGTACTGATCAAAACAATGCAAAAACACACACAATGAATGCCGACTGTAGAAAGTAAAAGCTGAATCCCAGAAATTTTGGGTGATTTAGAAATCTAGGCAGGACAAGAGGACATGTCCGGAAAAAATACGATGTATGGTCACCCTAACCATAAACCAAATCCTATGGCAACCAACAAATGTTTCACTCAAAACCACAAATTTCACCGTCATGATGGGACTGTGAAGAATTTCATGGCAATCCATCCAACAAGACACCCCTGGGGCCATACTGCTAGCAAGGCTAACATAAGATAAATACACTTGTTTCCACATAGTAATGACACATCACATGCTGTAAAATGTATTGCTAGGAGGTACTGACTTACCTAGCACTGGTGCCATGGCTGAGCAGGTTGATGTTCCCGTTGAGATCGTAGCTGTAGCGCCACTGAGGCCGCTCATTAACCGAGGCACTTTGAAGCTGGCTGTCTGCATCGTACTCGTAAGTGTAGCGTGTCACGTTGTTGTCCACGCCCACCCTGATGTCACAGGTGGTGGTGCGCCCTGCCGAGTCATACTGGATGGTCATCCAGTAGGCGATGGATTTTAGGATCTCATACTGGACCTCTACCACCTGGCCATAGGAGTTAAACACCTTGGTGTGCTTCATCAGATGGGTGGTGATTACCTAGACAACCACACATGAAATGGGTTAGCCATTCACCATTCAACACAAACACGTAAAATCAGAATGCTGGTCTTCATGGAGCATTACATCTGGTTGTTTTAAAGCAGTATTAAAATGGACACATTATAGCATGGTAGATATTATTAATATAATATTATATAGATACAATAAATTATAATATTATTACCTTACAAAGATGTTACGGCAAACACGTTAGCAAACATTTGCCAGCAGACATGGAGTAACTTTAGTTTGAATTTGAAGTCGCATTTTTGGGAATTTGACAAATGTAAGTTCAATATTCACTCTCCTTTTAGCTTTGTTTTGGTCTCCACCAACTCTTGAGGGAATTATCTGACCCTATAGCTGCTAACTGCTCCATTATGCTTACCAGCTAGTTGCTAACTTCATCTGTCTTCCATTCAGTGCTGGGTAGCTAAGGTACAATGGGTTTATCAGCACTGGGGTTTATCGTTTATCATGGTTGATGAGAGCGGTGAGAGTGAACCAAAATAATAAAGTTGTTGGCCATAAAACCAAAAGAGTGTGCTGGAACACGGTAAATTGCATCGTAGAGCTTAGAGAAACTGCAGTTGGGTGATGATTCTGGGTGTGTCACTAGAAGCACCCGCTTTTTGATTACACATAGTCCAGTGATGCATTGTTAATGTATATATATTGATTAGTGCAGCTTTAAGGCAGCATCAATGGCACAGTTTGAGGCTACACTACTAAAGGTATCCTAATTCATGTGTGTTATAGTTTAGTTGACAGAATTCTGCTTACCTGGTTGAGATCATAAAAGATGACGCTGAACTTGCCAAACTGCTCGACCCGTCCTGATACATCGACATAACGGTACAGATCAATGGGAAGGGGGGTCTCATTGATGACTGCCTGCATGCTGGTTACTCTGAAGTTGTTGTAGCTGTAGTCGAACCTGGCGTTGACCAAGCCTTCTTCGCTGAAGCGGAATATTTGCCGACTTGTCAGGGGACCTTGGCAGAGGAATCAAATTCACACATATATAAGTTTCAGAGACACACCTTAGCATGGTCATAAAGTATACACCTACCACGCGTGCATTTGCACACACGGCTCTCACAGTTGGCCATCACGCTACCCGTACAAGCCTGCCTAATTAATTCAAATAAAGAACTAATTCAACATCATTAACACAGACACATGCAGTGCAATCCATTCAATCTTAACTATCCCCACACCTCTATGGCATTTCCAGTGGTGACCTTTAATATGGTGAGATAATGAAATCTAAAGACAATAGCCATGATGGGCCAATGTGCTGCCTAATGTCAGAACATCAACTTTAACAACACTATTCATCACCTCTGCTGCTAGCTACAACAGCTCATCCTCCATTTGGAAAAAGGCCTGCTAATGAAACAACATTATGGTGCTATTTGAGATGACTCTGATTGCAGTTAAAATGACTAAGTGTCGAGCTTTGGAGACTGTAGAGAGGTGGATCAGCATTACATCTTCCATTTTTATTTTCTGTGGAATGTTGATTCTAAACCTGCGCTAATGGGAAAATGGCAGAAGCACCAAGAGTGATGTGGAGGCTTTTCTGCAGCCCTAGGGAACTCGCAGTCTGTTCGTCTCGCTTCTCTAGCTGTCACTTCCCCAAGCTGTCATCTTTCCTTCTCCTTTTCTGTTCCTTTTCCCTCTCGCCTACCTCTCTATATCCCTGTCTCTCCGTTTTTTGGTCCCTACTCTTCCTTGTCTCCTCTCAAGGGACAATTACCACTATCTCTCCTCTCTCCAAAGCTTCGTTTGTTCTGCTGAAATGAGATCAGTTAAAGGAAGGTGAGAGTCTTTTCACAGTGAGGGCAAAGCGATAAACACACACACACATGGCTGTGCCTCACAGATTAGTGACACCTGATCACTGCAAGCCAATCACAAAGCCGTGTGAAGTGAACCCGCAGCAGAGATGAGAGTGCTCTCAATGACCCTGAAAAGACTATGTAACTTGGGGGAATGGGTGAACTGTATTAACAACGGCAAGACATACTGTATCTGCTGCTACAGCTGAAGGGGCCTATTGATAGTTATGCCATTACTGGGTAATACTGCAATTTATGAAGTGCAATGTCTTTCTAACTAATTTTCCAAAAATAGTGATAAGACGTTGCAGTGATAGTGGATGGCCTCAGGTAAGATTTCATTATTTCCTGTCCCAAGCAGACATGTATGAGTGCACCACTTGAACACAGACAAATTTTCACACACAGACAGGCAACACACCTAACCCACCACATATTAGCTTATATTCATACATTCACTTGTTTACTTTGATCAGGCAGCCTGGTTGCGGAGGTGGGGAAGAGATAGCGCAGCTCAGAGCCCAGGGGGTGGTCTTGTATTTACAGCTGTGGTAGACCGCAGTCTCTTCCATTCGAACATGCTCAGCCCTATTCACACTTCTAACTGTGGCTGTGTCAGTCTCAGATGAAATAGCACCACGGCTGACTCAAAGCCAAACTACAGAGTTTGATACCACTCAAGAAATCTGGCTCAAAATGCATGATGGTGCGGCCTTGTCACAGTAGAGATTCTTTGAGTTGTGCTCATAAGACCATTATAAGCTCATAGAGATCCTTTTAAATTACTCATTTAAAGATGACTCAAAATGTAAATATTTAAAATTTTGTGGCTTTCACTCAGTTTTAGTGTGTATTTACCATGAGTGCGCCTGTATATGTACCTGTCTGTCTGTATCGTATTGAGCTTATGAAGCCATTATGGGTGAGATGAATGGTCTTGACAGTGCCAGAGGCGTCGTCATAGGTGAAGGTCACCAGGGTGGAGTCATAAACCACTTCAGAGAGCCGCGCCGCTGGGGTATACCTTGAAAAAAAGAGTAAAATCAAGAAAATAACTATTCATAGAAAAGGTCATAAAGTTGTGTCAGAAGTGCAAAACAATCCGCTATTTATATATTTTTTAATGCACAGTCAAACATTTTAACTTCAATATAAGTAAACATGTTATACCTCATGTATAATACAAAGATCCCTTGGAACATTATGGAACAGGTTGCATCATCCTTCAACAATTCATCAAAATCAGCCCGGCTGCTGTAGCAGTTATGGCCTTTCAAATCTTGAAAATGGGACCGTTTATTATACTGTAGTGTCCTCATCGAGCCAATGAGTATTAAAAATGTTAAATGCCAGAACACTGCCCGAATCACTCCTTCAACTTTCATCAAAATCAGATCAGTGGTGTCTGACATGGTATGATGATAAAAAAATTTGACCTTTAATCAGTCTCCCCATTAGTCCAATCAGTGTAATTTGTAAGGACAGCTGGGTGTGTGTGCAGCACGTTTTGTGTCTGCTAAGGCTTATGTTATGTTTTTATATGGCTGACTATAGTGCCAAGATGCGTAACGCAAATCCAAGTTTCATCAGAATCAAACGGGTAGTGTGGCCAGTGACTCCTCTTCCACACTGCGCTGCCTCCCCAAATGAACAGCCAGTAACGTTTCTGGGATCTGTGTCATACCTGTAGATGATACTGCGTCCTGTTCCCAAATACTGAGTTCTCAGCAGCCGCCCATCCAGGGTGTAGTCCTGCATGAAGGAGGACTGGCTGTCAGGAGGAGTGTGTATGTTCCGGTAGTAACCGATGGACAGGAGCGACTGCAGGGTGTGTTTCACCATGCTGGGCATCGTCACGGCAACCAGACGGTCTGTTTGGTCGTAGTCAAAGACGTAGCGCCGCTGGCTATGCAGGAGCAGCATAATAGACTGCAGGAACACAGACAGACGCACAGCAGAGTTACAATACTGTAGCTCTGCGGTTTGATGAGCCTTTTCTTTCTGTGTCTGGTGTCTTTTTCTATTCCCAATGTCATTCGTGACAACTCTGCATCACCAAAACGTCTGCACTTTAGAGGCAACCTTGGTTTAAGCTTGAGGACCATTGATTTTTCAGTTAATCATTAAAGGCTATTTCATTTTTGAACAAAAAAAAAATCCCCATAACTGAAGTTTTTCCAGACAACAGCAACAATTATATTTGCTTTGCTTTAAACATCTGCGTCTGCAGCCCTGTGGCTGTCTGAACTGTTTGAACTGCAGTAAAACAAAGTTGTGTAAAAATACATTTCTATTTAACTGTAAGGTAACCGTAAGATTAATGTATTAATAATACATGCAGGTATTATTCATTTCTAGATGGTTCTGTAATATAAGCTCATTTACTCTCTAATTTTGTCTTAGACCAAAAGCAGAGACTGAATATATATCAGGCTGGATATCATTTCATTTAATATTTCAATTAATTGCAAGGACGGAAATGATAGCTTCTGGTGGATTTCAGCTTTGTCGCACACTTAAAGGAACATGCCTCTTTGTGTGTTTTATTCAATTAACTACAGATTTCCAGCCATTTTTCAAAGCATCGCAAGTGTTTGCTGTAAAACCCACTTTCAGGAAACCACTGGTTTCTTTTCTTTCCAACAACAATCAAGTTACAGAGCCTTGAAACTTGTTTGAGTTATGCAATTCATCACAGTGAACATCTTGTCTGCTTTTCCTGCTCTTCAAGTGAAGGTGCTGTTGTGTAGTGACGCAGCTGTAAGTGCAGATTGATTTTAAAAAGTCTACACAATTATTGAACTTTTAAAACAGGCATAATCTTCCCTCTGCAAATTGATCTTCATTGGTAAGTAAAATGAATGGAAACCAATGGCTGCCTTAAAGAAGGAGAAACACATTAAAACATGGTTGGTAGTACAGTACAGTGAATTATTTAAATTTGTTTTCAATGTTACTTTCATCAAGTATTGTGAGATGACAAAAAGTACTTTCCATACTTTTAGTATTACTTTTGGTTTCGGAAAAGTGCAATGACCTTGAAGCAGCAAACAAATGGAGAGCAGATGTGTTAGACTTCTGCTAACAGCAAAGACAAAAACAAAAGGGAGTGAAGCCATCAAACAAATCTCAGCATGCTACAGAGAGTCTTTCACACCCCCACCTGTACATGTTTTCTGTAAGTACAGCTCTTACTCTGTCTGCGTATGTGTAGCTCCAGATCTTGCCGTTGACCCAGGCTCTGGACACCACCCTGTCGTTCTCGTACTCTAGCCGTTCAGACCATTCTCCACGGTGGATGGCTGACAACAGTCCTCCAGTTGAATAGCTGATGTTTACTTCAGTATATTTGCTACTGGGGGACCAGACCACGGGACGGCCCAGTGGGTCATATTGGATATGGAGGGTGAACTTCCTGTGGTCATCGTAGATTTTCCCTACTCTGGTGCTTTGATCAAAGTCTATGGACAGCAGGTTTCTGTTATGTGCCTGCAAAGAAAATCAGTAAAATGTCAGCTAGAGGGAGAACAAAATAAAAATTTAAAATCCTATTACTTTACAATCATCATAAATTCTAAATAAGCCGCAAACATGCAAATATAAATGAAGTGGCATGTCTGAGACAAGCAGACATTCATTAGTTTAGATAAATTAATTGTGACATTTATAGCAAACTGGACCTGCATACTAACAATAAATTGCTGTGTGAAAAAGTGAAGAACTGAATCCTGGGGATTGCTGATTAATTAGCGCACAAAAGATAAAATGTCCTTTTCTGTTTCATGAAATATTCTGTTTGTGTGAGTTACTTTCTGTGCTAAGGAAAATGAAAAGAGGTGTTGCAGTCGGCGTGCGTCTTGTGGAAAGTACAGCCAACAGGTTCAGAGTCATATGATCAGCTCTATTTCCAGTGACGTCCTTTATCAGTCAAAACATCTAACATATTGCGCAACACAAAACTTTACCACAGCTCAAACTCCTCTACAAATGTAAGATCCGCTGAACAGATGGCACTTTTGGTTAGCTCTGGCAGACTTCTAAGATGTGGCTAAGGTGATGTAACTTGACCTATTCATACCAACTTGGCTGGTGTTGGGATGTTTACTGTATACCACAGTGTATTCAATTGCTAATGCATACCGTCTTTCTATATTATCTGGGTTATCTGAAAAACAAGTTGGTGATTTAGTGTTGTACCCTGAGCCTGCGTTCATAAGTGCTGTAGTTAGTCTTGCTCTGCTCCTTCCTCTGCCTCCACTCTATCAGGCTGGGGGAGTGGTCTCCTGGCAGGCTGATGTTACAACGGCTGGCCGTTGGACTGACTCCTCCCCCGATGCCACCGGGTACGAGGGGCTCCGTGCTGAGTGACAGCTCCATCCCGCTCGCCAGCGACACAAGGAACGACCCATCAGCGCTGACTCTGTATGAGCTCTGAGCGTGGTCTGGGGGCCGAATGTATGGGTGGGTCACACATGTACAGAGATGCACACACACAAAACCACATGTGCACACAAGGATGCATAAATGCAGCAACAGAAGAAAAAAAGTGTGAACAAACATCAGTAACAATCAGTGAGATACAGCAGCAGACTACATGAACACAATGACTTTCTGTATGTGTTTTGTTTGAATTAATTGCTAAATTCTCTGTGCTGCGAGTGTTTTTCAAATTTTCTCTGCAACATCAGCGCTATACTGTATCTTCTATTGTATCATTGGAAAGTGTCATCTATTCAACTAGAGACAAGGAGAAAGAGAGAGGCAGATGGACAGAGAGCAATAAAAAGAGGAAGAGAGAGACAAATAGAAAAAAAAGTTTTTCACACACTGCAAGCACTTCTCAGAAGCTGTCCATTTTCATTTCTATTTTGCTCTGAGAAAGATTTCATACATAACTCACACCTGCCAATATCGCTTTGTCTCATGCCTTTACCATTTGTCCAAAAATAGCAAAAATAATCATAAAACTATATTTTAATCATAAAACTTTATGCAGCTAATAAACTAGATGGTAGCTTCTATTCCCTCTACCACTATAAAACCTCTTTCTGTACATATGATTATTGTTGCCTCAGAGGCAGGAATAGACAGTGAATTTGAGGGAGGTGGAAGTAAAGGGGGGCACTCTAAAATAGAGGGTCATTTCAACTCTTCCCTGGCAGCACTGTCACACTGTAGCACTGTGCACAGTGCGAGTGCAAATGTATTTGTGTGTGTTGGTGCAGCTCTTTTCTCCTTCCAGTCCTGTCATTGTGACAACTGCTAGAAAGCAATTAAAGGGATGACATGAGAAGAAACTGCTCCCATGAGCGGCTTCTCCACTCCACTCTCATTTTCTCCTCTTCTCATCTCAGCCCTCCTTTCTATTTTTTTTTCCTGTGGTCGTTAAGACATTTCACACGTCAGTCGGAGCTTCCTCTTTTTTTGTAAATAAAAAAAGCACTTTTTTATTGCCCGCTAGTCTTGTTATGTAAAGAGGTCACATCAGATCCATATGTGAATTATTTATAGAAAGGAGATAATCGCACTGTGCACACATACAACACAGTCGATGTAGAGGCATAATAAGAAAAACACAGGTCAGTGTGTCTGACCTGACCAGAATAACAGCCTCGTTATTGCAGTTTGCCAGTCATAAATGTTTAAACATCACTATAACCTTTCCCCCCCTTACACATCTCCGATGTTTTGTCTCTGCATGTCCCCCCACAGATGAGTCATTAACAACCTTGTGGCATCTTTGTGGTAAGCTAGACACGAGGTAGATTCATTGGTGTGCAGCTATAATCTTTTCTGCGTGATGACCAGTGAATACAAGGGGACAAAGCAAGCCCTCATATTTGCCTCTGTGTAAACTCCTTCCTACAGTTTATTTATGTTCCTACTGACCTGTCGAGGATGTAAAAAAGAGGAATTAAATAAAACATACACAACATTTCAAGACAATATACCTTGTCTGAACGTGTAGATGGTGTCGCTGGCAGACAGGTTGGTGCTGGTGACAAAGTTCTCACGGTTGGACGCCTCAACCTCTACCCGGGACCAGCGCTCCAGGTTGCCGTGGAAACCGCTCACCTCGCCAGTGGGGAGGGTGATGTTGGTCACGCGGCCTTCGCTGTTGTACCTTGGAGAATAAGCACAAAGAAGATGAAGTACAAACACAAACCCACACAGATAACTGTCGCTCTTGGACAAACCAACCCAGCCATAGGCACACATGAGCACATAAACACACGTATGCATACTAACTCTCACTCGGTTTTTCCCACAAACATCGGCACAGAGTAAGTGTCAACTGTGATTTATATGTGTAATTATCCAGCTGTGGAATTTGAGACAGAGACTCGGTCGGCAGTTGTGAATAATTCAGACAGATGTGTTTTGCTGTGTGCACTGCATGTGTGATACTAAACAAGTGTGTGATCAAAGAGTTGCAGAGACGTCCTTCAGCTAATCTGTCACTTAAGCAAAGACTAAAGACTAAACAGGAAAGAAAAAGTCTCTCCAGCTTCCTACAGTGATGCATATGTTACCACCAGATGGCACTCACATTTCACACCGCAAACACAAACTCTGTCTCACATTAACACACATGCACATACAGTATATGCAATCCCGTGTCCATACATACATCCAGAGTCAAGCAACCAACCAAGCATGAAAGAAAAAGTGAAAGAAAGAAATAATCTGAGACAGACAGACGGAAAGAAAAAAGACAGGAATAAGAAAACAAAATTAGAGCACATTAAGCAGAGAAAAAACTGTGCACTTACTCATAAACAGTGGTCCAACTGTTCTCATCACTCTTGGTTGCTAGGAGACCCGTGTTGCCATGGTAAGTGATGTGGGCGATGTCATGGCCTTGGGCTGACACCTTTCTCAGTGTTCCACTGTTGCTAAGAGACAGCCAGTACACCTGTCCGCCAGGTAGTGCCAGCCAGAGAGGCACCCCGTGAGCGTCTCTCCTCACCTGGAGCCCATGCCCGTCCCGGCACGTCAGTCCAGACAGCTGGCCGTCAGCGCCATAAGAGAAGTTGTACAGGTACTGGCCGGTGATCAGGTGTTTGGTGTACATGTGGGAGCCATTCTGCCATGGAAAAGCGGAGTCCTTAGTAACTACTAGCTACTGTAGTTACCAGCTAGTGATTTACTAAATTGTGTTGCACCATTAAAAGTTAAGGGATGTCTTAGCTAGTCAGGACTTTAAAAGCATTCAATAATATAAACAAGGAAGTCGTTATAACATCACAAGATGTAGCATAAATTCCCAAAATAAACACTTTAGACAGGCACAATACACATTAAATTCAAATACTTGCAGTTTTTACAGTACAGAGTATGTAATTAATACAGTTCAGAATAAGAGGGGTCTATATCTGGTTCTGCAAACTTAGCTGATGTTCTTTGGCCATATAGTCTAATAGCATAACATTTTCATTTTTATTTTTTATGAAATGTGATTTAAAATCACCCTGACCATCCCTTATTAAAGTGTCAGGTCAGATACTTTATGTCGTATGGGTATCGCTACTCGATACCTTTAAGGTATAGACCCAAACAGCCTGGTATCGAGTAGAATCGAAACGTCTCCAGTCAAACCACTACTTCATTCGATACTTTGTGTAACCAAATTACCAGACCAAAAAATTTATATTTGTATGGTTTTGCTTGCTAGCCTAACATGCAGGCAACACACAGAAAGAAAGAGAAGGGCATGCCTCTTTTATTCCTAATGTGCCTGCACCATAAACTGTACAAAAAAAGGCCTGCAGGAGCTGAGTCCATGCGTGATTTTAACAGCCTCTCAGGCATGTTCTTCACTGTTGCAAGTTTATCACCACAAGCTTAGCTCTCCGTTGGTTTCATCTTCTGGTATCATTTAACACTTCTCTGTACATTTTGCGCTGTGTTCCATCAAATCAATTATACGCTTTTGTGGCGCAGCAGCGATCAGCTGATTTTACTCACGGCGCCTCCGGGTGTAGGTGCGGCTGCTTCACATGTAGTTGGTTTGATCAGCTGGACGTGCAGCCTCTCTTTTCCTCTGTTTGTGAGACTTGTGTAGTTTGAGTGTAATTTAGTGACTTGTTTAAACAGACTCCTTACTCGTTTTATACTTGTGACTGTCATTTTTGGAGGAGGTCTCACCAATAAAGGAAAAAACAACAACTCGCAGAGATCTTTCAATTCAGTCTATTAATCGAAAGTTAACAAAATAAATTTCCGTTGTTCACTTTCAACACACGTATCAAAAAATTGTAGTCTTTCCCCTTATGATACTACCCATGAGGATGAATACAATATCTGATACAATCTCCCAATACTTTTATGTATACTTTTATTTGAATCAAGAAAAAAAGAACAAAGATATCGAATGAAGTACTCTATTGGTATCGGTATATCATATATTTAAGGCTACTTGTTTTGGTACTACTATTGCAAAATTTTAAACGATACCTAATGTCGACCATATTCCAAATGACCTCTTTTACTCTTCACTCTAAACAAGTCATATTGGCAAGCTAATGCTAGCTTTGTCCGTTGGCTCAGTTATTTAGCTTCTTCTCAGTTAGCATTACACCAGGCAGTTAGTAGGTAAAAATATTTAGTAACAACAAATCTCTATGTAAGTCTATGTTACTAGTTTGTGCATCTCAACCTGTTTTAATTTAGTAAATCGAAACACCTGAGTTCTAGTTTTAACTTAACACAAAATTAATCAAAACGCATGTATACTGGGGCAATAATGGTGTTCATACAGAGGTGTTATCCTCATTCTGGCCTGAGCTCTTAGAACTCAAGTGTCTAGGCACTGTGTACCTGGCTGAAGAGATAGAGCTCCTGGTCCAGTGGGGAGCTGATCTCCACAAGTCCAACTGGGCTGGGCTGAGGCTGGTTGGGGCTGACAGCTCTGATCCGGATGTTGCCCAGATCAGCAATATACAGGGTGCCATTGGGGGCCACAGCCAGAGAGGAGGGGGCTTTGAGACGGGCGTCCCGAGCGTAGCCTCCATCTCCTGATAAGAGAAACAAGGAGGCATTATTTCAATGAGGACGAACTCTTTATCAACAAAACCGCATAAGTGAGGGCACCCCCTCAGTTATAAACACACTGAGAAATATAAATTTTTCTTTAGAGAAAGAGAGAAGTTGCAACTGGTACACACACACTTTGCAAAATATGAAGCTCCCATGGTGCCGCTTATGCGTTTATCAGTTCAGCTCAGGACTTGGACTTGTTGGGATGCTGTGGCTTCGCAATGGAGTGGATATGACCACCTTGATAGTGACCTTAGCCTTATCAGACAGTGATAGTGGGTGACTGAATGCATTCAGATGTCTTGGTAGCACAGCGGGATAATAGCCGGGTGAAACCCTTTAGATGCTGTCAGCAGTAGGCCCGGGGCCTGTGATGGGTTTGTGCAGGCAGCAGGGTGGCAGTCTATCTCTTGACAGCATGCACATTACGTGTGCGTTCATGTCTGTTTGTATTTGCGGGTGTGCGCTCACATAAGTGTGCATGTTCAAAGACACTGTGTGAGCGTCTACGGTGAAGGGATGGAAACGGAAAGCCTCTGAAGAGAGTAATCATCTGTTAACAGCAAGACTTGATTGAAAATATGCAAAGTACAACCCAAGAAATAGGGATGGTTACAGCCCATTGGCTTGTGGCATGGGAGAGACATTTCCCTCCATTTTGAATAGAAAAGAGACAGATTTTTATGAGCAGAATTAAATGATAAAATCACATCCTCTGACACTTAGAATGAAGGCATGGTCTAACTGTCAAAAGAACATCTGCTTATTTGTTTGGTCTTTTCGCTCTTCCCTTTATTATGTTTCAGGTGCCCTTCCATGATACACCAAACAGTTAAAACCTTCAGCGACTAGACGAGAGCTTTTTCCTTTGCCTGTAATTTGAATGGATTTGAAAGGTTTCTCTCAAGCTGGTTTCTACTGAAATTTAGCTGGAGGTTTTTGCAAAATGAATACAAATACACCCCCCCATGCTCACATGCATGCACTTACAAAGTCAAATTACATCCACTTACTTTTCCATTGTGTCATTATATAGTGTATAGTATAGTGTATAGTATAGTATATACATTATCCTACATATATTCATCATTTACATAAATGTCATTATCACAATTTCAAAAAATAATTTCTCAAACAGTCCAAACAGCTCCTGTTAGATATTAAAATTCCATCTGAGTTAAATAATTTATACACGTTCGAATAGAGAAGAAAACAGTGGAGGAGACAGACAAGCGAGGAAAAGTTCTTCTCAAGCTCTGCTAATAAAATCATTGGCCAGCAGGGATACACAAGCTGCAAGATTTAATCACTCAATATCAAGACACACTGACTATTTCATTCCTTTAAGTTATGTCAAAGCTTTTTAAAATGTATTTGCTTTGTTTCCTTCTTTATACTTCTTAAGCAGGCCAAGTAAGATATGACCTGATAGGATTTTTAAGTGCAGTTACATAGTTACATAGTGCGTGTGTGTGTGTGTGTGTGTGAGTGTGTGTGTGCCTGATGACCCACCTGAGAAGCAGTCACAGTTGGGGTCTATCTTACAGTCACAGTCCGTGGGGGCTCCAGAGATAATGGATATCTCCCCGTTGGTTGACACCTGTGAAGTGCTCAGAAACGTCACAAACGGCTACAAAATGCTGTATGAGATTATTGTTCAAGCGAAGAAAATGTTCAACAACAGCCTTTGTTATGTCTAATCTCTACGACAAACAAGATAATGGCGGCAATTCATAGAAACCTGATCTGGAAACACAGATGCATGATAGAAAAATGAAATAAGAGGGAAAATGACGACAATGTATTTGGCTGTGTTTGTCTACTGGTACTTCAACCAAACATTGATAATAACTCAGAGGCCTTTCATTTTTTTATTTTAGGAAAAAGAAAAGAGTCATGGATCAGGGTGTGTGAGAACATGGGTCTTTTGTTGAAACATTAAGAAATCGTTACAAGTTGAAATCCAGCTCAATGTGGTAGGGGTACTATGACAGGTTTCTCCAGGTCATGATAGGGTCAGTTGCTGAGCTAAAGTAAGCCAAGTGTGACAGCCAGCTATTCTGAAACAGTCCGTCAGACTCTGTCTCTCCTCTCTGCCTGCTTGGTTAACTGACTGACACAGCAGCCTTGATAATGATGTTATCTATTTGTTAGGTAACCCAAGGTCGGGATTATATTTATTTTGTTGCATTATAGACAGACTAACTGACTCTGTGTAGAAAGTGTTGCATGTGGCTTGAATGACACACAATGTGACTTAGGTTGACTTAGGTAAGCACAGTGTCCTGATTTGAACCAGTATCCAATAGCATCTACACACATATAGGGGGTGAACAATAACCTTATTTGAACACTTAGGGCCCAATTTACTAACATCCCAAATAAAGAGTACTAAATTGCATGTGCATTCTAAAATATTGCACGTGTACCTGTAGTACCTGTTATGGATGATTAACAGAGAATTGTAGCGTAGATGACAACAGGTGTTTTAATGGTTTCCGCCATGGAGAGTCAGGAGGAAAAGCAGCCACTGCATAAAAACCTTGGTTTGTTTCTGTTTGATTCAGTGCGTCCCGAGTATGTGGAAATCGTATGTACTGCAAATCCTGCCTAAGACTGCACTAACTTGGGACAGCACACCTGAAAAACAGCTTTAGGAAACCCCCCAGAAACAGCTACAGTATGCTGGAATGACCTAGATGTGAGGAAATGACAGCAGATCGTGCTTCATCCAACCAGAGAGAACGATCACCGACCATCCGCACCGTGCCCGGTTGTTCCGCAATCTCCTGTCCCTGTATGCCCCAACGCCCCATTCCCTCTCCGATACCTACAATGGGTCGTTTCGCTATTACTGCCGGCGTGCTGTGACCATTTGTGACCGTTCCCCCTGGCTGGATGAATTTTACTAACCATGCACTACCGCAGCTGGGAGCTCTTCGCAGCGCCACGCAACTTTCTAAATTCTTCTATCTCACAGAGAAAAGAAATCAATTAATACAACAGTATTGCCAAAGCTTCAAGGAAAATACAAAAAAACAGTTCAATTCATATAGTTCATCGAAAAAATAAAATCATTTTATCTCTATAAATTGGATATAGAATAATATTATATATTATATAATATTGTTAATTTCTCTTCTTTCATTATGGCTGTGTCTCCATCTCGCAACGATAACAGCAGCCATCTTTGCGCAACACTTGGTGGTTTGCACCTTCCTTTCAAACGGATTAAATACAGATGCTGTTGCACTCACATGAAATTGCTTTTAGGCTTGTTAGATCACATTGCGTGTAGTAAATAAATGTATTAGCATGTTACCGTCCCATTACTATGCACAAAACACAAAAACGCCCCAAGTTGCATATTCATTAAGGCAAAAGTAGTAAATGAACAACAGGTGCTATCTTGCACTTTTGGAAATCTTCATTCTGCGTGCACACCGTTAGTAGATCAGCTTACATGTTATTTTTCTAAAAAAAATTGAGAATCATTTGGCTTTTCCTGTGGACAGGGCTGGACTGTTAATCTGTCATACCGGGCAAATGGCCAACGCACCTTTGGGGCTGGTGTAACATAAATTATTTATTTATATAACTAATCTTTAAAAATGGGCCAACGATCGGCCTATAAAGCATGGACAGTGGTCCATTGGGTAATTTTCTATAGTGACACTGGGCTGGCCCAATCACATCTCTTACTAGCCCCCACCACCTATGCTGTCTGTTTCTTGTGTTCCGGCCCCCAAAAAAACCATTCTTCAGAGGAGGCTGCCAAATGCGCGAAAAATAACCGATATGTTTGATACCAGGGCTGCAGTAGCTTCAACATCAGCTGCAGTACCCTGCGTAGTGAAGGCACTTGAAGGGGTAAAAGAGCTGTGGTGGCCACTGCCAGGCAGAAGAGAAGGCGTGTGAGAGCGAAACAGAGTGACAAAGTGACTGTGATGGGCCGAGTGAGAGAGAGAGCAGGAGGAGAGTGGAGGTGAAGCTCAACCTGTAGGGAGGGGGCAGGGAGAGAGGGTCATTTACACTGCCACCACTTTTTGAAAGCATTTGTTAAGCAAAAAATAATAATAAGCTACTGATTACTGCATTATCTGTTATTATATTTTTACATTGTGAATTGTCACCTGCCACCTGAATTTTGTGACATTTCGACCACAAAGTGGTGCATAAAATGTCTCCAGAATGCAGGAAATTAAGTGTTTATTGCTCAAAATCTATTAAAATATATTCTTGTCTTGTAGTCATGGACACCAATCTTGTGCAATGTGACGTCACCCTTAATCTGACCCCCTAAATGGAAGGATGGTGTATTGGTGAGGGGTGTCCGACAAATTCTGGTGGGCCACCTCGGCCAAAAATGCCAGGGCTGATTTTTTGTCCCAATCCAGCCCTGCCTGTGGAACAAGTGCATCTTTAGTGTCATGGCGCTTGGTTGTGCACCTCTGATTTTTTGTAACTAGGTGTGTGTAACCCGGTCTCACTCCCAAGTCGTCACATATGGACGCGTGGTCAAGAGCCATAATCGTCAGTTTGTGACGCACTAGGGATCCCTTTGACGTCATAGTTCGACGTATTGAGGGAAGCCCTGTTGTGTCAGTTTTTGATGGTAAAGGCAAGTATGATATTTAAGAGAAAAGACGAAGTAAGGAGGTGATTGGGGTGGATAGAGGGCCAGAACCCGGACCTTGAAGCAGGAGAACAGGGTTTGTGTCCCGTGCGAAACAAAACATTAAATGTTTTTATTTAGGCGAGTGAGGTAAATTGACATTAACGTTAGTTAACTTAAGTCTTAATTGACATACATAGCTATTTTAACCCAAATCATGATCTTTTCCTAACCTTAACCAAGTAGTTTTGTTGCCTAAACCCAACCAAGTACTTTCATTTCCATTTTGTAAGAAAATGTGCAAAAATATGAGGCCTCTTGCTTATTCACAGAACATTTTGATTTGTATGCCACCCTGGCGTTTTGGAGAATGCTTCAATCTTCTCATCACTTGGCAAGGAAGCTAATAAGTGTATTTAACAAAAGTATTCCTTTAAACTTTGATGACCTCAATCCTTTATCAAGCATCTCAGAGTCAAAAATCAATCCTAACTGGCAAAATGCACAATTAGTCCTAATACTAGGCTTTGGACTAGATCAAACTTGTCCTAGGACAAGATACCTAGACCTGCATAGGTGCTAGTCCCCAACAGGAAGGAGGACAACAAAAGGACAAACATGCACTCATAATCCAGAGGTGGGGGGACAGAAAGAAGAGCTTTTGTTTTAAAATAGTGACCTACTTCTTGAAAGACAATGATTGGATTTAAAAGTCTTGTTACTTGTATTCGATAAACACTCCGTCTTCAAAAATATGCCCGCTTCACAGAAACAAGTTCTTGCCACTTGTGCTTAATTGAAAACAAACACGGCCACAACAGAGCTCATTTGGGGTGTAATGATTTTAAGGCACCTCAAGGCTCCAATAACATGCATATTCAATAACTTCCCTGCCTCTATAGAAGATAAAAAATAAAAATTCCACCCATATTTGGTAAAGCATGTGTGGTCCTTGATGTTATGGCCAAATGTTTCGAGTGCGTGTGACAGACAGACGCGTTGGACCGTGACAGCAGACCAACAGCAGAGCCAAAGCATTGCCTAAATGCTTATTGTGGCCAAGGCACGTTCCCATTTAATAGGGCTGATTAAATGAAAAAGAAATTAGGCTTGCTGGCTAAACAGTACAAGATGCAGCTGGTGTCAGCCATTTAAGATGAAATGTAGTGGATAATTCTTTTATTTTGAAATGGGGCTGCGTCATTTTAAAAATCAGTTTAAAATATACTGTTTAAAATATATTGTCAGTCTATACCTATGAGCCGCTAGTTTGTCTTACAAGTGACAATTTTACGTATTTAATTAAATTTTCCCTGCCTCACACATTGTATCTGCATTAGTGTGACAGGTTCTTGAACATATTTATGCAAATCAGAAATGCTGAGAAAATCTGCAACACATCATCATTCATTTTATTTTTACGGTTCCAAAACGGTTCCATTTAGTCAAAGGAGAATTTCTACTTGTTGCTTAAGGTGTGTGCAGGAACCTTCACAAATTACTGTCAAGCCCTTCTCTGAGGCATTTTTGTTCTAGTTTGACTTTTGTGTGAGATACACAATATAAAAATTGGCCCAGAAATACCAAACAGATATGACAAATACAGTAAAAAGGACATTATTTTCATTGCCCTATCCAAAATGGCTGTCCAGTCTCCATCAAAAAGGCATCTGAGGCATTTTATGTTCCTGTCTGCCTCCACATGGACTCAGCGTGGTGCTGCTGACCACAAAAGGACTATTGATTGAGTCCAGCAGGCGATATCTTTGTGTTGCTGGCGCCCAAATGCTGTGAGCCTTTGATAGCATGCTGCTACCTAATGGAGATTCCTTTAATGGACAAAAACATTATTTTCCTAAAATGAAACAGGCTTTTGGATTATTTTTTTGAATGATGCCCTGGTGTAAGAGGCAGATTCTGATCACTTTCTTGGTGCACAGCATCACAGCAGAGCAAACATCCTGAACAAGTGTGAGGGTAGAATTAGTGTCAAAAGGCCAGATGTTTTGCGGGTGTCAGTTGCTACTGAGAGGTCTTTTCCTGTTTGTCAGTGTTGCTACAGTTGTGACATCTTTGCAGGGATGTGGTCATTCAGCTAGAAGTATAGAGCAATATGAATACTTCGAGGAAAATAGTTTGTTTGAAGGTCTCTTAACTGAGAGCTATCTGAAAAAATCTAAAATAATTGGAACCTGATAGCTGGTATCAGATCAGCAGATTCTGATGACATTAAACCCCTCATTGGTATCAGCCCTAAAAAGCCCAATCAGAGCATATCTAGCTAAAAACAGGCTGAAAGTAACTATGCATGGTATTTTTATGGACAGGGTGACCTGTTGGATGCGGTTGATGCGCCTCTCATCGGTCTCTGCGATGAACAGTGTGCCCTGGTGTGACAGGGCGATGGCCTTGGCAGCCTCCAGGGTGGCGCGCACTGCTGCCCATCTGACCAGGTGGTGGTCAATACCTGGAACCTGGCAGTGGATTGGGCGGCCCGCCACAATACGCACCTGAAGATTTTCTGATACCTGATATGATAAAAAAAACATCATTCTGTATGAGCTATGTAAAAGAGACAGAGAAAGTAAATTATAACTGTCCACAGAGAAAGTAAATTATAACTGTCCACTAATTATTTCCAGTCAAGGTATATCAATGTATATACTGTATATCTTTGTTGAACCAGCGCATCAAACTTCACCACACCTAAGCCTGCGTCATCTAATGACTCAAGTCTTTACAAGGTACACATGAACAGGCAACTCACTGAAGTTTATGGGTAATAAGCAAAACCTGAGTGACATTTTCGTTAAAACAACTCCTGCAGAGACTGTTGATAGCATGTTATTTTTTTTTAACAAGGTGCTCTTTTCCTTTCTTTTATGTTAGCAGCCTCACTCGCTCTAAATGCACCTTAAGTGACAGCACTGCAAATTACTCTTTCTTCCTCTGCTGTGTATAGTGCCAATGTCTCTCAAAAAAAAGCATCCGCTTGAACAGGAGACAGGTTTAGAATTCATTCACTGGCAAACATATACCTTTTAGAACTGTTTCTCTACCTGTAGGACAATGTTGTTGTCCAGGATGTAAAGGGAATTGTCCAGCGGGTTGATGGCCAGGTCTGTTGGCCACTCCAGACGCACCTGTGGAATGACACACACACGCACACACAAAAAATACACCTTACAGTAACTGTATTTCTATTAGAAGTTAGAACAAAAGAACAAGAAAGCCTTGGAGGGTATCACCCGCAAGAGTCAGTTACAGGTGCTACAAATAATATCTCCTTAATAACATAGCATTAGGCCTTCTGACCCTCCCTTCTCCTGCAAAGGTCAGTGGCGGGCAGGGAGCCTTCCCGTATTTATTCAAGACTCACACCAGCTTGCCTCGGCACTGTTCCAAATGTCAGCCAATAACCATGATCGCCGCCTGCTCAAATAGCACACCCTGCCCGCTAACACCGTGGGGGTCAAAGACAGACAAACCTACACTAGCGCACAGCCACCCACATCACTGTCTATCCCACACAAACAAACACTCAAACTGTGAGCTATGGAGACGAGGCGCCGCATCTGAGGGATCAGTGAGGTGATTGATGACTCTGAGGATGGATAGGTAAATAAATGGATCATGTTAAATTGCCACTGACATGTCCAATTATAGGCTCTGTCAAATGAGAAAGAAGAGGGTTCACTCTGAAATCCCATTTTAAGAGGTAGAGAGATTCATCAAGCAGGACTCACTCTGTCCTTAGCCAAAGAGGACACGCATCAAATCTGTCCTGCTCATGATATTGAACTTTGGAGTAATGGCAGGCATTTACATTTACAAGATAAGTTGAGCTGTCCACAGAGCTGGACCTGCAGAATTTAAGTTGAACTGACTAACATTTTGCTCAGAAATATGATATATTTTCTTTTTATTTTATTTCTACCTCTTAAATTGGTGTTCTCCAAGAGGCGCAAATTAGTCTAATGAGTTCAGAATATCAAATTTTAACAGCCACACAGGTGGTTCACCAGCATGGGGGCTGAAGTTGTTAGCCGTTGATAAGTATCATATGTGATTAGAGCCTACATTACTCAATGAATGCATACATTAGTTACTCTGTGTCCAGATTAAAATTAAAGGGTGACGTACAGAGTGGTTACAGGATTTGCTGTTGCTATAGGTTTTGACAGTCTGGTCATTTGCCATCACCACAACTGGATCCATAAAGAGAGACTGCTAACGCTAGCCACCCTAAGTGTGAAGGGGCTGCCGAAGACTCAGCAGGTGTTGAAATAACATGAGAGAAAAGTAATGTCTTGTCCTGGCTAACATTAGCAAGCAAGACTAACTAGAGTCCACTTTCCCAGTCAAAGTTAGCCTAGGTTAGTAACTTCCACTTTCTGAGAGGATTACAAACTTGCACCATGGGTCCTCCCAAATGTTGTGAATATAAAATAATGGTAAATAAAAAAAACAGTAGTTAGCCAACACTAGTGTCTTGTATAAATGTTTGTAGAATATACATAATGGGCTCCAGTCTATCCACAGAACATGAAGCTTAAACACTGTTTCCTCAAATATGGCCAAAAACAGTAATCCTGTTCTGAAAATGAAAAAATATGCACAAAAGTATAGTATATAGTTTACATATATAATAGTATCATTATAGTGTATATTTCATTATATAAAAAGTGAGTATTCAAATTTCAGTTCGACTTGAAAGTAAAAATAAAGTCAATGCTTGGCTCTTCATAGTGCATAAATTACTGCAGTGATGTTTGTCTAGCCGTAGCTACAGATGTCTCCATCACTAATGACTATTGAGGTCACAGCAGTTTATAAGAACAAACACAGATGGAGGATGAGTGCGAACGGACGCTAACTGAGGCTGCTAACTGAGGCAAACAGAGGCATTGTGAGGTAACACGGGCCCCTTTAAAGACATATAAGAGCACCTCTGGGAATTCACCTAGGCTGAACACGCATATTCACACACACATACACAGCTACTTGCAACCCTCTGTGTGGGCAGAGATCCCTCTATAGAGCCAGCAGTTCATCTATAATTCATCTTCTGCTCTAATAGGCCTGATATAAGTCAGCAGTGTGATCTGAACGCTGGCTGATCAAATCTGTGCAGTAGCTGTCTCTCCCACACACACACGCGCACACACACACACACACACAGAAACACACACATACACCTTTATGAAGACAGAAAGAGTTTCTGTGGAAGAGGTCGGGCAATTTTGATCAGCCACTGAGAACAAGAGAACAACAAACAAATACCTATTTATTGTGATTCGTTGTCTTTTTGATTTAATTGCTCTAAATTGACAACACAAAACACATGCAGGAGTCTTATATTTTTACAGATTATCTACACTCAAATGGTGAGAATAAAGCCTTTTTCAGAGCAAAACATGTGGCTCTAGCTTTCTACGAGACATTTAAACTCAATTTTTGGCTTACCTGGCTGATGTCCATGCGCGCATCACAGCTTAGCGGCTGCGTCGACATCAGTCCGTTTGAACCAATCACAGTGGAGAGCAAACCCCTCTCATTAATCTTCTGAATGGTGGTGCCATCAACGAAGTAGACGACTCCTCTTTTATCCACTGCAATACCTGGGCGGGTGAGAGAGAGAGGGAGAGAGAGAGAGAGAGGCAGAATGAGCTTTTGGAGATGACAGAGAGCGCGAGTGGGGGGGTGAGAGGACAAAAAGGGAAAAGAGGAAAAACGTGAAAGAGAGTATGAGAGAGAGAAGAGGAGAGATGGAGAGGAGTGGGTAAGGTAGAGAAGTAAAGTGAAGAGAGGCGAGGGCTTCGGAGAGGCATCCAACTCAGTTAGACATTCAGCTCAGCAAGCGGCTGTCTTATCAAAGGCACTGCACCACAGAAATGTAATTATATTTCCATTCCACAGCCCACTAAAGGGATTAGAACAATGCAACTGGAGGAAGAAGTTATTTGTCACATTAGATGTGAGCAGGGTGCCGCAGTGAACTTTTGACATTTGGCGCTCGCAAGCGTGCTTTATAAATGTGCATCCACGAGTCAAGCACACATGTGGATATCTGCATGTGTGCATCTGCTTGCCTGTATTTGCACTGCACAGGCTTTGTGAGTGTGTTTTGCCATGAATAGCATATACTGGAACTCTCCTTGCAGCGGAGCTCAGCAGTAGACAGTGAGCAGAGAGAGAGGTAAAGGTAAGTCCAGGTATTAAAGGTCAGGGCAGACTTTGAATCATCTGTTATGGATGAGGGGAGACCTTCATCCCTGTGTCATCTCCATACAGAGAATAGACATTTGTCTCTACTCCTCAGCAATAATAATCCACGACTCAGCCCTCACCTCTCATATCGTCTGCTGCCAATTTCCCTTGATTGCTTTCACTTAGCATCTGCGACAATAACCTATATTTCAGCATTTCTACCTGCCATCTCCAATGTATGTGGCTTGCTGTTGCACCATTTAAAAATACATTTTGTTCATGGTTTATCATAAAGTCATGTCAAGTTTATGTATATATCCCTTTATCTCAAGCATGCCTCAAGAGACTTAAAGGAGACAACGTCTGCTTATATCTAACTAATCCTCTATCGATCACAAAATGAAATGGTGCAACAAAGAAAACCATTTAAAAAATCACATGGATGAAAGTAGCATAGATATAAATAAGGCTCATTACTGATTTATCTGTTGATTATTTTTGCTATTGTTACATTATTTGTTTTGTCTTAAAGTCCAATATTCACTCTCCTTTAAGCTCTGTTCTGGTCTCCACCAACTCCTGAGGGAAATCTCTGGCTCTTCAGCTGCTAAATGCTTCACTATGTTCACCAGCTAGCTAGTTCCTAACTATGTTAGTCTGCCATTTGGTGCAGCGTTTTCACTGAAAACAGCTGCCTGCTGTGTGTAGAAACCATGAGATCTGTAAGAGAAAATCAAAAACAATAAAACTTTGGTTCATAAAACCAAAACAACAAGATGAATGAAAAATAAGCGGGAACTAAATTACTGAAAATTAATTAATGGTTTTGTTCATCCATTTATCTGCATTCCCAGCACCCCCACCCCTCCACAGAGAATGAAAGTTCTCAAAAATATTCAAAGAATGATCTGACCATGCCCAAGAGCCAGCACATAATAAAAGTGGACAATGGAGCAACACCATCAGTATGCAGTACACCTCCGACTACTCCTCCCTCATTCAGTCATCTCCCATTTTCTTCCCATGATTTTTATTCTGGTTTCTGTCAGTCTGTCTCTTTTCAAACTCTGTCATGCTGGATTATGTAGAGATGTGCCTGTGCTCACTTTCTGAGCCTAGGATAGAAATCACTACTGCCCTTTCCCCCAGGCAGCACTAAGGTCTCATCCTCCTTGACATACAATAGCTTTCTTTACACGTGATTTCATTCAATGTGCACCCCCCCCCCCCACACACACACACACACACACACATGCATACACAGCATACCGCCACCACAACTACATTCACAAACGTCCTCAAACCGAGCAACCCTGGACTGACCCTGTGAATCATAAATCGTGCAGGTGGAGTGGGGTGGTGGGCAGGTGGAGGGCCAGGGTCAGTGTGTTTCCTCCAGAGGCCAGAAGGTGAACTAGAGAGCTCTCCCTCCTGGCCCCTTCATCATCCCTCTGACACAGACAGATTACACCACCCACACCGCATAACCCCCCCCCCCCACACACACACACACCTATCCTCTCCTCTTCTACCTTTCCCTCGCATCCTCCCTAACTTGATCTTCTTCTGCTCTCTTTTTGCTCCCTCTTCCCTCCCCTTGATTTTTTTTCTTGTTGTCCTTTGCTTTGTTTCTCTATCTTGCCCTTCATGTTATAAGTGCAAATCAAATCTGTGCCCTTTGACCCTTCAGTAATGTCTGGGCTCTGTCTTCCTCTGTTCCTTCCTTTTGTTCCTCTCGGCCTTGCCATTTCTCCTCCTGTCACCTGGCATTATGCAGGAGGGACGTCTCAACCCACTGAGCCTACTTAGGTCTGAAACGCTGCACATTCTCCCTGCTCTAACGCCATCCTAGGATCCTTCTTACTTTCCTTTCACTTTCCTCCTCGTAGCAGCCTAAACCTGTCCCTGATCTTAGTGCTCATAAATTCTGCACAAGGACATGACGAGGCAGCCAGGACTCTCTCTCTCAATACTGATTTCTGTTCTCACCCTCTCTGTCCCTGGAAATTACTCTTTCTTCTCATCTCCTTTAGTTCTATTGACTTCAATCCTAAATTCCCTCTATTCTTTCTTTCTTGCCTTTGTTTGTGCTTTTCTGACACCCTTAGTATGCATGCTCAGGATGTGCATGTCTTATATTCGCACAAGAAGCTTCTAAATAGGTGCCAGTACTTCATCAACAATAACATACAGGACCGGGCTGACTTATACATCCTCACACAAGCACAACAATGACAACGATTGCTATTATTGCTTGGCATTGGTGGAAGGATTTACGCCAGTTTATGTGTTGTTTAAGAGTATTTTGCCATGTTTATTGAAAAGGCAGCAGATTAGTCCACATTCTCCTTGTCAGAAGCTGGATTTCCTGCTGTTGTGGGTAAAGCTGTGTGCTGCGTTAAGGGAATTTACAGCCCCTCCGTATAGCCGATGGATACTCGCAAGACATCAAAAGATTTACCGTTTCTCCTTTGGTGGACCTGGCACTCTGATACTCATGTTTAGAAGCTGGCAGACACACAAGTGGGGAAATAATTGAGATAAATCTCAACTCCAGAGGGAGATGGACAGTTGGCTAAAGTTGGGACTGGATTTTTATCATCAAAGAAAAGTGAATTAGACTGAGTTGCATTGACCTTGGATAAACAGAAGGAGGGAAGAGGAGAGGAGGGAAGAAGAGGATGATAAAGTGATGCGTTTCACATTCAGCTCAGATTTAGGGAGAATATGCAGCCAAAGAGAAAACGACAGACAGCGCCAAAAGAGGTGTGAAAGAGGAGAGAGGTGGCGATGAGACAAAGGGACATGATGAGGAATTGCTTCAATTAACCATTACAGGCCAATCACTCTCAATCAAATAATCTCTTTGTTCTCTGTCCTTGTCAAAAGAATATCAGTTATAACGGCCCCCTGTGGCATTGCAATCCAATCCAATCTCATTGATGTCTTGGAGAGGGGTCTTTGAGAGCATCAGCGTTGATTACAGGTATTTGAAGGGAAGGAGGCATGAGGGATTTTCTGAGCAGAGAGCAAGGTATAGGTGAGCAATGAGATGAGGTGAGAAAGACTAATTATAACAAAAGTTGTGGATTATGTATCTTTTTTAGCAGTAATAGTAGACAGCCCTATTGGCGTACAGAAACACCAGGATGTGGTGGTGTGTGTGTGTGTGTGGTGCATACTGACTGCTAACACCTAAGCCCTCATGAGTACAGGAAGTCAACCTTCTGGTGTTGTTCAAGTTTCCCTTCTACAGTACTTTCACACTTCAAATGTTGACAGCAAAGCTGCCAAAAGAGCTGCCTCTCAGGATCAAAGCAAGAGGAATTGTAAAATTGTATAGAAAACAAACATCATTGTCTGTCAGCTGGTAAAACAATCGCCTAAGTGCAAAAAAAGCACATTTTCTGCAAAGGAAACGTACGGAAAGGGTCTGTTTATGGAGGAAAAAGCATAATGTGTGCATGTATGGAAGTTTCATTACTGTATACCTGAAAAATGTCATACAACCACACAACCACAGCACATGTGCACACAGGGGTGAGTCATGTGCACACACACACACACACACACACACACACACACACACACACAAAGATTGCCAGCAGCCTGAGGAGTGAGTCATTCAATCTGCCCTCCCGTATCCCTCAGGCACAGTGGGTCTTAATGATATGGACTGACGTATTATTACAGCATCTAAATGATACTAGCTGTAGCTGATTATGGCCCATGGCGCTTCTGTTCAAAGTACAAACTGTGTGTGACTGACTTATGTAGACAGATGGACAGTTTCACCTGCACAACTGGCCCCAGAGAGTAACTCTGACCATAAATAAAGTCAACCAAATTAGCCGGGGAAAGCCTGAAGGGTTCACTAACAGCTACAGTCCACCTGTAAGTGAAGCTGAAGAGCACACTGTTTCAAAGAATCTTTAGCTGTTCTCTGTGGCTTACTGTTCCCTTTCATCACTCCTCCTTGAGAACGCACAATGTTTGTATATGAATGTGTGAATATATGCGAATGTGTGCGCATGTCACTGTGTGCAAGCTCATGGTGCGGTGTGTGGGTGTGTGTGCATGCATGCGTGTGGTGAAGTAGCTAGGCGTAAAGATAAGGCACGGCAGTTAATCACATTGTGCGCATATGCAAATATAGAGCGGATAAATCAGAGTGTCTGCAGATGAGAAATTCACACTCCCGCACACGTGCACACACAACTTTCGTGAAGACTCTAAGGTTGCCCATGTGCACTAACGTGCCGAAAATACACCTGTTCACTCAATCTCAGCACTGTGAAATGGCACTATGCTCCGTACTGATTTTGTGCGAGCATGTAGTTAAGTGTAGGGGTGTGCATATTTGTATTTGTCCTTACACATGTGTGTCTCAAACAGTGTATGATTCCACACCTGTATTAAAAAATGACGGGTAGAAATTCATTATGCTGCCATAAAACACTGCTCTGTGATCTACGACACGCACATCTATGAAGTGCACTACTGTAGTAGTGCTGTTTCCAATGGCTCTTACTTTTCCCAACCAAACACTTATCATCAATCAATACAAGATAGCACCATAAACGAGGACAGGCGTGTATTTGGGGTAGATCTTTGGTAAGCAGAAATAATTCATGCTTCTTGTAATTAATTATTCATTAAAGCCCCACAGAACAGACACCGGCTTAGTAATTAAGTCTGAATCAGACACTGTGGCTCATCTAATTATCAACCACTATAAGTTTGTTAACATATTAACCCGCATTAATTAATTATTGATAGCTGGCTTTTTTCTTTTTTGCTGTTATTTCTCGACTACACATGTATGGCGTGGCGAGACATTGCGAGCATGCAGAAAAGTGGTGGGAGATTTTGCAACAGTTGCATGCTAATTTTTGTGCGAATAAACGGTTTTTTTTGTGTTTGTGAAAATATGCGACTTGGCAGTAATTGCCTTGTTTGATAGCAAAAAAAAAAGATCCAAAGCAATCACAGAGGCAGCAGACAAACTCAATTATAAAAGCAATTGAAATGCTTTGGACTAGAAATCTCCATGAAAGGCTGAGGGGTTTGGATCAGTACGGAGCGTCTGCAGATTATGTCGCACTGTTTAGAACATCAAACAAACACAAGGAGGTCTATCAATAGAGGCTCTTTTACCGAACACGCCATCACAGCATCAAGCCAGTGAGGCTCTGCAATGGTAGAAAGAGGAAATGGGATCAGATGGGAGGAAACAAATGTTTTCACGATGGAAAAAGTGGAAAAGAGGCACTAAACTTCTATAGATTGCAAATCTGTATGCGCAGCTTCCACCCAAACAAAGTTTCCCACATACAAAGACATCACAGTAACTGAGCCAGAGGCAGCAGTCTTTATCACAGACAGTAGACTTTGCAACCATTTCAGGTTTTCCATCCACATTTTCCAAAAGAACTGTATGGAGTGCTTCTTTGGTGGGCTGTCTGGCCACTAGCAGCAGGTGATAATGGTACCCAGGTGCAAACATTTACAGTCTCTGTTTTCCCATCCCTGTAACAGCAGCTGACCCCCCCTCCCCACTCTCACACAGGCAGGTTCAATTGAACTGCCAAGCCGAACTGTGCCTGCCACCATCACTCTACTTATTCATCTTTCTGTCAGTGTGTTTAAAGAATCAAGGTAGAAACAACCTGCATGGGCACAAGTTCACTATCTCTTCCCTTATCTCCCCCCTTCGCCCCCCAACTGAGACAAATGCTTCCATCTGTATGTGCGCGTGTGTGTTGGACATTCACCTCGAGTAAATGCAATTTATTCCTCCACAGTGGCAAAGCTCCACTCCTCCTGTCATCTTGCCAGGCTCCCAGTGGAGGTTGACAGGCCAGCTGCCAGCAGCGGCCATCTCAACCAGTTAAAGGGACACGAGTGTCACATTTCCCATGATCACGCTGACGTTGTCAACCTGACATACCTTTAACAAGGCACCCATAACTAACTCTATGTCCCTTCACTGGGAGAAGCAGAGTAGGTCCAGGGACCCAGAGGCTGTCATTCAAAAACAAGCAGCATGCACAAGCACACTGACTCGCACAAACGTTGCACCTTTGAAGCACGGGCTCAGCCTTTGGCCTTAAGCCTGCATCTCTTATTGACTCAGGGCTTCATTACACACACAGTGAGCTTTAGTAATCTCTCTGAAGCTACCCTACACACTCCGACTACAAACAAGGTAGCTGTCAGTCTGTATAGTATTCTACCTAATTCATTATTTGAATAGCAGATGTTTTACAGGTAGGGCCTTGTTTTAAGTCAGCATAAATTTTCCTCTACTAAGCCCATTGACTATATTTTCTTTATTTTCCTCAGCAAATCTTGGCAGCGGGCTGAATATTTCCTTCCAGAATATCTCTGAGTCCTCCTCTGACCCATGGTGATTAGCACGCAGACTCGCTACTTCCTGAGATAGATCCCTGTTTTACAAAGAACACGTCTTATCCATTTATCTAGTTAAAAGTTTCAGGCACATGACATTGCATGACATTGTGTTCAATACATGATCCATCTAGCACTGCCACCCGGCCAGACTCCAACTCGTGTTTAAATGCCAGTTTTTTGGCTCAAAATTGCATTTCCATGTAAACACAGCGTGGTCAATGTCAACCTATGTATTTGTCTGCATTAATGAGAAAACCTGTGCTTCTCCTTTTTATTTGATTTTATTCTAACCATATGCAACAGGCAGAAATATTGGGATGCCTTACCTTACCTTATTTTGCTGCTCAAACCATCTGTGCTCACTAGTGGATGCATAAACAGGAAGTAAGCTGTTTCTCTAAATTGCTTTCTCCAATCACGATCAAAATGTCTGCGTAGTTTCAAAGTACCTTTTACCAGTGGTACATTTCAACCAAATCTCCAAATGCCACCATTAGGCCAAAGTATGCTATATTTTATGCTGTAACACACTCATGTATTGAAAGCTTCTGTCCACTGTATCCGTAGGTCAAGAGCAAACCCAACGAGCGTTTTAGTTGGTAAAATTGTTTTGTTGAAAACATATGTGGTGGTTGCCAGCCAGTTGTGGACGAAGTATTCAGATGCTTTACTTAACTAAAAGTACTAATACTACACTCACTACACACCTGCATTGAGTATACTTAGTATTAAAAATAAAAGTTCTCATTGCAGAAAGAAAAGATTCCTGTAACTGTTATACTATTAAATATTAGATTATTATTATTACAGGATTTTACTGTTGCAATTGTTGGGGAGGAGCTCATTTTTGTATTTTTGTATACAACTAATGATTATTTTCATTATTGGTTAATCTGCTGATTATTTTCTCCATTAATTGATTTTCGAAATTGTGAAAATAGTGAGAAATGCCATCACAACTACCCAGAGCCCAAAGTGAAATGTCTTCAAACGATCAAAGTTGTTGCCAGTTCATTTCAATGTCAATCTAATAATCATGTCAGCTGTATTTGTACAAAATCTTTGGAAGTTTCATTTATAACAAACATCTTTTATTAAGTCTTCATATGTTTTGTGAGCAAAAGTAACAAGTACTAAAGCAGATAAATGTAGTGAAGTAGGAGTAGAATGTGGCATGAAAAGAAAATACTGAACTAAAGTACCTCAAATTTTAACTTAAGAACAGTTCTTCTGTAAATGTACTTAATTACTGTCCACCACTGTTGCCAGCTGAGTCCTCATTCTGTTTGGAAGCAGCTGTCTTTCTGTCTCGCCAGAAAAACAACATTTGTACAAATAATGACTACACAAAAGTAGGATAACCTTGTTTTAGTGCAGAAAGACCTCTTACAGAGCTTTTACACAAAAAGCCTGAGTTCAACATTGCACAGAGCAACAACGTTACTTCCACCGGAGAGCGTAGCTGTGCTCTCCTGGCCAGAAGTGCGAGCCATAGTAGCGTGCACTACCCTTATTCTCCACCAGGTTAAATTTTACCCAAAGCTCATCTAAACAGAACTTTCAAACCAAATATAGGATGTTATGACGGCAACAATTTTACTGTAGGAAAGAATGGAGGAAGGTTATTTTGTGCATTTCTGAGTTCAGTTCTGCAATACTACTGATACTGGTGTAAAAAAAAAAAAATAAAATATGTAAATTATATAACATTTGTGTGGTGGTGAGTGTATTGATTTGTGGTATTATACAGTAGGGCAATGTATGTAGAGCATATGATCCTTTTGTCAATCTTACAGTTAAAATCACATGACCACGTGCCAACTGCCAATGTTCAATGAAAACATGTACTCTAAAGTCAGAGTGCATAGAATGCATTATTTACCAAAACTAACTGTGTCACAATGCAATACAGTTGAATCGTCTTATCAGTTTCTTATAGTATTGAGAGAATTTTTTCTGCAGTTCCGTCAGGAACACTTACATACTGCAGGCTGTTTGGCTGTTAAAAAGTCAGCAGTATATATACAAACAGGACATCGGCCATATCTGCAATTCTTTCTCCAATCATGTAAAAATTGCTCACTGGCTGGACAAGTACTCAATGTACCTGTGTGCTTTGCTTGATGCTCTTTTGCTTGACCCTCCGGATTTGCCGCGGGCAGCTATATTTTCAGTATTCGTTTTGGGAGAAATGAGTCTCTGGCAGAACGTCTCATTGTGGCTGCTCAGTGATGCATGTCTGTTGCACAAACCATTGCCGATTTTCTAATTATCATGGATGCTGCAGTGAGAAAACAAGCTGTGGTAGAAATAGCACGACCCAATGGCGTCTCTTTAATTTGCATTATCATAGAATATGCTGCTGTTTGCCTTGCTGTGTGATTAATTCATGTGTGTATCATTAATGCACGAATGTCCAGGGGCAAAGACAAAAGCTCGGTCAATGTGAAATGAAACACAGGAGCAGCCTGTTAAAAATTGCGCACACATATGCACACACTCACACACAAACTGAATCTTGGAACTAAAAACACAGTGTGACTTATCTGATGCCCTTGTTTTGAGAAGTAGTGCTCTGTTTAAACCAACAGAAACAATGATAGTTGACCCTCTGAGAGGGATGGCAGCCACAGGGCCAGTTCAATATGCAGATGAGGTGTGAGACTGCTACATGCTGCAGGATTTAGACGCAAAACAAAGAATTCTCTCTTTCTCTCTCTCTCTCTATCCATTCCTCTACTCTCTTTTTCTCGCCTTCTATACATTCTCTATTCTTCTCTGTTAATTTCATGTTATTTTTTATTTCCTGTTATGCTCACTTTCTTTCTCCTACTTTCTCTCTCAGTTTTCAACACCACCTTTTTCTCTATCAATTTAATCCTCCCTCTCTCTTTCTCTGTTTCGTGAGACGCAACGATCACTCTGCACTAAACGCTATGGGAGCCAGAGGTAGAATAACAATGGCATATTCATTCCAAAGATGTAACACAGAGCAGCTGGCATACAGGCAACACAGCCCTAGGAGATCCTCTAACTTCACTGCAGCAGCAAGCGAATGCAGTTTGGAAGGTGGCATATTTGGGAAAAGTGAAATGCAGGCTGCAGTGATTAGAGCTTTGCATTTAAGGGACACTACCACTCATATGATTCCACTGCTAGAGTGGAGGCAGGGGCCGGTGTTTGCTGAGTTAATGGTTTGAGTACGGGCTTGCTGACAGCCTCGAATGCTTGATTCACACCGATGAAACAAACTGGGAAACGCTCCGATGCACATTGCTATGTTTTCAGCCGTTCTGTAAATGAGACTGGTGCCCAATATATGAAGATATTCATTTGCCTAAGCTGCTTATATGTCAACCACCAGCCAAGACAGATAATGTACGGCATGAATCCTGGCTGTCCTGGTCTGAGGTTGGTGGCCGAGCAGCGATGTGCCATGTGAAGCACATTTACCCCTGGCTGTGGCTCTTTTTTAAAACTCCATGGCTGTTCAGCATGCTAATAACCGCGACCAGTTTAAGTCTGACCGGTTCAATCGGCACCCCGGCCCAGCTATCTCAACTCTGACGGCGTGCCTTGCAGCTGTAGGGCTGAGTGAGATTGGGACAAATGTGTTTTCCTGTGTGGGGAATAGAGAGATGCAGAGAAAGAGACAGAAAGAAAGCACAGGAGGAGAGAAAAGAAGAGGGCAGAGAGAGAGAGAGAGAGAGAGAGAGAGAGAGAGAGGCTGATGGGGCAAGAGGGAGAAATGTGGTGGCAGCATGTCAGCTTCTGATAAGGGCATTAGTCTGCCCCCTGTGGGTCAGAGTGAGAGACTGACACTGCAAGCACTCACACACACATGCGCACATAACTCTCTCTGTGGGTATCAGCTTTGCTGTCTGGGACTAGTCGAAAAAAAATAGATAAGACCTGGCATGGCAAACATCAACAACTAAACTCTCAATCACCGGAGTCGCTCTCTGAACTCCTCTGTTCAAACCTACACACAAAATACGGACAGTTATTTTTTACATACACACAACTATTATTCACCAAATGTGAAAACAAAAAACAAAAAAGAAAAACAAAGTACCCCTTCATGTTGTGAACAGAAGGAGTCCAGAGATGCGAGCCAAGGCTGTTGGGTCCTGTGGGACTGACGGCTCTTTCATGTCAGGCATGGGATCCATCCTAAATGGAGCAAGGCCTTTTATTTACCGAGCTAATTGACTGCAGAAGCACATGTGCTCTAAACAATGCCCCAGATCTTGTATTCATAAGTGAGTGTTTGAAGGACACAAGATAATCCCCACAGCTTGCACTATGGAGAGACTATAAACTTGGGCAACAGTAGAGTGCACGATAGTGCTGCAACATTGTTGGCGACATTAAAATTATGGATTACTATTTAACAACTGTTTGCCATGTTGTAACAATATTATGTGTCACAGCAGGCTTGCTGCAGTTTTGTCAACACCGGGGCATGAGGATGATTCATCGGTGAGAAAGGGGGAGGGATAGAAAAATAGGAGTGGAGGGAGTGGAGGGAGTGGAGAAAAAGGAGGAAGGCTCTAATTTGGAGTGAGGAGCTCACCAGAGGACACAAGACAAGATCAATGCCGGAGAATCACAGAAGCCAGAGCTTCAAAAAAGAGGAACGGACAGATATTTCTCTGTGAAGTCTTCCACTCATTACCATTGGTAAGAGGGTGCAAGGAGGAGGATGAGTGTGGGCTGTGGCAGATGGATGACAGGGAACCATGGGGCTCCAGGCAGAAATCTCCAGAGCCTTTATAAGAGCTGGTTAGTCAATGCACAATGGCCACAGAAGAGTCTGTGAAGTGCAGTGAGTCAAAGAGGATAAAATACCTGACCGTGCGTGAACAGTCTTGGGACAGAATATTCTATTACTGTAGAAAGACAGAGATACAGCATGTTCTATGGTATTAGGGGCACGTATACTGAGAATAACAGTCTTCAGATCATCTGTCAGACTGTAGCAGGAATCAGCTCCAGTCTTGTTTTTCTCTTATCTTGTTCATCATCTGTATGAACTTAGGTTTGAAGTTAGGTTTAATAAAAATCAAAGTTCTGCTATGGAACTTGGAGCTGCCTTGAATTTAGAAGCAGTGACATTTGAAGAGCAGAGACACTTCTACACTACATTTGTTTATTGTGGTCCATATCGACCGGCTGTCTGCCCCCAAAGTCAGACTGCACAGCATGCACAGGCTGAGTGTGACTGACAGAAGAGGACTGTGGATGTAACCTGAGTGACAGGCCGGTGGCTAAATCTCTTGTGTGACCTGGGGACTAAGAGGTGGCCAGGTGTGTGGGTGTAATTGGTGAGGGAAGTAAACAGATTATTTCTTCTTCCGGGCAACACATGCTTTTTGTACAAATGCAGCCCCCACAAGCCCAATAAAGTCCTATTATGCCCTTCCCAGACTACAGTATATGATATTGGCTATACTATAATGGCCTGGTTCCACAAATGCTGTCTGGTGGAAACAAAAAATAAGGCTCCCAAAACAATCTCCCATTTTAACCTCTGCTGGAAGACAAGTGATGTAGCATATGAGACACCTCACAATGCTTTGACATACGAACAAGCATTTAAGAGTGTTTTTTTCCCATTGTTCACCAAGTTAGAGCTAAACGATACGCAAACATTTTGACAGATATTGTGATTGCAATATGAGTCACAATTTTAGTGGGAATGGTATTTTTTGCATTTAATTTTCACTGAATAGATGTGATTTTTGCTGTGAGGATGTGATTTTTGCTGTGGTCTGTAACAAACAAGCATGTTCCCTTATCTCTGGAGAGTATGATTTGTAGGCCAGGGCTCTCTCTGTAGCACCACAATGCTTCATTTATAATTGTATGTTGTGACACATTTTACCTTTATTTAAAAAAATTGCAGCTCCTGCGACTTGGTTATTGCACTTGGACATGCAATTTCAATAATAATTTGATTAATTGTTCAGCCCTACCAGGAGTGATCACTTTGGATGCAAGATTGATTGCATCTATGGTGAGTTCAGCGACACAGAGCAATCAGATCACTTTAAACTACAGCATTACTTTGTAATTCAGTCTAAGTGGTGGAAAAGTAGCTAAATTGTTGTTAATAGTAAATATTATTAAAAGACAGGGTCCACCCTGTCCTCTTTTTCTCACCAAGAACTCCGGGTTCATTTTTTGCAGTACAGAACTCATTACCCAATCTATGGACAACACGGCGACTTTGATGAATGATAGATAATGTTATTCCCCCCTCCATTGACATTGTTCTCAATTCTTTGCCCTTGTCCTTTTTCTCTCATTCATATTCAGTCATATTAGAATACTATCCAAAGGAAATTTATCTATCATGAAACTTTAGCATGCTAAGCAAATATAACAAATGTGTCATAAAAGAAAAATAAGAATATATATAATTTATTAATGTATTATTATAATAATCATGTGCAAAATTTTACATTCTGATTATGTGTAGTACTAACAGGCCTCATTATCAAAGCTTCAAGATGGCACCATATGAACACCGTTTTATATTGTCATTAGTTATTTAAATCCAAAGCTGCAGTGTTACTATAGTTTAGTTGGTATGATCATTAGTGCAGCGTTAGGGCAAGCCATAGTACAAGTTCATCAGTCTTTTTAACCGTAACAAATGCAGCTAAAATATTATATAATACAAATAAACATCATTAAAAAATTTACAGAACTATTGCTTATGTCTCAACACTAAAGCAATGCTGACTTCAGTGTCTTAGACTGTTGAAACTGTTGTACTTTGTGTAGACACACTTGGTGTCTATATTTTGCTGCTACTGACACAGATAAAAAAACTCCCTCACCCCAGCTTTCCTGTGGCTGACAATGCCTTATTGATGACAGAGGTCAGAAGAGACCAGTAAGACTTTTTCCGAATAACAGGCGGGACATAAGAAAGGAAGTACGAATGTAGCAGAAAAGACTCACTGATGGAATCCACTCCTGTCAGCTAATAACTATGGGTATAATGTTTAACCAATTCAAATCGACACCCCAGGCTTAATGTCTGAAATATATGTGCATTAATTCAAATAGCTAAAACTGGGCTAAAGCTAGGATGGAATCACAGCTGAATCTGCAGACTTCTTTGTATTAGAAAAGCTTAATATGACAGGCCTATTTTGGCTTAGGTTTAAGGCCTACAAGTACCATTTTCTCTTGTAAGCCATGGGAAGCCATGCTTACCCTAGTAGTCGGGCTATTATTGTCATTTTAATAAAAAGATCAAATAATTTCCCATAGGACAACTTCTGTATTTTTATATTGTTCTTGTGGCCAGCTTTTACCCATTTCTACTGACATTTCTTTCAAATTACAGAAAACAGCATCCCTCTGGATTGCAAAGTGTGCAATTGGTAAGTTTGTGGGGTGAAGAAGTGTACTAAGTTGTGGTACAGGCATTTATGCCCATTAAATTGAAGCCAAGTTAAGTTAGCAGGACTCTGTATGAGTGTGTACAGACTGTGCTCGATTGTATCTCCCTGACTCTCCTCTTAGCTACTCCCTTATCATTCTTAATGGTATATGGAGTTTCCCAGCACACACTGTAGCTCCATCAGCCTTCAACCTAATGCCACTAATGTTCACATCATATGGGAAGGAGGGTAGTAATGGGAAAGATTCCCATGTTTACGACTCGGAAGTGTTCTTGACAACTCAAGACGGTTGCAGAGTTGGCTGTGTGAGGGTGAAGTGACAACAGACCAATATGCATTCAAACTCAATTACTTGGAATGACAGGCACGATATGAGGCATACATGTTTCATTCGGTTTTCAGGCACTTCTGTTTTATTATTAAGTGCCAAGTCAGATTTATTGGAGCTTTCAGAAAATTTTCCAGTTGTAATTAGGACCTGGACTCAGAAAAGCAAACAAAAAATAATATACTTTTGGCATATTTTGTTATCATTCTTCTACAAGTCAGAACAGAAGTATACACAGAATACGTTCCATTTCCAGAGTTTAACACATTGTGAGTTATGGAACACAATGCTAACACGACAGACCAGAGGTACTCAAATACAGGTCTTGAAAGGTCAAATTTCTGGTGCATCTCAGGTCCAGTAATGGTGCAATAAATGATGATATTTAAGTAAAAAAAACTCCATAACTATGTACATTTCTGCATTAATGGGAGAAGTGGCACAATCTTTATGTAACCAAGTCCTGATGTAAGTGTTAATGATTAGTGAGAGTGCTGCAGTATGACTTTGTCACAACGCTCATAGTTGGAAAAGCTGATTTGCAGCAGTATGTTGAAGCAAACACAGTGAGGATGTGAAGGGCCATCTTCTGCAGACAAGGAGCATCTTCAGCAGGGACCTTTTTTGTCTAGAAAACAACAAGGTCACGGTGAGCTTCCTGCAAGACAGGGTTTCTTGGAGCACAGTCAACCCAGTTTGCAGAGAAGCTGTATTAACCCAAGGGCAGATTCTCTGTGCTTCCATCTAGAATTCTGTGACATTTCTGACAAGAAATGGGTTTTCGATGCCTGGTAGAACTTGTTTTCCCATGCTGAAGTCCTCAAAGCAGATTTGGAAAATTTCAATCAGATTTCCAGTTTTGGAAAGTGCAGCCTGCCCTCCTGTATGTCAAGTGTAAACACCCTCAGCTACCTCTGAAAAGCACACTCTGCAGACATGAAGCTTGACATTAAGGTCACTGAGGTGGGATATTATATCTGTCACAAATGCAACAGCTACCAGCAGCCATTTTCTCTTCATTTTGCCAGAAATCCACAAACTTTTTGGCTTTCGCAATCTTTTGCCCAGACATACAGGTTTGAAGCTCTGTGCCAACGGCCCAACATTCTCCCGTTCCAGCTCTCTGTCTTCACTGAGTCACCTGTTGTGAAGGAGCAAATCATCAAAAGTTCCACTGACCTCTGTCAGAAATGTGCGCAGCGTGTGATGCTGCAGTGCAGATGACGCCTTCAAATAGTTGACAAGTCTTATCACAGTTGTCATTATTTCTGGGTACATGTCACCCAAACTAGCCTAGAGAACTGTTTGGTGGAATTATGCAGTGATATATCAGGCCAGGGTAGTGAGAACTTAAGTGTGACACCAATCTCATGGATGGTGCTCCATCCATGTTGATTCTTCCATGACGAGTGAGATGAATTGTGCCCTTTTTATGCCATCAGCTTAAAGCTGATTATACATGGAGCAACTTTTAGAGCAATGTTTTTGAGCAACGTTGCCGTCAATGGTATCGAGTAAAGATTACTACCGTAATCACTACTGCCCCGGCTCCTTTCAAAACATAGTCGGACTTGCCACCAGCAACATTGCCCAGCAACATTGCTCAAAAGGTTGCCCCGTGTATCATCAGCTTTAGTTGCTGGGGCAAATCTTCTGCAAGAATCTCAGTTCATCTTCCTGCATAGGAATCTGAGAGTGGTATCTCATTTAATTCCTCTTTCATTTCATCCTTTTGCATTCCTTCTAGCATGGCCTCAATCACATCACTCATACACTCTTTTGTCAATTCAGTGTCCGGAAAGGGTTTTCCTAGGGCACATGCTACTCTCACTGAAGCCTCCATTGCCTGCTCTTGCTGTATCATGGGTCCTGTTGGTGGCTTGATATGACAAATTCAACTAGTTTAGTTTTGTATTTCATACCTTTTTGTATTGGGGACAGTTTTGTTCATCTAGCAACATCATTGCTAACTGCGGCAATTAGCGAGCAGTTGAATCACCAGGTGAGGTGATACATATATATCACTCAAAAGTTTTTATTGACAGTCTAGACCGGTGACCACCTGTTGAGTATGTATCACAATAGATTTTCTGTTTTTTAAAGCAGACATTTTGACTTGTTATAGTAAGAATAGCACAGGTGCTACTAATAACATTACAATGGCCTCATTCCATTGAAGTGTCCCAGTAAGCCATGACAGTGAGCCAGCATGCACAATTCCAGGGTCCTGAAACTGGAGCACCTGAATGGACTGCTGCCATGATTATTATTTGTATTAGTCACACCTGTGTTTTTCTTGCTGTGACATGGCAAAATGTCTGCTGTGGAAAAGGTGCAGCAGTATTTTGGCACACAAGGCAGACAATTTTTATAAAAACAACCACAAAAATGCTGATGGCAGGATCGAGCAATTGACACAACCAGCGTGAATCTATCAATACGTCCTCGTTGGTGTCAACTGCATGCTGGTTGGAAAGTGTGGGGTGTTTTTGTGGCAGAACACAGTTGGGTACAATTTGGAATTAATTACTGTAATGTAATGCCACAGCATATCTAAATATTTGAGGGCTTACAGTGGAAGTGCTATTTTACAAATTATATGTGAAACAAAGCGTTCAATGATTGCCTCTTCAGTCAAAACATAAGGCAGGAATCAGTCATAATATTAATATTTGAGTAGGAATTACCCTTCAGAAGCTAATATCTTGTATAAACATATTTACCGTACATTTTAAAGGGAATTAAAGTCATCACTATAATGTATGAGAGAATAAATCTAATCACAATGGAGTTGTACTGTAATTATCTTTTGTTTGACAAAATACAGCACTTGCTCGCGGTGCCTGTTATCCAGTAATTAATAATTTAGACATAAATGTGGGGAGTCAGTTTGTGAAAAAGGGCAAGAATCGAGCAGGTTTCTGACTTTATTAAACAGCAACCCCCCGCTGCTCCCCCCATCCACTATTGTGACCAGCTTGTATTGATGGATATGGTCATGAAACCAATATAAATTGTGAAAGTAAAATATTGTCATTTGAAAAAAAATCACATCACCCTCCCATGTGGATCACCATTTTCTAAATACTACACTTCCAGGAGAACGATGTTCAAAGCGCACAATGTTTAAAAGATAGTTCCAGGGTTTTCAAAGTGACTTTTTATGAGATCATGAGTTTTTACGAGTTTCTCTGTGTCCCATGACAATCTCAAAACTGATTCAAAACATACTGCACTCTGCCAAGCATGAAATGGTAAGATGTGGTGAAATACATGCAGAAAGCCTCAATGTTTCTGTCATAAAATCAGGAAAATTATTGAAAATGTCAGTGTAATGAGCTGTTTCCAATACAGAAGTTCTGCCTTTCAGAAAACCAGTCAAAGTCTAGTCCTCCAGCTAGATGTACCAAATATTACTGAATACAGATCTGTGAATACTGATCACAAATCTTTATAAATCAGCCTGGAGGAATGAATTGTAATTCATGCTCACAGAAAAAGTATGCAGTAACTGTGAACTGACGTAGCATCTATTTTCTCCTACCTCGAGGGTTATTGAGTGCAGCTTCCGTGGCCTTCCTGCCCTCTCCACAGTGGCTCTGGTCAAAAGGGAGACACTGCTCCCCTGTCCCGACCACTACCTCCAGGTTGCGAGATGGATCTTTTGGCTGCCCAAGGTTCCTCACCCGATACACTCTGCGACTGCTGGTGTCAGACACGTAAAGGACCTCCCCCATTGGATCCATGGCTAGGTAGTACTTATGAGCAGGGCTGGTGCTAGTTAACGGAGAATAAAGTTAGAAAGCAAAGTAAGTTTACATGGTAAAGGTGTACATACATTTTCCAGTAACATGCAAGTGACACAAACTGGTAGACAGTGAGACAGTGAGACTAGCCTAATTTAGGAAATTCTAAAATTAGTGAGCATTCATAAGTAGACAACACCATCAGTTGAAGTAAATGCAGTTAGAGGCAAATAGGGCATCCCGGTGAATCACATTAGTATGAGAAACTCCAGGAGTAACTTGTGCCTGTGCTGGAACAACAAGATTAATGTCTCCTAATTTAAATAGCACAGATGACCACAGCCACAGTGGCTGAACAGTAGTTGTGACAATCTCATTCTTAAGTTTGTTAAGTCTCAATTGGGTTATAAATTCAAAGTGTTAAACCAGTGACTTTTACTGTCATAATACTACATTCAAACTACATGAAAAGAAGTTACATTCTGTGTCAGTAGGAAAAAACTAATGTAAACCATCCTTTAAACAAGGAGAAGTAAACCTGTTCAAGAGGAAAATGGTCCCCCTGGATCCAGATGCCTGATAAGGCTCTTGCTAATGTGCTGGGCCTTTTCTACATTACTCTTCTACATTTTTCAAAGAGTCTAGAATATGTAACTCTACTGTATGTCAAGGTGAACATTAAGTAATTCCTTCTCATGTAGATCTATCCACAGTAATGATAAAACAATATGCAGACTTTTTATCTATTTAAAACTGAATTTCAATCACTTCATCATTTGTCACCTTATTTCTGAAGCTTTGCAATGGAACATAGTAAGGTCATAACTACAAAGGAATACATTTTGATTATAAACTGTTTAATATCATGCCCACTCACACTTTATTTGATAAGGAAATAAAGGAGGGCTGATGTCAGTGCCGCTCGGATCAGGCTTTAGAGTCTATACATTATATAAGGCTCACCTATAATATCAGCAGAAAAACAGCGGCAAGCAGAGACAATTGCTTACGATGATGCCAGGAAGATTTGTGTGAGCCAAGATTTTATAGTGCTAGTCATATGTTCATCAGCATAAATGTTCCCACATGCCTTGTAGAGATAAGGGACCTTCTGTATAGATGTATGTATGTACAGACAGGATAAGGTGGAGAACAGCATAAGTCATGCATTCATAAATCCTGCATAAAAGCTGCATCCTTATACAACACTTCTGTGATATGATACCTCTGCTTAGTTGTATCTTATGTTTGTATGTGTTTCTGTTTTTGGTTTTTGGTGTTGTATATTATATGGGTAATATATGTATATTGTATATTATGCGATAGCTGTATAATGTATAATGTTTAATGGTTAATTCTATTTCTTACTACTATGGAATATTTTCCAGAATAAAGCAAATTAAACTGCAACAGGAAAACAGGAGGGACACACAGGGATTTGGGATAACATCCATAAAAAGGTCCCATGACCAAAATTAAGCCCTGAACATTCATATAGCTAAATTTAGCCTAAGCCAAATGAGCCATGTGGACACACAATTGTCTATTGTTCTAGTTGTTATTGTTAGTTTATGAGTGCTAAGAGTGGACAAAAGACTGCAAGTGTATTCAGCTCAGGGCTCAAAAATACAGTATGTTGTTTGGAATAAAGACCATATGGACTTATGTACTTTTCAAACTCTTTTAATGAAACTGTCTTTTGCCCTCAGTGTAAGCCTCAGGCTATGTTAGCACACTATGAACACTGACTTCATTTACCCTTATATATTAGATGAGAGCTGTACACTGTACTTTGTGTAGGAGGAGTGCGAACACTGTGGGCTTGTAGCTATACAGAGAAGACTTGACTTTCTTCTCTACATTTAGTCTGCAGTTCATTAATTACAGGAAACCTTTGACGTTGTCAGATTATTGGTTTGTATTATTGAGACTTGAACACAGTGATGGCAAAAATAGAATTAAAATTGTGCACTTTAAACATTGTAACTAACAGATTTCAAAGCAATTACTTTGCAGCGTGAAATCCAGTGTCAGTCAGGTCTGGTCAAAGGCTTCCTGCCAATTAAACTCAAAGACACCCTGTGAAAGTGCCCCCCCCCCCCCCCCCCCAATATAGGCTAACTGAAAAACATTCAAGAAAAATATTACATTCTTTCTTAATTAAAGTGCATTTACATATTTTACAGACCTGAAAACCTTACTTTATTTAATGTTCTCAGAGGTTACTTAGGTTCCTAAAATGTTCTGTTTGCTTTGGAAACCCTGCTAACCCTTACTCTCTAAAGAGAAAACTTCCTTCTGATATCAGCCTGAACCTTCTCACATCCCAGAAAAAAAACACTGCAACACAGGCATGGGTGCTGTCAGTCATCTAGTCCATTAAGTGCATAACTGTTTACAGAGCTCTGCACTGAACTGTACATACATAATTTAAACTTGATCCTAAGAGAGTTATTCACCGAGTTCCAAAGTGTTCCACTGCTCCGCACAGCATATCATATTTGCTGGACCTCTTGAAGCTACCACAAGCATTGCATGGTGCATATAACGGATTACAAATCACTTCACCTGTCCTTTTCTCAATTAGACGCTTGCAGCTCAGAATACATCTATCCAGTGGAACGGAAATGAACAACAATAACAACCACGGCACAAACAATCCCACCCTAGCCTCCCTTGATCCCTTCACACATTATAACAGAACAATGATCAGAGTTGATAGACATAGTGATCTAGCTGTTCGTGACTGTCTCTCTGAATCACCCATCTGGGCTCGCAGATAATATTGTAGAGGACTTCCTCGCCTGTTTTCTTTACTCCTTGCCCAATCTCTTGAAGGGAAAGAACAGGCAATGGTTTTACGTTGAGTACATCCCATATTGTCTCCCCTTGGAAAGCACCTTGTTTTGAAACCCTGTTGGCTGATAGGCACTTTGCTGAGAAGAAATGTAGAGTGAAAAGCTTTGAAAGCTGAATATGGATGAATAATTAATGTATTTGACTGGGGAGAACAATAGTATAGAATAAAAGGGAAGCGCTAACATGCTGCTAACAGTAAAAAGCTGCTGCGGAGGAAAAGGAGGAAGAGGGAGCTGAAGGAGAAACCTCCAGGGTGAGGAAAGGGTATCCAAAGAGCCTTCAGAAGAATCCAGTTGCTACAGGCTTAGACGAGTGGCTCCCTTCCCAACCTTTTATTTCTTCCCTGACTTCCCCCACAGCCATGTCGGATAAACTGAAGTACCCCTTCATTGACACCAGTTGTCATGTTCCAAATGTGTTGCCATGAATTGATTTTAAACTTGATATTAAATAACTACTGATTATATAAAAGTGGATATAATAGTGAATGTTAACAATATTTTTTAACTGTCAGTGATTCAGTTGGTTAAGTTTGTATTCGTACTTAGTATATCAACAATGTATTCATTACTATGAGTCATTTATCTATCTATCATTTATCCATTATTGTAGCTAACTGTTTCTCCATTCATTTTAACAAACTGTTTAGCTGCCTTTCAACTTTCTCTCGTTTGCTAACTAGTTTTCCAGCTAACTAGGCAGTAGCTCAGTCTGTAAGGATTAGGCTGAGAACCGGAGTGTGGACTGGTAGCTGGAGAGGTGGGCCCGTCACTCTGACATCTCTCCGTGTGTGTTTCAGACCTGTGTGTATACTAATAACAATAATAATGAAAACACTGAATTTCCCCTTGTGGGATAAATAAAGTATGTCGTCGTTGTTTTCTTCTTCTAACTAGTTGCGCTCTAAGTAGCAACAGTGCTAGTGTTTAGGTTACTCAATATGTGGCTATATTTTTTCATCTTGAGCTACGCAATTTCACTTTCGACTTACCTGCTGGCAATAAAAGTAAAAGTACCCTGGGGTTGGGAGTCACTGGCTTATGGTATAAACAAGAAATGTATCACGGTTTGCATATTTACATATTCACACTTACAGACATACGTACACACCCACCCATACAGTACAACCATAATCACCAAGCCAGGTTATCCCTTTTGCACGGTTGGGAACTTTGGCATGCAAGAGATATGTCGTCTTAAAAACCCTCTTTCTCTTTTCAAATCGGATAAACCCTCTCTGTCTCTATATAACCCCTGATAGTGCCGCACACGCAGATAGACACTAAAACACACACACACAAACACTATAACATCTGTCTAATCTTCTGTCGAACATGGTGTATAGAGCTCCCACCATCATCGAGGCTCTGGCAATGTCTGACAATGTCGAGGCCATACGAGGCCCCAGGCTTTTAGTCCGGCTCAGGAAGTGAGTGAACCGCTGCATCCTCCAAACAGACTTCCAGTAATCCTCTAAAACATGAAATCCATGATATGTTGGCCGATTTCCAATTTATACATTCAATTTAAATGAGGATTTGATAGATCTGACTGCAACCTGAGTACATGCAGATTCTGGGTGTGGTGGGTTTGTGGGAAGAGGGAAAGTCGGGTCAATGCAATTATGCTTTTTGTGGCAAACAAACCAGGATAGTGTTGTGAGGCATTTTGCAACATGCCCTCTCTTTTCTCTTGACACGTGTTCTTTGTGTGCATGACAGCGTGTTTTGCAGATATATAAAGGAGGTGTTAATCGCCAGTTCTCACCTGTGTCTGGTATCCCGGTTCCTGATAATTAGCCATGAAGGAGCGTTTAAAAAGGAGAAAAAGAGAAGGTAAAAGCAATCATTTATGATGCTAACTAGAGACACTCTGAATTTCATAGGCTACAATGAGTCAATGAGTCTCCTCATAAAGTGAGATTAGGGTTGATTTAGACGTCTGTATTGTTTCACATTAAATATTAACCTAAACAGGAAGCTTTTTGGCATTTCCTCCCAGAGGACAGGGAAGTATCAAATACAGACACTATGAAACCTCCGTCTGAACCAGAAATATTAGTTAGAGATACAATAATAACAGGGAATGAGAGAGTGAAGTTACATAAGGAGAACACTTTACAGGACAAATGACTGTGCAATCCCATCGAGATTCTACGCTTGAGAAAATACAGAAATAGAGAATGTAGCGCCTGCAGCGCAGTAGATATCATCGTCATAATCCACAAAAAAAATATCTTTGTTTCACAGCAAAGACTTTCAGCTTCTCTCACATCCTAAAGAGGTAGATTATAGTCTGTGATGTCTGAACCTCACACACTCTGCTTTTGCATGAAGAAAAACTTCAGAATGTATTCTACTGAGATCAAACAGATCACAACTGCAGATGCCAACCAGCCCTAATGCCATACTTACCCATATCTGCCGAGCTAATTTTGTTTTAACTGTGCTCAAGTCAATCTGATGCTCAAATTTCCAGCTTCCCACCCACTGTGGGAGATCAGTCTACTCTTATCACATGCATACCCAACAAGATCATGACTCTCACTTGAGTTCCAGTATGGTTCTGGTGTATCCATCGGGATGAACCCTGCGGATGAAGTTGAAGTCCCCCACGTAGAGAGAGCCATCAGGTCCACTGGCCAGAGCCACTGGGGCAAACAGCATCATGTCCCGAGCGGCGCCACTGCAGCTTGGGCCGCAGGGGACGCTCCGGTAAAAACCATTCCCCATCACAGTGCTGATGACCGGAGGCTGCTGGGAGAGGAAGATGTTTTCTCCGTTTCCCTTGTGAAGGATTCCTGGAGAGGGAGGAATGCATTAAATACCTTAAAGGCTCTGAAAACACATTTCTTCAATATGCTTGAGGTGATGGGATCTGACAAGAACACAACATTTTCTGCCAAAGTTTGAAGAGATCTGGTTATTCCACATGATATATTTTCTGTATTTTCTGTTCTGTCTGAGCTCCTCTAGCTGGTTTTAAGAGGGTGGGAAAAAGGTGATGTCATTCACCTTGCTGCACCAATCAGGATTTAGCAATATGCGAATTTAAATGTGATGACAGTAGGCGGTTGATTTACTGATCAAATCACATCCACGCAACCCTGATGAGGCAGAGTAGCTGAGATTTTAAGTGTTAATCTCCTTATAAAAGGAAAGCTTTTTTCCTACACAACTTCGATTGTTGCACATTTAGTAAGAAATATTTAATATTATAAATAAGAATTCTGTTTTTTCAGGGGTTTTAATGATGATACTGGCATATTTTTTATTTTTGTGTTGGTTTGTTGGTAGTATAATGTAGCCTGAGCTATCTTTACTTCAAGGACTGCAATTGAAATAAATCTTGGATTGTGTATTGTGTTATCCTTGACATTTTCATAGTGGTGTGTGATTTTAATTGTTAATCTCAAATAAAATAAAATAAAAATCCAAAATGTAATGTTGTGATGGAGTCAAAGGAAGCAAAACTTCAGTGTTTTTTCCTGAAAAAACAAACAAAAAACCCCCCAGCAGTGGCAACTAGCCTCCATGTGCCACAAAAAAAACGGTTAACAAGTACATCGTTTGTTCTCACCACTACGTATGTTGAGGGCGTGGTGTTTATCCAGAGACCACCCGCCCAGGTTTGAGGGGACCAGTTCAAATCCATGCATCAGAGCGGTCCTCCTTTCCCAGTGGATAACGCCAGGACATGACTCATACTCATAGCCGACAGCAACTGAAACACAAACACATACGCACATAAGAGGGCTTGATGTCATGCACAGTAATAACTATGTGCTGTAGACCTGCTGTGTCTAACACTACAGTATGTAAAGCAAAATCACTGTCTATGTGTTTATTTGTACAGAACTTGATCGCCAGACTTTACACATATGCAAACATATTCCCAAAATCTCTGAAAACTATACTGTACTGAGTGGGGAAACTGATGAAAGGCCTTTAGCGAGACCTCATCAGTGTGTGTGTTTGAGTGAGATCAGTGAGAAGTGGAGGCGTAATCAGGAGGAGCCCGTCTTCATGAAGGAGCCCTAGAATTAGCTGCTTGGCCTCTTAGTTGTAATGATACGCTGTGCAGCTTCCCACTACAACTAACAACTATCAACAGCTTTTTTTTTATCTTGGCAGGATTAAATAGGTTTCGTCAGTAATTTACCACTTCAGAGTTGGAATACATTTAAAGGCAGGAGGTGACAAAGCTGTAGGAGCTCTTGACATAAGACATAAGCATGTAAACACACAAACATACTTACATCTGTGTTATTCTGAAACATACAATTGCACATGCATGCATCCAATCATCAGCCTTACTCAGAGATGGAAAATAACAGAGTGTATTTATTTAAGTACTATACTTAAGTACAATTTGAGTACTTTCAGTTCATGCAATTTTCTATTTTTACTCCACCTCATGTGACAGCTGTAGTTACAAGTTACTTTGCAGATGAATATTTTACAAACAAAACATATGGTTAACTCATAAGATACTTGATGTTAAATGATGATGTGTTAAAATAGATCAGACTACACAACACCAGTAGAGGTTAAAACAAGCTCTACCTCACACAATACCAGCCACAATAATACAATTCTGATATAATAATAATTAAATAAATAATATAATATATATTAATACACAACTCAGAATAGAGCTACATTATTATGTATACTGAATTAATTAATTATTTTTTTCTTAAAAATACTTCTTAAAGCTGTGTTAATTGTTTGTTGTGGCAACGTGGGGGCACTGGAGTAAACTGGAGTGAACAAAACACTGACTTATGATGACCTTATTAGGTTGATACAGCAAACGGTTGCCTACACATCAAACAGAGGCAGGGAAACATCAGCATTTATTTGGAGACATATTTCTAGCTAACTGATAAATGTAAGTCCAATATTCAATCTCATTTTGGTTAATAAATAACTGGCTCTATGTTATATGTTCCCAAGTTAGTTGCTAACTTTGTCTGTTTGCCATTTGGTGCTAGTGTGCAGTGGATTTATAAGAGCTTCTTCAGCAGCTGGAAACAAATTTGATGATAGTCTGTGGGATGGAAAACCCCCAAAATGACCTGAAAGACACTAAAACATAAAGCTGAGGAGAACAGCAGAGTTAGGTGATTATTCTCTGCGGTCTCATCAGCAAGAGTGACCCCTTTAAAATTAAAAAAATTTAATCATTTGCTTGCATAAAATATTGATCACTAACACAAGCATTTGTTCAAATCACATGCAGAGTTTTAGATTGCATTTAGTGACTGGTGGGTCATTATAAGCAACTTTTCATGTAGGTGAATAAAAGCCTCTTTTCTTTTTAAGGTAATGCATGCAATGTAAAAACACTCTTTAGCATACTGTATGATTAAAGCAACAGGAGTTCAATACAGTTAACTTTCACATTTTAAAAATTACGTAACATTGCGTCAATTCAGATTTTGAAATACTGTACTGTAATGACAGCTTGACATGGCTGACACAAACGTGGTAAAACAATAGTTGTCGCTGTCAATCACTGTTGGCACTGATCTCTCTTAACTTCCTTCGTAGTAAACCAACATGCCTGTGAACTGATGGACATGGACATGAAAAGAACTGGGGAGCAAAGTCAGCAGAAGGACAAGTAGAGATGGTGGAATACACAAGTAGGGGCACTCACATTTTGTACAAACTCCAGAGAATCCCTTTAACGTGGAGAGAAACTCTTAGCAGACACACAGAGCCAACTTAAAACTCCTACTCAATGGGTACAATCGATAAAATGATTGGGGAGGTAATATAATGGGTAATTTGGGACACTGGGGATTCTGAAAGAAAAAAAGAAACCGTACAGAGTTGGACAAAAGTTCTTAGTCTGGGAACTATATCTTAAATCCATTTAAAAGTTTCATTTGTTTCAATTTTGTGTGTTGTAGGTTCCGATAGGCTTGTGATATAGTGTTTTTAAAAGGACAAAAACAGAACTGAGAGGCAAATTTATATTGAAGTAAAATATAAACACATCCCAAATCGTAACATATTAGTATTGTGTAATTTCTGACATTTAAATTCACATTGCAGCCCCCTTGAAGAACCTGTTTCATGACCTGGAAACCAATCCATCCAAAATGTATCAAAAGTTGCCATAAATACATTACTGTGGGACAATGTCCTGTTTTTTTTTTTACATTCTACAATAAAACTGACTTTATTAGAAGAACAAGGTGTTTCCAGGACAAAACGGGCAAAGCAATCTCAAAGGGACACTTTCCCCAGTGTTTTGAGAACTGTTCCACAAGCGAATATTATTACTGTAGCTATATTACAAGAAACGAAACACACATCAGCACACGTATATGCACTCTCTCACAAACAATACGCATACACACCACTGTACATAAAGGCACACTCAATATCTCACAGGTGAAAGCTTTCATTCCCCTCTGCTGAAGCCTCAGGCAATGTGTTCACCCAGCAAACAGAGCATGATCTCCCTTTCTCTTGCTCTCTCTGGCAATGTGTGAGCACATGAGTGTGTGTGTGTGTGTGTGTACGCCCACACGTTTTGGCGTGTGTGTCTATGTCGTTGTGCCAACAAAGCACTGGGAACCATTGTGGGCTGCATCCCCCCAACACGATGAAAATATAAATTTTACCTTTTTATAATAGTCTTTGATGAAAATAATGTCAACTGTTTCTATTCAAGTGCTTGTGGACCCTTTATTCTGTTGTGGTTCAAGAAAATTATTGTAAAACTTGACGGATAAACATATATGGTGGTATCCTGAGGTGACTGCGTACCTTCACCTCATCCAAAAGTTTAGAGGACCTGCTAAACAGTACTGGTCATAGCAAAATAAAGGAGCAATAAATAACCATATTTTTTCACTGAAAATATTCCAAAACCAGCTAAAATAGGCTTTATGAAAAAAGGAACATAGAGTCCAGTAGTAAGAGGTCGCCTGCATGTTATCTCTACATCCTCAAGTGTATTTATGCAGAATTTACACTGGTATTTACGCAGCCTGATGAATTTTATCCTGTAAATCCAGTGTTTTCATTATTTTGTTGAAACTGGGATATCAGGGTTCTATTTTGGTGTTGGCTAGGGTATACTGAGGTTATTTTCTTGCCTGTGCCAGTTTGGTATCTTGGTGACTCACTGTGCGCCACAGTGGGCGGAGATGTGCAGTAGAGGGTGTGGCGATGCCAATCTAGCGCCGCACTGCTATCTTGTTGCCAAGAATGAGTGCTTCTCTTCAGCTGCCCCACAGTGTGCAACACTATCTAACATTAGATTAGAAATGGATGACCTGCACCCACCCCATGTTAGCTACAGTGGCCTTGAAAATAGCAATATGGGGCAGTGAATTTGATGATTTTACTGTTTATCAGACCTCAAAATACAGAGGAATGATTCAGGGGCCAGGCATCACTGATGTGTACAAAGCGAGAACTTTTGGAGTGTTGGTGTTTATACCTCTACCACAGGAGCTTTTCACCACCAGGAGGTTTTCAGGCTCGGCAAAGGTGGACCCAATGGGAAATGCTGATCCCGACCTCCCTCTTGATCCTCTCCCCTTTACGCCTCTCCTGTCTCCGCCTGTACCCACTGTGTCTTTGTTGTCCCCAGAGTCAGAGTCCTGGTCGGAGCCACTGTAAATCCCCTCTGTCCTGTATTCCCCGAATCAAACTGGCCTCCGTCGGTCTCAAAGGCACTGTTCATCTGCTCTTGGCAGCATATATGAGCTGCTGTATCATGTTTCAAACTCTGCGTGTCCCAGACAACAATATGTGTTCTCTGAGGAAGACTCTCAGGATTCCCAAAAAGTCAGTACACGAGCTGAAAGTAGTGAATGTGACTGGCCATTATTGTCACTGTCCCTAACGGACCCACCGATAATGTATGATAAAACATTCTTGTTCTCGTGCCGAAGTGCGCCCGTGTGCCACGTGTGCACCAATGGATCCTCGACATAAAATGACCAAAAGTGTGTTTGGCACGCCCATGCGTGTTATGTCTTTATGTTTAAGATTTTTTGTTTGGTTGTTGCAGGTTTACATATCCTTGATCTCAATCATGGTGTTTATCCTGCTGTAATGTCATTTCTGCATTTCAGATATAATAGAAAATGTAGTACATCTCCCATTGGTTTATTCTAAACATTAATATGCTTGTGCCACATGCACATACTTAGGGCAGCCCCCAACCCCTGCTGAAAATACATTCCTGCACATGTCAGGAACTATAGAGAGGGAAGTATTGGGGGAAAACATGGATAGAGAAGAGAGAAGTAGGGAGGGCAGGGGAAGAAAGGAGAGAGCTAACAGGGGAGATCAGAGAGAAAGGAGGAAGTAACAAGCAGTGAAGAGAAGAAAAGAGAGTTCAGGAGAGGACAGAAACACAGGAAACACTGTAAGAGGAACATAGGAGCCAAGGAAAGGGGGTAAGAAGGGCAGGGAGGGAGGTGGTTCAGCAAAGCAGGGCAAATATAAAACAGGATCAGTGGAGTTGAGGAAAGGTGAAAGATCAGGAGAGAGTTGGTGCAGATGAAATGCAGCTATAACAGATAAGGAGGGGTAGATCAGGTGGAGAGAGAAAGCCTAGGGATGGAGAGATGCAATCTTTGTACGAGACCATACACTCGAATGGACAAAGCTTCTGGTATGCCTGCGATATCTCAGTGCTTATGGAAAGCTCTCTCTCGCAGCTCCACTGTTTGTCTACAACCTTTCGCAAATAAAACTGGTGAACACAGAAGGCAGAAACATCATCTCTTAAATGACCAACAAAGTGCAAATGTTTAATCCTTGATGGCATCTCTACAATGGCTGTATTTTGCGGTAATGAAGCAAAAGTGCAATAACAGTAACAGTTATACATCCAGTATATCTTTTTTTGCAAAGGTGAAAGAGGACATTGGGGGAAGAGAGACAATGGGCCATTTTCTTGAAAACCTTCCATGCACAGATTTCTATTTTGCACATTTTTCTCCATATAGCCAGTTCTGTCCAGAAGTGCTATCTCTCTGCCAATGCAGATGATATCTTTACTGCCAGTTAACTCTACAGTATATTTGTAGAGGCATCCATATTTCCATTCCGTCTTCTCCATATAAATGTTGTCATCACTGCTGTCTAGTGTTGTAGTACTCGAGAACTCTTAAGAACACTTTTTGATGGTGTTGGTCTCGTCTTGGACTCGACCGCATTTGCACTCGGTCTCGGACATTGAGGATTTTATTTCAAGACCATTCAAGACCATAATTTTGGGAATATCAATAAATTGCTTTCGCATTGTCTGATTTGTTAGCATCCTAACTTTGATTGGAAGTAAAACATATTGCTTCAAATGCAACCAGTAACCCTAACGACTGTCAGCCCTCCCTGCGATGCGTACGTTAATTTCAGCTTTAAGTGTTTGTATGTGGGTGTTTTAATGGGAATGTGGATCTTTTAGATCAATTTGTGAATTACCTATGATCTCGTTCCACATTTTATTGCGTGCCATGCAATGCAGGGAACTGGTCTTGGTCTTGACTTGGTCTTGGTTTGGGCGGTGTTGACTACAACACTACTGCTGTCAGTGCTGGAAAGCTGGTAATGAGTCTAAACTGCTCGCTGTTCACCTGTTTGCATGATCCACTTCTCAGTGCATTAATTACATGTTATGAATTTCTTGACTAATGCTATTTTAACTACAATGAACATGTCCTTGCATTCTGGTAAATCTGCACTTAGCAAACTAACGGCCATCCAGGTAGATTTAGTGACCCATTTTAGCATTTTGCAGAGAAACAGAGAGAGATATTATCTGATACTATGTTATAAGATATAACACAACAGTAAACAGTGAGTTTCATGCATTGGTTTCAATCATTTTGATTGAAACCAATTAACAAGCTTCATCTACATGCGTTTGAAAAAATCCAAGACAGAAGTTCTGTGTCTTTTCGGCGACTTTATAAAACATACTGCTGATGGAGAAAGTCAGCAAAGCAGACGTATACAAGGAGAGAGAGACAGAAAGAGGCAGGGCACACCGCTCTGTTTGCAGTAAGACACCAGAAATGTAGGCGTGTGCGTGTGTGGGAAAAAAGAGAACTGAAGCAAGAGGGAGCAGATTGACGTAGTGAGTAAACACAATTATAATGTGGAGAATGTAGAAGAATTAAAATGGTGAAATAAGAAATAATCTACTAGAAATAGAAACATACCCTGCTAACACCACCCCTCGGCCACAGTTACACTGTTGTTCTGTAGAAAACACCAACTGATCACAGGGTTAGCAGTTCGATCCCCACCTCCTCCCTCCAAAAACAGACTTTTTTTTATTGCCCATAAAACTCCTCAAGTTTTTAATATGTCATCTTTACCGACAAACTTTTATTCTAAACTTTTTAAATAAAAAACTGTATAAATAAATTATATTGTTGCACTTTAACTCATACTGTTCCTACACCTCATCAAATCTGTCTTTGTCACAGAGCAATATAATACCAAATTCAACATGACTTTAAGGAGTAACTACACACCCAAATTGTGCTAGCTCCCTCCATCCCAGCATATTTAAAAGATGCAGACGCATGTAAGAGTTTCTGTTTGGCACTTGAGTTGTAGCTGAGCTAGCGGCTCAGTGAAGTTCTAGTGTATGTGTGTCTGCAGAGTGTCATATGTTGCCGTAGCCCTGCTGTTACATGCTACAGCTGGTGTTCTGATATTTATACTTGGTGGCAGCTAACATGAAATAACGTTATAGCCTACCTCAGAGTCAGTGTAGATTAAGTAGATTCCAAATTACTTAACAGCCACTTGGCGGGTGACCCAAGTTTCGTTTTCCACCAAACCCAAAATTTACCCACATTTGGCGCTTGGCTGGTGTTAATTATGGACGCTGCCCAGGTTGCTCCTCAGCCACTGGGGATCCACAAGCCAGTCCCATTATCCACACCGCCCAACCAGCAAAAATATGCGTTAATCCACCATTAATCAACCATTAATCAACCACCCAAACCCGACCCACAAACCACCATCTTTATGCATTATAGCAGTACAATTGTCAGGACACCTCTCCCAGGTGCTTATCCTGGGAGCAGTTAGGAACTGTCTGTGGGTGTGTGTTTGAGAGAGAAAGAGAGAAAGAAAGTGATAGAGAATGAGGACAACCCATACCAGTAATATTTTCTAGTAAGCTTACCCGAACCTGCCAAGTCAAGTCTTCAGAGTTCACAAATCTGCCTACCAGAACCTCTAAAGCTCCGTAATTAACACGGTTTAACATGGTTCCGTGGTTTTATGTGGAGTTATGTTCTGTTATTATTTAACAGTCTTCAGGTGCAGTGACTTTCTGGAGTCTCCGCTGGTTGCTTGGCAACCTCACGGTGCGACAAAAAGAAGTCACAGCCTGTAACTCCCAGTAAAACCACAACATGTCATTTTAACATCTCTGTTTGGGTTTAGATAAAAAAAAAACTAGATATATGTAGATTAGTAAGCTTTCTATGTGCTAGTAGGTGGAGACAGGGCCAGGCCCGCTGGTCCTCCCTGTTTAAAGTTTTTATGTTAAGCTAACCTAACCGGCAGCTGGCTTCTCGCCCATAGATTACACACCACATGAGAGTGGTATCAATCTTGTCACCTATCTCTAGTAATTAGAGTATTTCAAGAAAACTACTCCTTTAAGACACTTATTCACATCAGTGAAATAAATAAAGTGCAGCATAACTCAAACTGCCTTCAATAATTCCAAAACAAGCTTTTTTGTTCCATCCTAAAGAAATGGAGACGACCACTTCTTATTTTTGTATGTTCACTTCATTGGATGGACAGGTTTCCTTTTTTGGATCTTATTTATGATCATTTGTGATTCACTCTGATGTTTTATATGAGTAACAAGTATGCATACTTTTCATTGTCATTTTTTTCTTTGTGTTTCACCTGGCATTTTTACCTTAATTCAACAGGAAATACAGAGAGATGACAGAGGACAGAGAGGATGGATGACATGGGAACCAGTAAAGTTGCAATTACTATACACAGTCAGTGTCTTAAACCCCCGAGACCACCAAGACGCACCAGATGCTTTCTTATTTTTCTCTAATATAAGATAGACATAAGAATGCATTTCAAATAAGGCCCATTGTATCTTACATTCTACCTACCAGTTGCATGAGTGAGGCCCCAGACCTCCTGGCCATAAACATCAGTCTTGTTCCAGACCAGCCTGTGGACCAGACCAGGCCCAGCGGGATACCAGCGCTGGTACAACCTTCCCTGGACCGATGCACGAACATGTACCTTGGACAGACCGCCCAGAGGGGAGATGGGGGACGACGGGGAGGGAGGTGTGAGGAGGATTCGCAGCAGAGAGAGGTAGCCTGCAGCGCGGGTGCTCACATAGTTCAGCTTTGTAAAAGCTCCTGGGATTGAAACTTCTTCCTGCACCGCCTAGAGAGAACAAGATGGAGAGCAGGGTGATAAATACAGGTGACAGAAAGTGGAGAAATGAGAAATGTGACAAAGAGAATGATAAAGAAAGTATTTTATATTATTACATTATACATGTATAACATTATAAGTGCTATTGGCAGGTACATGAAGAAATAGCTTACAAAAAGTAAGGTGCAGTAAGTATATCAAATATGTGTTAGGCTTAAAAAAAAAAATATGAAGAGCACAACTGTCTTTCTTATTGAATGAAATGAACACTGAATGATATTTATCTTTGCCATGAGGGTTTTATTTTAAATAAAATGTAGGAAAAATCTACCCTATACCTCACAGACTAGCAAATAAAAAGCCATGTTCATCTCTCTGATAAACAGTTAACGACATGCTGCAGCAAACATTTATTCATCCATTACATTATTTCTCTTGGCTAAAATCGGATGCGTTGAGTCAGTGATTACCTTAAATCAAATTATCTCTAAGACGACTATCTAATACATTTTCATGAAATGTCTAAAGTCACCGATTGCAATTCTTAACACAGGTGGTTATTAAGCTCACCATGAACACTATGCACTGCTTTTTTCGATTTATTTGCTTGCTTATTTGTCGTGAAGAAAAAATATTCTTTCATTCTGAGGACCTGTTCATTCCAATCTCATCTGATTTTGCAAAAGGAGCTTTAACTGTGAGGCGCAGATGATGTGTTGTGGATATGAATAATAATATAGACAAGTAAAAAAATCACTTTCCTCTGGCACAAAGGATCATGTAACCATAGCACATATTGGATTTGACATTTCCTGCAGTCTATCATGTTTCCAGGCAACCAACGAGAAAACAACTGCGCACCAAAAATTTTAGTTGGTACTGAAATAGGTCAGGTTTTGGTCACTGTAAAAAAAAAAAACAACAACAAAAAAAACATCTTTGGAGTCACACTGAAGGGTAAATATATAATCACCAGTCTGACCTCCACACCTGACTTTCAGCCGCCTAATTTGCTTTTGTGGTGGGGAAGTATATGGATGGAGTACAAATTTGCATTTAGCTCATTCTTTTTTTGCGTCATGCAAATATGAATTGAGCTCAATTTGCAAAATCCGGTGAGGCCAGGTTGGTTTGTTGCTGAGCTGTTACAAATTGAGTCTAAACTTTATTATTACTGCCTGTCATCTGTAGACATGAAGTAGTGCATTGTTACATCTTATATAGAAGATCTGATTCTAGTAAAGTAGTTTTGTACCTGCAGCTCAGGTACTGCTGGCCCCTTCTCTGCACATGCTCTTGTGTATCTGGGAAGCGGGTAGGGCAGGACCAGCGGGTAGGGACTCAAAACACTCCTGATGTCACATTTAGGAGGTTGAGATTCCTCCCTGGACATTGTCACCTGATCCAAAACCAGAAAGTTGTTGTTAGGCGTCCAGATGGTGCGTGTCTGTGGCAGGAAGGGTGGGCGCTGGAACATCAGGGTCATCGACATGGCACCCAAGGTCACCAGGTCAAAACTAGAGTTAAATGACAGTAACACAGAATAATACTGGAGCACAGGGAGTTCAAGAGAAGCATATCTGTGTATTTTGTGTGTGGGGAGTCTCTACCTTCCATCTTGCCTACTGATAGTGTAACCATACTCTGGATGCTGTGGGAAGGTGATGTTGACTCCAACCAGAGGAGAGCCATCTTGCAACGCAACGCTACCTCGAATCACAGCTACTCGACTGGAAAAACAAAGACGGGGAGCAGGGCGGGAGAGAGCAGGAGAGAAAGAGGTATACAAAGAAGGGGAGAGATGACAGGTTTACAATGATGGAAAACATAATCATTGTTTGAAGAGAGAGGCATACTGCGACACACTAGCCAAACGACCTTGTGCGTGAAGAAAAAGCAACTTCATTTATTCTGCTCAGTATAATTCCCTTCTTTAGCACAGAGAAATCTGCCAGTGATTGCCAGGATACAAGAACCATAAATATAGCTTCACCCACAGTAAAACCTTTCAACACACTGTCATATATATATAAAAAAACAACAACTTCCACATCATGTTTATATTACAGTGACAGTGGTAGCTGCAGCAAAAAGAGTTGTGTTGTCCCTTAAATAGCCCTTAAACCATCAGTCACATCTTGACTATCTTGAAATATTCATCTTGATTTTGCAGCTAGAGTGTGAAATACACTGCTTAAATCTGGAAAAATCACTGAACTGGTCAAATGAAGACAGATGTAGACACACACACACACACACACACACACACACACAGACACGTTCATTGATGGAGCCTATCTGTTACTCCAGAAGAGGGATAAATGAAGGATGGTGAGGTTTCTCTGGGTGGCTGCATTGCCCCGTTTGTTACTCCTGTTCTGAAAGCCACCATCGATTTCCTCTCTGAAAAAACGGCCACATAATTAATTTATTTGTTTATTTTACAAGTGAACTGGGGTGGGATGGGGGGTTGCTCTTTGCCATTTTTCAGAGAGGCATCACTTCTCCTTTTCCAAACCGAAGTTTCTAGGTCATCACCATGCTGGTGAGATGTATTTCCTCTCTGAGATGGCAGTGAGAGGCCACTGAAAAATTTATGGTGACACCTTCACGACTGGTGTAACTGAATGACACATTAAGCATTAATATGTAACAAACAAATACTGTTCAGTTGTAGGCTGACACTGATGCCAGAGGACAATGTACTGCCGTGTGACTGTTTATCTCCATGTGGACACAGATCAGTAAGATGTATGCACAGTCGTGTGAACATGTGAAAAAGCCTCATTCAAATGCAAACACATACGCCCTCATTAAACAAATAATGGGCAATGGATGATTTAATGCATTAATACAGATGTATTACCTACAACTCATGTCTTTAGTATACTTGACAGAAGGACAACTCAAGGACACAGACACACAAAACAAATACATGAAGGTATTTGCATGCACAGTCAGAGCTAGGCACACAAAGAGTAAACAAGCACATACCTGGTATCAAAGGGCACGTCTCCAGGGAGAGTGTGTGTGGCCGCTTTGCCGAGGAGGAAGCGTATGCGGCGGTAGAAGCTGTGAGTGTGTGTGCTGGTGGGTGAGGGGGGTGTGATGGGGGGCAGCGGGCTCTGCTGCAACAGGGCCAAAGGGTCGGCCGAGCCGTGGCACAGAGGGTCAGAGCCACAACTCAGCTGCTCACAACAGTCTGGGTCTACACAGTCTATAAGGCCATCTGAAAATGGACAGGAAGTTAAATAGTAAATGAAATACACATTCACAAACAAACAGTGTAAAAGAGGAGTTGATTGCTTAGGGGGTACTTGAATGTATGCGGTCAATATAGGTGAATCTTTAACATCTTTTTAAGATATAGCTTATAAATGTTTTAATAGATTTAATAGATTAAGATGCTGAGAACACATTTATTCTACTGTACCTGCAGTGGAAAGACATGAGAACACACCATAAAACCTCAGAACTGCCAAGAAAACTGGAGTAATCTAATCTACAACAATGAACTGCATCATTATCACAAGTATCAATCAAATGAGATTCATTAGGAGCCATCAGTGTATAATTATAGCTTATATTGCAGTAAATCAGACCAGCATCACATTATTTGAATGTGATCCATAAAAGTCTGGCATAAACAATGAACCGCAGATACAAACTGAGGCGGCAGGAAATAGGAGTCACACTGGCATTTGTGTTTCCCATTTCAAGCCTGTTTCTGAAAAGGCAGGAAACAGTGCTGACATTTAAATGCATCTGACCACAGAGCAGAGAGTTAAAGGCCAACAATATTCTATTATAACCTCCTCCTACAAAGGTAGCTTAGTACAATGGTTGATTTCCATAAGATTCCCTACTCCAACTTGAAAGCATACTATTAATTGTATTTCTAATATCACTGTCATTAAAAGAACACACACATTTTTCACTTATCATGCAGGCAAGGTTGTTAACCATAACACAAAGAAGCAGAGTAAAAATTTTGATTTTGAAAATATGTATTACATATAAATAGGAATGTGCATGTCACTTCATTGCCTATTGTGTGGGAAAGTGTTTTTTCAAGAGGAAGAACAATAACTGCGCTTCGCTCCCCCATCCAGGCGGAATAATTGAAACTCTCTCTTCAAAGTTCTTCTTTATTCTCTGATTACTTGTGATAGCATCTCTCCATCTCTGTCTATCTTCAGAGACAAAAAGATTGCTGCAAGAGAGGGCTATGAGTGCTTACGGTATATCTGCCAATTAAGGGAGATGGGTGAATTGTGTGGTAGAAAATGATGGTATTTGAAAAGCTACAAAATAAGGTGGAAGGACAGAAAGATAAGAGAAGTGTAAATGGTATCCATAAGGCTTTGTTAGTGAGTCTTTCTCCAGCATAATTATCCCTAAACTCAACAGTTTGACATCTACAGTACAAACACTCAATCAGTGTGACGCCCTTTTAAAAAGAGGCAAAGTAAGAAAGGGTTCAGTTTGTGTAAGGTGTGAATGAATTTATAGTTAATGCTCATATACAATGTCTAAGTGCACAGTGTGACAGTTTTTTATTTCTGAAACGTCACAGATGAAACATCCAATAATAACAAAATATAATCGGAACCAGAATAAGAATCAGAACATTATCTAGTAATACAATACAAAAACCCTCAGTGCCTACACTGTTGGCAGGCCACGGTCCTGCTATGACTCACTTCTTTTATCCAACCCATATTTTATAGTCCACAAGACATTTTTTTTTTGGATGGGTGTGAGGTTATAATCCAGGGTAGGGACCTGTAATTCATGTTTTGAGCAGCCATCTACCCTGAGTCTCTATTGGTTGGCTCAGTCAGTCATACATCTTTGGTAAACAATGTTACAGCTACAAAAGAACATGTGTGTGTTTGAGGTTTTCCTGTGTGCACAGATTCAGACGCCACTCATCAGAAAGTTTGGAACCACACACACACACTTGCACAAAAAAAACAACCAAGGGAGCTTGTACTCCAAACAAAAGCGACACTACCTTGTTTACAATGATGGATTACAGCACCGGCTTAACAGGCATGTCCATAATGGATATTTGATGGAATGGGCACAGTTGAAAGCAATGTAATCTTGCAGTATATTCTTAAAACTTGTTATGTATTGAAGAACGGCCTTAGATGGAACTGAAATGGCGAGGAAATGATGTGCAGAGCTCCCGCTACTGCTGAAATGTTCCTTTCTTGTCTCTTAACCTGAGGATAGAACTACACAACTACGAGGCTGAGTGACACACACCCCTCACCTGTCACCAAACACCTTATAACCAAAGAAGCAGAAATCTATTCTGCATGGTTTGCTTTATTTAGACTTGTGAAAATTTCTCTGAGTGCCTTTTATCCTAGTAGGTGGTATGCATATTAGACATTTAGCTGTGATAAGAGGAAAAACATACACACTTGCAAAAATGTGCGCGCGCACAGACACACACACTCGCAAAAATACATATTCAATATAATAATGACCAGTAGGACTCTGCGGGAGTCTCAGCAGGGCTGGGACGCCACAGAGGGATGAAGGGGAGGAACAGTGAGTCAGATTTTTTCAGCAGGAGAAACAGGAGGAGAAGTAATGGAATGGAATGGACAATCTGCCAGAAAACAGAAAGGAAGAAGGTAAAAGAGACAAAAAGAGATAGAAAATGATAGATGATGTTAGAATGTCACCTCCGTCGTTGTCTGTTCCATCACTGCAGTCAGTTTCCATGACAACGCTGCATCCGGGCCCACTCCATCCAGTCTGGCAGACGCAGCGCCAGCCGCTCTGCTCGAGGGTACAGCGCCCATGCCCACTGCACAACCCTGGGCAGCCGTCTGAAAAGTTGGGTCCCACGTGCACACACACAAACACACACACACACACACACACACACACACGTTTGGCATTTATGAGCATGCTGGAGGAGCAAAATATGAAATTTAAATCCTAAATAAAGATATATTACCTTTCACAACAACATCCAAATCATGAGTAACTGCGGGGGGAAAGAAAGTGAGAACTGGGTAAGAGAAAGCAATTGCAAATGGAAATGATCCCAACAACAGCAGCACCTTTTTTTAAATCCTATTAATCACACTAATCCAAATATCACAAGGAATAATTAAACACTCCCACATGTGCACACACACACACACACACACACACACACACACACACAAACACACACACACACACACACACACACACAGAGCTCACCAATGTTACAGTGCTCTCCCTCCCAGCCAGGCTGGCAGATGCAGGTCCCGTCGTGGCACTGGCCGTGTTCCTCGCAGCGAGGATGGCACGCTCTCTGGTCGCATGCAGCGCCTATCCAACCCTCCTCGCACTGGCACTGGCCCTCTGAGCAAACACCGTGGCTGCCACATGGCACTGGGCACAGCTCTGTCGAACAGGTGGGTGGGGATATGCGTGAGAAAAAAAGCGTGTAAGTGTGAGAGGAAGAGAGAATGTGAAAGAGGGAAACAAATGGAGGAATTGAGCGTTTGAAAGAAAAGGTAAAAGAGGCACCGGGGACACGGAGAGAGGAAAAAAGTAGACAACTCGGAGTTGGGGTGAGTCATCGGATATAGGTGAGAGAGAAAAAAAAACAAGCGATAGAAGAGGATAACCGCAGAGACTAAAAAGTCTACTTTCTCACAATACACAATCTTCCCACCTCTAATAGCTGAGCTCCCTTAAGGAGAGGAAGAGTGAATAGACTCATAATAACAGCCAAATGATTCGTATTTGCGCCGCATATTCAAACTACAGGGACTCCAATTCAGCTCTATTATTCTTTTTACTGACATTTAGATCAGATTTGGTGGGTATGTATGTTAATACCCTTTCTTTTTCTTCATCTCTCCATCTTTGTCTTTGTCAGCTTTCCCTTTTCAGTGTCCCTTTTCCCTCCCTCTCTCTTGCAACATCCCCTTTAAAATTCTTTCCTCCTCTTTTTGTCTATTTCCGTTTCCACATTTCTCGGCCCCTCTCGCCTTCTAACTCTCTCCCTCTCTCTGCAGAAGCAAAGCCTCATCCATCAGTAAAGAGAGCAAAGTGCTGGAGGCACACAAAGACTACTTATCCAGCTGCAGTAAAAAGTTATTTCAATTTAAATATACATAGCATGGAGAGGGAGGAAAAAGTGGATTAAAGTTGGAGAGTTTTTCAGCTCTCTATTAGAATTACATTAGCTTAGCTATGCTTCAACAAGACCAGGACGTAGAATTGCTTGGTCCTTTTGATTAAAAGCCTGGCAGGTAGAGAGAGGCCGCTCATATCTCAAATATTCAGCCACGGTCTATCATTATCATGGGCTATATCACTATAATAAGGCATGCATACACCTGAGAGCAGGAGGTAATGCAAATTGCCTGCAAATCATTGGTGTGTATGGTAAAGCGGATCCTTCACAACACCAGTGTCAAGTTAGTGTGGTGGAAACAGTGCTATAATGGTTATTTTCCTCTCCGTCATTCTCCCCTGCAAGGACAACGGCAGTTTTCTCACTGCATACCACAGAGTACTGCATTCAATTTGAAATAATAACAAGTCCTTTACTTTTCTCGTTACAATGGCTCCCTGCCTTGTCCTCATAATCTGTGTAGAATTGCTGTCTATTTAGACAGGTGGAGTTAACTGACTAAGGAAAGTTTGGCAGTTATAGTAGAAAGGATTCACAATCATATTTAACAACCACACATTATCAAATGTGTAGTATCCAGGTAAACAGGTATGCATCATCTGCAAATTTTAAAATGCCAAGCTAAATGTTCCTCAGAGAAGCAGTCTCTAAAAAGGCCTCGCAGAAAAGTGAGAATAGATGTCTTTTCTTTTTCTCGCCTGCCTTTTTTCCTCATTTAGCTGAAGGGAATATGTGTGTGCGCCTGTGTGTGCACGAGCATGTGTGCATATGTGCATGAGTAGATGCGTGTAATCGAAAAAAAAATAATAAAGGCACAGTAAAGTGAGTGCTATTGCAAGAGGGGGGAGGGTGTGCTCCAGAGTGCTGCCGTGCCGAGAGTCATGAGGGGAAATCTCATTTACGACCAGCATGAAGAGAGTGCAAAAACTCACATGCAAACACTCGCACATGCACGCACACACGCACACATACATAGACCCATTTCACAGAGTGGCTGCAATCCATATTTCTCTCTCATGTCTATCAAATCCCCAGAAAATAGTATCTGGCAAGACCATGTGTGCTACAAGAACACTGGCAAACCAGTGATGTGCAGTTACAATTTTCAGTGTTTTTTTTCTGTGGGTGAACAATAATCCTCAGGTTTTACCAGTGTAGCAGTCTGGTCCCGTCCAGTTGGGCTGGCAGGCGCAGGTGTCTGACTCAGGAAGATAGGTGCCATGTCCTGAACACTGCTCCTGACAAGCTGGCAGCGGGTCATCACAGCTCACTCCTGCCCAGCCTGCCGAGCACACGCACTCCCCGCGCACACATACACCGTGCCCGCCACACTGAGGGTCTACGCAGTCCACTGCAGAGAGAGAGAGAGAGGACCAAAAGGAAAAGCAAGAATGAGTCAGAGGTGAGGGAAGGGAGTGAAAGGGTGGGGGGCACGCCTGCCTCATTATAATCATCAGTTCACCGAGTATGAAAGCAGTGTTCTTTGCATCCCATCCAGGAGTTAACCACCCTAGCTACAATCCCTGTATCTGTTCCACAACATTACACTTCATAGGACACTTAGAACTGGGGCTTTGATAAGGGGTGAAATGGGTTGATTCGTGTGTCTGTGTGTGTGTGTGTGTGTGTGTGTGTGTGTGCGTGCGTGCGTGCGTGCGTCTCATGGTGGTCTGTGCTACGCTGTGTTAGTGAGTGTAATTACAGCTCTGAGTGCCAAGCCAAAGCTCAGCACAGTTCAGCTCAGCTCAGCTCCGCCGCTCAAGGTCAAACACCTGACTCAGTCTCTACAGGCCGAGATACTGGAGGCAACAGCAGGGAAGTCTTAAGGACAGCTGTGCCATCAGGTTATGATCAATTGTCACATCATAATTAGTTTTAAATATTATTGTTTTGTTTGTATTTGCTAATTAATTGAGCGGTTTTACAATGGACAGCTGCAACTAAAGGATATGACTAAGCCCAGGATGGTTTCCGGTAGAACTGTAAGGTGCCTCATTTATATTTCTGTCATTTGAAACCTAAGCTGTTTTTCACTTTCTTTGCTAATGTGTTTTTGTATTGGCTACAATAATATTAAATATAAAACTATACATACAGCATCCAGCAAATACACTTTATACATACAATAATTTGTTATTTTCAAAATAATTTAAGTTGCTTAGAAATGCCATTATTTATCATGCCAGTGGCAGTATACATGACAGCTGGGACAGGGGGAAATATTTTTCAAACTATTTGAAGTTGTTTGGGTTTTTTCCTGTAAGCCTTTCGACACAGCATACAAATCTCTATATAAACAGATAGAGTGGAGTTTCAATGTTATTGTGATCCACCTATAAGAACCATGTTGATATGACATGATACACTTTAGTACTGCCAGAAACAAAAATAAAACATTGTTTTCATTTGAGATGAACATGTTTTAAGTTCTTGCCAGCAGGGTCACCAGCATTCTTTGGATGGTGTAAAGAGGAAGTATAATGTTGCCATGGAGTTAGTGAATTAGCTCTGCACTAGCTGAACACCATAAAAAGTCATACTGAATTATCTACTTACAGCAGGTATGTTTCTGTCTACCTGAATAACCTCTTTTAGCTCTGTTTTGGTCTCCACCAACTCGGATAAATATCTCTTGGCAAAGGTTTCTTCAGCATCTAAGCTATGTTCTACTATGTTCACTAGCGAGTCTCTAACTTTGTCTGCCGACCACTCTGTGCAGGGAAGGCTGGAAACAACAGCCTGCTGCAGCTGGAAACTGGGTTGATGTGGGCGGAGCTGGTGGATAGAAAACCAAAGCAATAATGAAGGTTTTCCTTGTTAAAGGGAGTTTTTGCTTATCCATACTGATGGTCTAAGGACAGAGGCTGCCGTATGCTGTACATATCGTAAAGCCGTTTAGGGCAAATTTTTGGGCTATATAAATTAAAACTGACTTGACTGATTTCACTTGACTTGATTAAAATGCTCCGTAGAGCTTATGGGTTCTGCAGAGTAGGGTGATAATTCTCTGTGGGTTTGTCACTACGAGGGACCCCTGCAAAATTAGTCATAGTCATTTGATCCATTGTCAATATAAAAATATTGATTGGTGCAGCATTAAATCGATTGCTTACCTTAATCAAAAATAGCTAAGTTATTAATTTAAATGCGTGTAAGTGGAGCTGCTTTCGTGACATTATGAGGTGTGTGCATCTACGTCTGAGAGTGTAAAACGTCCTACCTTGCTCACAGTTCACCCCCTTGTAGGCCGGGCTACATATACAGATTCCCTGGATGCAGGAGCCATGGTTGGAGCAAGTGGGGTCGATACACTGACCTTCCTCCACGTTACACTCTGCCCCCTTCCATCCTGCCAGGCACACACACCTTCCTTTTTCATACACGCCATTGCCGCTGCACAAAACGGGGCATGAATCTGCAACAGGACAAACACAGATTACACCCACTTACTCAGTAGAACACACATGCAAACACACGCACACACACACACACAGTGCTGCAGTATATTAGCTGGGAGACCGCAGTAACCTACTGTGAGTGGGGCTGCACTCTCTTATCTCAGCTAGTGCGCGGATTCAGCAAATCCTCATGCAGCCTCTGTCTCCCTCTCTTTTCTTTCACAAACACACGCTCATACGCAAGTATACACACACACACACACACACACACACACACACACACACTCCAGCTTATCCCTCACGCTGTTTCAATTTACTCAAGCACCACCTGAGCCTGGCTACCACGGCAACCCAGGAATTGTAGAAAATCCCCCTAACGTCACCTCACTCGCTCTGAACAGGCCGTGAAAACAATCGTGAAAACGGAAGATTAGGAAAGAGAGCATTAGGGGTTTATAGAACGAGGGTGGAAAGCAGAGCTATCACCATGCAGAGATGGAGAGCTGTGTGGCTAATGTAATGACAGCCAGGTAGAATAAAGTCAGCGAGTGTCTGATGACGCACTGACAGTTACCCCCCCGCCCCGCCCCACTTTGACGCTGGAGGAGGTATGGCAGCTCAAGACTTCAAATGGATTAGGAAGACGAATCTAGAGCCAGCGAGTTTTCTTTTTCAGGGAGAATTTGCAATGAAGGCCCTGTGCGTTCACGCATGGGGGCAAGCGGTATGTGTTACATTCGTGATCGACCCAATTCTTTTCACCGTTCTTTTTATCGTTGTGAACACTGTACCAGTAACGTTACCACTCTAGTCACAAACTGTCTCACAGCATTATAAACATAGAAACTTGCCCTTATTATCAGGTCATCCCCCACCACTGATGCTTTTTAGTCTCGTCTTTAGTCTCGTTCGAGTCAATTTAGGGACACTACTGCTTAAATGTTTGTTTCATGTTTCTATTAATTGCAGTGTGTTTTTCATGATTGATCTGTTTTTTTTATATTGCTAAATTTGTACAGCACTTTGTTCTACGCTGGTGTTTTTTAAATGTGCTTTATAAATATATTTACTTGAATAGTCATGTTAGTGGGTCCATCAGTGTGTGGCATCAGCTGGGAGGAGTTTAAATGTTTTCTTATAAGTGTTACTTGAATTACATTCAAGGCAATACAACTTTATTTACATAATACATTTCACACAGAGGGTAAATTCAAAGTAATAAATACACTGACAAAGCAGAGGGATTTTGCATCACCTTGTGTAATGTTTACAATGCATATCATCAACATTAGGTCTGGCTATATGAATTATTTATTGCTGCTAAACCTGATTCACACATGCGAATTGAAATTATATTTGTGGGATGTCTAAGTTTGAATCAGATAAACGTAGTAACCCACGCCCCCTAAAAAAAGAGAGAGAGAGAAAAGAAAAAAGAACTCGGAAAAGGAACGGAGACATAAGATCCGGCTCCCTTCAATGAGCCGTAATTCCCATCACTATTATGTGTTTGTTTGATCCTTTTGTTAAATCTTAACACTCTGTACCCCACGGTAATAGATTCACACTTCACTTTTTACAACTCTTGCCAAAACTTGCTGTCTAACTTTTCAAACTGAGAATATTATAACGCGAGCAAATGAGCGAAGATGAAAGGAATGAATAAATGATGAGCGTAAATAAATCACAGGGTGTGATATCATATCAGCTGTTTCTACACAATGAGACAGACACAACTACAATGATTTTACAAAGAAGGACAGGGGGAGAGAGAAAGAGAGGGTCAGAAACAGAGACATGAAATGAAAGAGAAATAGAAGAGTAAAAGAGACAGGTGTAGCTGTGAAGTTGCAGTTAAAGGAATGGTGATGTTCTATATTTTTCCTATTGTCAACAAATCCCACGAAAAGACCAAAACTGACAATAAATTGACAAGTATTGCCTGTGTAGCCAAAGCCTGATATAGAATATTGCTCTGTGCCATAGTACTCCATTGTTGTCCAAAACTAAGTAAAACACATCAGTGAGCCACACTGTTGCACTGGATGACATACATAATCCCACATACTGTAAATTCTCTGATAAAAATTGGTATTGAAATAATAGCCTTGTTTTAAAAACAGCCAGGGGCTAAATAAAGGATGGGTAAAAAACATTGAAAAACATCACCTGTACTCTATTAGCTTACATGATAAATTCAGCATAATGTATTTTTCAGGTCAAACTCACTTATCTGCTGGGGGGTGTCCTTTGATTTTCTAAAAAGCTTTTAATGTAAAACAGATGTGTAGGAAGAGTTTTATAAAGTAAATTAACATTGATTGGAAAAAAAAGCAGAATGGAAGAGATGGGAAATAGTTGGTAAATGTGAGGTCTATTTCTGTTGAAACTCAAAGAAGCAGAGCGGCGAGTATGCATGACTCATGCAAATGGGCCTGCCACAGAGATTAGAAAGTATTGGGACACATACATACAAACTGTTGGTTTGGTGTTTCCATGCGGTTTGTTGCCAATAGGAAAAATCTAAACCAATGGCAGCCTTATCTTTTATCAGATATCGCTTACCTTTGGCACAGTCAGGACCCAAGAATCCAGCGAAGCAGTGGCAGTGTCCAGCCACACACTCTCCGTTTCCATTACAGTCTGTGGAGCAACCATCCATTGAGTCTGCACAACCACACAAACATTCACACACGCACACATTCATCAGACATCAGACATAAAAGGCAGAGAAAAAAATAAAACAAAACTTATTCTTAAATACTTAAATATTCCACATGTAACTCCATAAGCAGGCATAGCTCTCTGTTATTGAATGAGAGATCTGATAAGCAATGGATGGCTCCCCAGACTCAGGGGCTATATTAGATTAGTCTGATCCAGCTGCTATCACTCTCTGGGGAATGGCCAAGCACTCACTTACATCCAGTAGCACTAAGCACATTATACTGCATTACAGGTTGGAAACACACTGCATGCAAATTTACAAACATCAAGGCTTAATCAACAAACTGTTTACAAGGGCGCAGTTTGGAACGAGATTGAACAACATAAAATCTGACAATTGTGAGTGCACAAGTTAGTGGAGAATAGCTAATACTGTGTCGCTACAGTAGCTACACTCTCAGCACGAAGAAGATCAATGTGATGCTTGTTCCTACTAGTGCTTTGTCTCATCTGGATATATGCGTTTCATCATATCCTCTGTACGCTATATGCATTTCATCATAGTCCTCCCATGGACTACAATTAGTTGCCTTACTTTTAGTGTTATCCTTTTCTCCCATTGATATGTCCATCATGTCAGATCTCATTCTCCGGGTACAGACAGCATCGGGTAGAGCATGTCTATGCTTTTTGAGCATTATATAAACCTGCTGAGCTCTGTCAGCTCTGCTTGAGATGGATGATTCTGGTGAAGAAGCACCCAGAGGCTGGCAGAATTGGTGATTTGAACTGTGCTGCTAGTTGTCTTTTGCCAGGCGAGCTCTATCTAAGCAAGATAGAGTAATTAAAAAGGGTGTCATGGATGTCATCCTTTATTTGACCCTGTGCCGTCCTACTCGGCTCCTCTAAACAGAGATCGACTTCAGAGTCAACCCACTGCAGTCCCCTGGCTCGCTCTGTTCAGGGAGCATGGATGACAAATCCTTCAGTGGCATGGCTCGCTCACACATGCTCACTCACACTCACACACACACACACACACACACACACACACACACACACACACACATGCACAGAAAGTTATTATGTGACACCCGCCTTGAGGCGCGTGTGACACATGCTAATGAGACAGGCCCTGCCAGTAGCCAGCAGCACAGCGTTATCCTCCATAGCAGCGCATCACTACAGAAACCAAAGTCATTTTCACCTCCATCACCTGTCATCGTCACGCTGATGGAAAGAAGGAGTGGCAATCATCTTTTCTCCTACACAGTCAGGAAGACTCACAAACCTTTCCCCATATGCGTCTCTTTCTCTATCTTGAAAAAAAGTCTCACATACACAAATTCCAATATTGTATCCGGCACCTGACACATGCAATGAACAAAAACTCCTCTGCAAGGTCATACAGTTCCTTTTAATCCAGAGGAGTAGAGCCATTCGTCATAACACTCACAGGGCCATAAAGGGCAAGGTGGGACAGTGATATAAGCTCCGTACCTTTCAGGTCAATGTCCCAACTATAAAAATCTCCAGACAATTAACAGGTAATGTATGGTGAGCCATGTCTTTATTTGTTACAGTATATAGTGTGCATGTGTGTGTGTGTGCATGTGTGTGTGCGCGCAAGTGTGGGCATCCATGAGACACCCACTCATTTTTTCCCACTGACTAAATCCTTTCCAGTTAGAGATCACTCATGCCATAAGTTATTGCAGTTAAATGCTATTATAAAATGGGTGCTTCCAGCCAAGTGATCTGATTGGTCAAATAAGCATTCCAATTGTACTTTATGAGCCCGTAAAGTTTCAGCCATGCTTTATGACCCTTGGGCTTTACGAATTTATGAAAAAATTAAATGGCTGCTCAGCTAACTAGAAGTATCCAGCCGCTAGCTTACTACTTTTTTTGTTTATCATCTATTTTGTTAAAAGTTCCAGGTACCTACATGAAACTTTTTTCTCATATTTTGTGGCCCATTGTGTAAAAGATATACTTTTGAAGAGGACATGTGACGACAGCTGAAGTATAGCAATTATGCATAATTAATAGCCCTGCAGGAAGCACCACTCTCTGCCTGGGTACAGGCTGAGTAGAATTAAAGAAGATGGGGCTAGAGTGGAGGTGGCAAAATGGCAGAATTCATTAAGCCGGAGCTTTTGTGAGTGACATGTAAATGTCAATAACAGTAGAGGAGAAAATCATCTGCATCTGCTGATGTCTTCTTTTCTGTACAAAATGGAGAAAATATGTATGAAATTTCAATTTGAATCCACACAATGATGTCTATATTAAAATCAGCAGATGTTCTCTCACCTTTTTATTCTTTTTTTTCTCCAACATTTTGCATGTCACCCATTTGTACATTACAGTCAGAATCATTGAGAAATGAGTATAGTGTATACACATATCAGCACACATTACAGCATATATATCAGCACTTGTGTCGACAATTTTCTGTCCTGCTCAGCAGCAGCACTGAGTTAAGATGCAACTGAATGCTTTGTACGTGTGTGTGTGTGTGTGTGTGTGTGTGTGTGTGTGTGTGTGACATGGTCTGAATGGATGACAGAACATCATAATGTCTTCTGACTTATACAGGTCAGTTATCAGCTGACCAAACACATGTGTCTTTGATTGTTCTGACACAACTTTCTTCTTTTTTCTTTTTTTTACCTTTATCAAGATGATGATTATAATGATTATCTCTGACTGCGTTTTCTGTCACAAGTAATCACATTCCTCATTACTCTTGCAAGCGCGTTTAAACACCAAAACATGTTGTACATAACATACAGTAAAGTCCCTTGTTAGTGTGAGAACAAGCATATTTTTACACATCACTTCATGTATTGTTTTTATATTCTCATATTTTCCTTCTTGCCATACTCATACACTATATTGATTTTATTTTATTTTATTTATTTATTTTTACGACGTCCTTTTGCTGTTCTCTTATTTATGCTCTCCGTTTCTTTGTGGTATCCAGTTACTATTTGCTGCAGAAAAGCTCTATTTCCCGACAGAGATCATCTCATTTCTCCCTCATCTCCCAATAAAGCTCCACTCTGGGCTACAGCACACTGTGTCTCTTATTAGAATTTATTGTACTGTAGCTCAATGGCTTTGATTTTCTGCCGCCAAAACAATGCAGAGCCGGTTTGTAACCCTAGTTAGAGGTGTAAATGGGCAGTGAAATGAACTTTGACATCAATCCATTAATATTATTTTCCTCTTCCAAGCCAAATCCCTTGATTAATTATTTGAAAAACCTAAGTGGACTAAAGGCTGCTATCCTCAGCCCATCTGCTGTGTCTATATTTGTTTTGATTATTGAAGAGAAAAAGGGAAAGTTAACTCTTTGTAAACACTGCCGCTTCCTGTTTTCTCAAAATATGTGACTCAAAATAGGTCTGGTATATTCCAGACTTTACAGACAGCACACATGTCAGCAAATGTTTGACAGCTCTGAAATAAAATCTGTGTTTAGCTGTCGCATGCTGTCAGTCATTGTATAAAGGACTCTGTCAATATGATGGTGAAAGATGTCTTCAGTACTATGTTTTGGGACCATGGAACTTGTTTAATGATTGGCTTACAACTTGGGCTTTTAAGAGGTTGGTGATACATATAAGCATCGAGAAAGCTCGCTGCAGTGTTCCTGTTCATTTGCTGAATAAAAAACAAAATTATGCAAGGACCGTTAAAGATCAGCGGGACAAAGTTCCCCAAAATAGAGTCTATTTTATGTTTTGCTTCTCATAATGCTTTCACCTTGCCATTTTACCTGTCTGCTACATATAAATTACCTAGTCCCCCCATGATGATACTGTGGTACTACATTCCCCAACACTTTTTCTCTTTTTGTTAGTTCAACACTGTATTCTCTTAAGGACTGCAGGACAAAGTGGGAGTGAAGAAACTGCCCTGGTAATTATCCACTTGTCTATATTCAGCCACGTACTCTTGCATTATTCACATCCTTCAATTTACACTGCCATCCGTGTGTGTCATAGCAATGAGCTGCAGTTAGTAAGCCCTGTCATTACTACAGGAGCCGTCCTCCCCTTTCTAACGGCTGTCTCCGGCCATGCCGAGCTCACTCTTGTAATAGGGAAAAGTTGCCTTCAAATGTCAATGACTTTCAAACTACTCTTGGACATATCCGTATGTTTTTTTTGCGTATCAACAGATTGAAGGAGAGAAAGGACAAGAGAGTGAAGAGTGAAGAAACCCCGAGATGCAAACAGTGAAACGCAAACATAATACCATTTTATAACTATAAAAGGAGAACAAATATTCATGCCATCACTAAAACGTCTTTAGCAGACCAAGAATCAAAGTCACAGGTTTCAGTGAGTATGTGACAATTGTCCTCACCTATGGGAGTGCTGTGGAGTAACACTTGCTCCAGGTTGCGTCCATCGTTGTAGAGAGCCAGGTGCCAGGTGCCGGGGTCCATGTACTCAATGAAGCCTGTTTCTTGGAGGCCGCTCAGCAGCAGGCCTTTGGGAGCTTTGGCTGTTGAGACGGGATCAGTCAAGGACCTGGGCAGCGCCTTCCCGTCCAACAGTTTCACAAAGTCGAACTGTACACAATAAGGTAACACAATCAGACAACAACAATATCATCCAATTGGAATGAGAAAAACGGGAATTCACAAAACCTGCATAAATGCAATGAAAACTCGCAAGCCAAACCTTGTGCAGCGATGTGTGGCTGCTGTTGAGCGAGCTTTATGAAACTGCCAATTGAATGCTATTGGAAAACTGCCTGCATACAAGAAGCTGGGGAACTGCATTAGCTGTGGATATCAGATGTGAATTGCAAAGCAGGGATCCAAAGAAGGGAGGGAAAATCGTCATCCATGGCAGCTCAGTCCTCTACAAGGCATGTTCCACAGCAGCTGGTTCAACATCTTGACATGCTGATAATAGCATGGGCAGTCTTTACCACGCAGGTTTTCAAATGGAACAGACTATTATTTCATTTGTCTAAACCTGTCTCTGCTTCTTTCTCACCCTCTTTAGCTTTCCCCACTACCCTCTTTTCTCCCTCCCTTCCTCTCCATCTTAAAACCTCCTTGAACTACCAAGCACTCGCTGAGTCTTATTCCCCCTGAGGGCTGTGTGTCACACTAGTGTCAAAAACAGCTAATTAGACCTCTTCATGCAGGCGAGAGCAGGGGCGCACTGATGTTAAAAAGCAGATGACTCAGTGTGTGTTGTATTTTTGTCTGTATATGGGCTTCCTGCATGGCACAATGCTGTTCTACAATGTGTACAATGTATGTGTGTGTGTACTGTTATCCACACACTAAATCAGAAATTGCTGTTCCTTGTGAAAACATCATGCAAACACACATCTTCACAAGTGTTGTGAAGATCTTTGTCCACACGAGGAAAATGGCAAAGTCTGTTCTTCTTCCTCTTCTTTTAGTTGGCAAACAACAGCATTTTACATCACATTCAACATCTGGTATGGAGTATGACAGACACAGCCCAATTACTCTGCAGAGTAAAAGCTGTTTTCCATCATCTCCTAACACTGTATTTGAATACAGCCAAATTCACAATTTAATTGTTCTCATTTACGTATTTTCTGTTTCTCTTGTCAGAACAAGTATAAAATAGTGATTTGTTGATGGGTCATAAATGCAGCAATGCCTGCTCTGCTACACTGAGGAGTTAACTAAATTGTTATTGTATGCTCACAAACTTGTCTGACAAAGCAAGCTTAAATATAGTTTATTGACACCTGCGTTGTGTGATTGGCTTTACTAATATTTAAAATGAGTGATCGCTGACGAGGTTAGAGGTGACAGGAAGTTGTTTTCTATGCTTCTTACTGTACACAACCCCTGACCTGTCTACAGGCGCAAGTATGTGGAGTTCAATTTGCGCCTCACTTCTGGCAGATGTCAGCTAGGTAGCTACCATGATAGAAAGGTATGCAAGACATGTATGTATGGCTGTGGTGGGCTCTTTTATCCCAGTGCTTCCAATCTTCCAGGCAAGTAACTAGAGGCGTCCAGCACATGTAAGAACAAATCGTCACCATCAAAACTCCTAAATGACCTTCCTACACACCATTGTCACTGCCAAATCAGTAACTTTTACTCTGACAGCACCGCTGTCAGCTCAGCCCTGACAAATACAGTTAAAATCTTACAGAAAGAACTAGAGAAACAATCATAATGTGATAACACTGCAGCAAGTAGGGAGATGCAATGACATTACCTACAGTACACTCCTCACAGTTTTGTAAATATTTAATTATATCTTTTCATGTGACAACACTGAAGAAATGACACTTTGCTTCAATGTAAAGTAGTGAGTGTACAGCTTGTATAACAGTGTAGATTTTCTGTCCCCTCAAAATAACACATCGCACAGCCATTAATGTCTAAACCGCTGGCAACAAAAGTGAGTACACCCTTAAGTGAAAATGTCCAAATTGGGCCCAATTAGCCATAGTGGCTGTGTGATGTGTTATTTTGAGGGGAAAGCAATGTACACGGTTATACAAGCTGTACACTCACTACTTTACATTGTAGCAAAGTGTCATTACTTCAGGGTTGTTTTGTCACATGAAAAGACATGATCAAATATTTACAAAAATGTGAGGGGCATACTCACTTTTGTGATGTACTGTATATAAACAATGCTTGTGTATGTTTGGTTATGTACTTAACTTAATGTTACAGCTTGAACCAGCAACAAACTGATCTTGCAACTTAACTGAAGACAGTAAGAATCACTGAACATCATGGCGTAAGAACAGTGATGCGTTCACTTACTGTACAACGTAACCAAACTGAAGAAATTGTATTTGAATTTGAATCAGAACAGTGATTTGCAATTTCTACCTCTATAGTTAGAGATAATTCTACAGGCAATCAGAAACTACTCCCTTCGCCAATTTTCAGATTTTCAAATTGTGGCACCCCGTAACACACAGTCAAGTTCAGTGAGCATGCAAGGAAAGTTGAGATCGCTCTTGAGAGACGCTGTATGTGGATAACATAAAAACACACAAATACATTTATTAAACACAGAATAGATTTTTGCTCAAATTAAGTAATTCTTTTCAAGATCATATTTTCTCTATGGAACGTAATTGTTTAAAATATCTCTATATAAATATCTATATGTGCAAATAAGATCGAGGCACAAACATAATGCTTTATACATAATTGTCTTCGAAGAGGCGCTTCACGAGGCCAGAATTTTTATCACATTTTTGTGAAGTCAGCTCGCTCATAAAAACCATTTTGGAGTGGATGAATGGCCAACATTGAGAGAAATTAGTGTGTATGTGTTCTGTGGTACTTCGGCAAACAAGCCCATCTGGGTGAACAGCATGCTGTAGCCTTTACCTGAGTGTGTGTAGGCGGAATGTTCCTGCGTCCGTAGACCCCCAGCAGTGCGTTGTGTGAGAGAGACAGGTTGAACTTGATGTAGGTCGGATGGTGCACAGTCATATGAAACCTCCAAAAAAGTCCGGGAGGGATTGCCTGGCTCTGCTGGGTTCCAATGTCAACCTCGCCACGGTCGATGGCCCGGCCTCGCACCCACTTCTCTGCAGGTAAAAGACACAGACAGGTGATATTGTTAAGTCACATACTGCAGATTTGTCAAGGTAGACGCGGAGTTCTATTCAGTATCAGAGGGAGCAATTAATAACCAACCTGATGTCTTCAAACATCAGTGTGATCAGCAGACGTCCTAATGAAGTGAGACTGAATAGACATCAGGAATGACTGAGCGCTGGTGAAAATCCTGCTTTTCAAGAGACCCTGCCTTGGCAAGGCGTTGGATAGGCTCCGCATAAAGAAGAACTGCTTTAGAAAAGAAGTGTTTTGTATGAGAGCTGTCTACTGGGGCTTTGTCATGTGCTATATTAGCATCTTCTAACAAGAAGAGTGTGTATGTGTTAGCATGTGTGTGAAAAGAGAGAGACAGAAAGGTGGATGAGAGAAAGTGAGGAGGGCAGGGGCACGCACACATGCACGCACGCATTCACAAACAGCGTCGCGGCACAAAGATAGTGTCTTGAGTGAGAGCATGGTTTTGTGTGTGAAGAGAATAGGTCTTTCCAACAGTCCCCTGGCCATCAGCTCCTCTCCTCTCCATAAGCCTTTATCAACCACCAGGCCTGAGTCTTTTGTGTAGGGGAGCAGGCGAGCCTCTCCAGCCCTCTTTGTGTCTGCCTTTATGGAGAGATATATCTCTGCTTCTAAACTAAGATGGAGGAAATACGGTGACAGAGGGGAGCCAGCCGATCGTTACGGCCACAAAGGCAGAAGAACAGTTAGGGGCAGATTCATGGACGAGGCCGCTCGCTCTCAATCTATAATGCCTGAAGCTTTACCACTCCATTATGGCGACACCATGCCCACCCACAGGCCAGCCGGCATATATCACATGTACTGTCACACAGATAGGGAGGGAGAGAGTGCAGGCCTGCGAGTCGCTCCTGTTTCTACTGACGCTGTTCCTTTTTAGCCATGCTAGCGGCGTGGCTCGAGGGATGGCACTGGTCCACCACCTTGGTTTAGACAGAAATGTCTCAACAACTATTTGATGGATTGCAATGGAATTTTGTACAGAAATGATGCCCAGAGGATGAATCTTAATTACTTTGGTGATCTTCCTGACTTTTCATCTAGCAGTACTGTACCATGAGGTTGACTTTTGTGGTTCTGATATATTGTAATAACTTTGGGGACCTTTTCAGCACAATCATCGGGTCAAAAACAAATTTTGTTAAATACTTACAAGTTATGACAGTCCCAGCAGCCCCAGCTGTAATTTGTGTTTAGTGCAAATTAGAAAATATTAGCATGCTAACATACTAACCTAATATGGTAAACATTACGCCTGCTGAACAGCAACATGTTAGCATTGTCTCTGTAAGCATGCATGGCTGCATTTACCTATAACAGCCACGAAAAGCCCGTTCTGCTATTTACTTGGTGTTGTTACATAAGACTCTATTGCTTTCCTCATCTCCTCATCAATTATACACACCACATTCAAGCCTGTATTTCATCACATATATTGAAATGTGTTCATGCTAAAAAGCTAAACAAAGATGGTTAACATGGTAAATTGGTAATTAAACCTGCTAAAACCTCCGCATGTTAACATCATCATTGTGAGCATGTTAGCATGCTGATGTAACCATCTGCTAGCTTAAAAGCTCTACACTGCCAAAATACAGCCCCACAGAGCTGCTAGCATGGCAGTAAACTTTCTTTTCTGCTTGTGTTTCTTTTTAACGCATATTCTTACTTTCCGGGCCTATTATCACAAAATGTCACATATCATGCCAAGAAATTCCAAAGCATTAAATTTCTCTTTTTATCTTCCATCTCCTTTATCTTTTTCTTCTTTGGACTAAGGGACTGAAAAAAAGGTTAATTGATTAATTGGTTAATTGATTGAACTAGACTGAGCTGTGACAAGAGAGCTGGATAGAGGAAAAGGAAACAAGACAAAGAAACATGAGAGGGAGATGAGAAAAAAAAAAGGAGAGTTCAAAAAGGTTACTAATGAAAGAGAAAAGAGAGACAGGTGTCCTGTATGAAGCATAAATTGTTCCTGTACTAAAATCTCTACCAAACAGAAAAAAAGCAGCTTGGCAGAACTAAGGTATGCCTTCATGCATTCCTGCTGAGTCTAGCTCAGCAGTCTATTCCTCTTAATGCTAATTCTCACTCCTGTGCTTGGCACACAAAAAATAAAGGCCAGCAGAGGGATGGATGTCCTGAGGAAAGCAGCCTTTTATTCAACAAAAGATGAATAGGACATGAACGGGGCATGGCAGTTGGCAGAACACTGGCAGGCAGGCAGGCACGCAGGCGGGTCGACGAGTAGGCTGACTGGCAGGCTGGCGGGCAGATGAGCAGGCAGTTCCTTCTGATGCTGATTACTGTATAGCCCCTCTCCGAGTCTGATGCAACAGGGGGACAGAAAGCCACGAGGATGGGTGTTTGGGTGTGGGAGAAGGGGTGGGTGTAAAAGGAAGGATGAAAAAGAGGAGGGGGAAGAGAAGAGACGAAAGGACCGTGTCCAAAGGGGAGGTGTCGTGTCAAGTTACAGCTGCTGATGCAAGAAAGAAGAAAAACCCTCCTTGCATCTCTCTCTTCTTCTCTCTCAGAAGTAGAGAATAATACCGCAGCTCCAGGAAAAAGGGGGGAGGATCGAGGCATTTTGGGAGTCCTGCAGAAACCAGACGGATCACATGGTGACTAGGGGTCCTCCAGGCCTTCCCAGCTGCTCAGATTACTGCTGTCAATCAATGTGTTCCACCAGCACCGTAGCCCTGTGTATCTCAGCACAAAACCTGAGACCATTCTTTGAAAATATCTTTCAAAACAGCAAATGTCTGTTTATTCATACTTGGCAGGCAAAAGGAATACAAGCTTAAACAAGCCAAAATGTGAGCAGGGAGGTAAGATTCACACCTTGCTATCTTGTGGCTTTAATAAGCAAAAAGCAGCTTGAAATTCACACTTGCTATCAGTTACTTAGAATAAAAATAAACGGCATTGCATGAATCTCCTCTGGTGCTTTTCATCATTAGTTGGCAACAGAAGCTAGTTGTAAGCAAAAAAATGTATTAAGGTTTATTTCAAAATGAGCTTGTTTAAAGGGGCGATGAAAGTGTTGCCTAGCGTCTTCATGTCTGCCATCAAGCACAATGTGCCCTTGATGGAAATGATAAAGGGTTAGTGGGCAGGTCTGCTAAGAACCAACACACTGTACAGTATCATAATGATGCTGCCGCAGCCAATTATACTGGTGCGGCATTGTGTGCACATAACACAGTTAATGCCCCGTTTGACACTACTCACCCACAATACGCTAACACATGTACCCATTGCAATATTTTCTCCTAAATTATTCTCCAATGTCACAGTGCAACAGGATTAGGATGGTTTAGATTTTAACTCTGTTTAACTCCTATTTCTAATGACTAGCTAACATGTCCAGCATTGTCACCCTTTCTGCTTCTCATAAAGGGTGTTTCTAAAACTCAGTGTGAGCAGGTCTGCCCATCTGTCTGTCTGTCTGTTGTGCGTCTCTGAGTGTTGTGTGTGTGTAGTGTGTGTGTGTGTGTGTGTGTGCCAGGCCAACGAAAGCGATGAGCTACATTAGGACTTGGGACACAAGGTCTAATTAATTTCTCTTGCCTACGGGTTATTCAGGTAAAACAATTACACCTGTAATCTATTTTCAAAGGAACTAAACTGTCTTTGCAATTAATGTTATTATCCCTCAGATTCTAATGAAGCAGAGAACTGACTGAAAGTGCAGTCGGGGTCTTGGTGACAGGACATGTCTGGGGGGACCGGAACTGTGTGAGTGTATGCGCGCGAGTGTTAGTCGATATTGAAGCGTAGGCCTGAGTGTGGATCTCATGCACATTGGTGGAGACAACAGTAATAGTGTTCCAAATGCAAGAGAGATTGAGTTTGCCGCAGGATGAATAAAAATATCACAATGGGCAAGGTCTCTATAATTACTTGGATTCAATTAAGGGCCTTTTGAGCAGTTGGCTTAATAAGCTTTCAGCCTCCTCTCTCCACTGTGCAGCCTAATGAGTGTCAGTCAGAGTCAGGAGAAGATAATGCTCTTGGCCTTAGGGCCCTCCATTACTCTCTCGTCCTCACCTTCTGCCTAGGTGAGGACGAGGCCTCAGGCTATGTCTGCGACAGACAAGTCTGCCTGTTCACAAACTCATTCACTCCATGACACCCTGAGTGCACTTACACTGTTACACATGTAATATGTGTTGTATAAATGACAGATGGATAAAGCACTTGTGGTTTTTTTTTATTGCCCTCTACTAAGCTTGTACTAATCTAGTCTGGGCAGAGGCCTGGAAGGAACCAGAGCTCACAAGATGTCAATGTTTTTTTTTTTCTCTTAGCAGCTGATAACGTCTGTTCTCGACTTGTCTACTGAACACGTATTTTTCTCAATCAGCTCTCAGCTTTTTCTTACTGTTCTTACGTGGTGGAGCTCAGTTGGAAAAAGGTAACCAATAAGATTTTGCAGCATTGAAATCAGAATGTGATGACAGTTGTGGGGGTTTTGGTCACCGTCAATGAAATCTGATCAAAGCAGACTCACACAGTCCTGATGAAGCAAATTAACTGAGTTTTTAAATGCTAAACGCTTGATAAATAATACCTAAAGATGCTTTTGTTCACTTTCGATTGTTGCTTAGTCGTGAATGTTTAATGTTGTAAAGCAGTAGCTCCCAGCAGTGGTTGGCATATGACCCCTTATAAGAAATCTGGGTCTACTACCAACCGCTCATTACAAGTAATGTGATGCTTAGTGTGGTGTTGACCTTAGAGCAGTTTGACCACAGTTAGTAAATTTTCCTTCTTAAGCCCTGTTCGCACGGGAATAGTATTTCAGGGGACCTCATGTGATTTAGAAATGCCCCCCCCCCACATCTTCATGTGGCACATTCACACAGGATAAGCTAAGTTGCTAGGCTACCACATAATAACACTTGAGCCTTTTTGAAATGTAGAAAAATGTGCCATCCATCTCATCACCTTCTGAGATTTTGCATTTGTGATGGATTTAAGCTTGCTCTTTCTATCGAAGGGGTCTACATGCTATGAAGTGAGATCAGCCTTCTGAATTTGCACCCAAAATGCTGTCAAATTTATAGTTGCCAATATAGCCTTCACAAGTCTCAACAAGGAAAGAGTTAGAAAAAAGAACTGAGATAACAAATTTAAAATATATATGCTGTCAATCTATAACAATTTGAGGTATTATCTGTGCTGAAATGTTTTTTATGTAAAAATGTATAATAATAATATAGTACATATATCTACGTATTTTACGAATTGTAGTGTAGCGGTACCATACAATGGAAATACTCAAGTACAAGCACCCCAAAACCTATTTAACCCCTGGCCACACTGTGGTGAAAGTATTTTTTTAATCAAAAAGCAAGTTCTAATCTGTTTACCAAGAAGATTAAAATTGACTTTGATTTTTTTTTTTTTTGCCTTTGATGTCAGAACATCAGACATCAATCTACTACTCTCAAATGTCAAGAGTGAGTATACAAAGCCCTCTGCTCTTTATAAAATGTGTCATCTACACTGTAAATACTGACTGTAGCTTGAAATTATGTTTAAGCTATATTTTGATGAGATGTTTTGAATGCAGGCTGAGTAAAAGACAGAAACGTTCCTGCTGTTAGGCTTTCTCAACTTGAGGCACTCAAGCAGGGGCTTCGCTAAATGATCTATACTGCGTGTGTGTCTGTGTGTTTGTGGGTGTGTGTGTTACATCCCAAGACTGTAACCCAGCGTGAGAAAATCAATGAGACCAGTGTAACAGGGACCAGTCCATCAGCATTTGCACACATATTGCACACGCATGCACGCACGTACATGCACACACTCATCCCTCCCACAGACTCCTTTTCCACACATGCATGCATGCAATATGCACACACTTTCTTACTCTTCTGCACACATACACAATGCTCAGCCCCCGCACTCTCTGCACGCAGTCTAGAATATTGATGTGCTCTTTAAGAGCCCTCCTCTCTGTCTGTGTCACATTCCATCCATCTACACACCATTACCAACCACACCATCAGATAGAGTGAAAACAATTCAGCATTAACTCTCCTTTCATACGGTGGTTTATAAAATCATTGCATGGGCTCAGATGGCATTCCATGAGCTCCACATTTCATCATCTTCGCATTATAATGAGGCATTATGCTGCTCTTGTGTATGTCAGTTTGTATCATTTCATATCATTAATATATCCGACGTTCCACGTTGAGTGAAATATTATTCTCAAACTTCAATGTACTTCATTAAATTAGGGAATACACTGCGAGAAAATCTCTTCTCTGGGCAATTCTGCTTTCTTCAGCACCAGAGCCTTCTATATGTGCGTGCGTGCGCGTGTGTGTGTGTGTTTGTGTGTGTGTGTGTGTGTGTAGGCATGTCCACATGCTTGTATGCTTGCATGTCAGCTATAGAAATAGAGAAAAGAGAAAAGAAAGATGGACTGTGATGGAGTGTGTGCGTGAAAGTACATCAGCCTGAGGTTGATTATCACGGGGTGAGTGGCACTTAATGTAGTACTAATTAGAGAGGCTTTTATGTGTGGAGGACTAAGCAAGGCTCCTGGTGATCTCTGGAAACTGCAGGAGAGATAGCACACAGAACATAAAACACAGCACTCACGGCTTGACAAGACACTAGCCATACGCAAATGACATAACATGTCAATTAGTATCTAGCACTGTGCTGCAAGCTGCTTCGTAAGGTATATTAGAATTCTGCTGCTCCGGATCCTGATTTCGGGGAAGAGCCATCAAATCAAACAGAGAGCTTCTCTTTATGGCATTGAAGTTGACATTAAAACAACACTAAAAATACATGAACAAGAATCCAAGAAGATTTCTACCTTCCAATCATTCCGCCGAGCTCGTTTCATCTCTCCCTACTGTGTCATCAGTTTATATCAAAGCAAGCAGAAACTGGTAACTATCCTCCAATCAGTCTCCTCAGCTATCTTTATGCTCCCACAGTTTTGTTGTTACTTGTGGTTATAGAAGTGCATCAAGAATAAAATAATTTATTCCAAAATAAAAAAAAACAGCATTTTGCCGTTTTGTAGACAAAATTCATGAAAATGGCGAGTATTTTACATTTATGTAAATAATTTAACTAGGATTCTCTTGGCTAAACCAACTGTTTAAAACCTGTGAATTATGTTGAATGGATGCTGTATCCACATGATCATTTACTAATTGGAATGGAAATGTGTTTACTGCCAGAGGTTACTATCAGAAGCTACACATGGAGTAAAGTGTTTGCCAAAGAGGAGTATCAGTGCAGCGTTAAAAGTTTGTAACAACTCCTACATTTCTGGTCACTGATAATATGTTTGTTTGTTTGGTTAAAATGTGTCTTATGTGTAGAAGATCTTTGGGAGCAGTTAAGCACAGGCTGGGGCTAATGTTGTTACATAGGTGGACAGCCAAGAGAAAAAGTGTGAGCTTTAAGCCTCATTTGAAGCCAACTAAACAGTGAGAGTAGTAGGTTGGATGTCGGTAACAGTTTTTTCATGTTGATTTTTATGGAACTTTACACTGCAATGCTAGCTCAGATAGCGTTAGCCATTCATCCATCCATCCATCGTCAACCGCTTATCCTATGTACAGGGTCGCGGGGGGGCTGGAGCCAATCCCAGTTGACATCGGGCGGAAGGCGGGGTACACCCTGGACAGGTCCAGATAGCGTTAGCTTTGTTGTTATATAGAAGCCCACTGGGTGGGCATGGGCATCAGAATCTAGAACTGCCAGCACAGCCCCATAAGCAAGAGAACTCAGTTTTCATAGTTAATATAGAACACACTGAATAATTTATTGCTTCCATTAACTACATCTAGTATAAACACTGACTGGACTCCCACATCAAACGTGGCAAAATTTTGCTTTAATGTTTTGTGGTTGATATCGCAAACATCATTCAAGTGGATTGGTATCCATCAATCATTCTTCTCTCCTCCCATCACTCTCACTCTTCTTCCTCCCTACCGTGTCGTGTTTTTATCATTTCCATTCCCCGCAGCCTCCTCACACCATCCTTCGCTGTGTAATCTAGGGGATTGTGTGGTCTCTTGGTGTGAGAGGTGATGGGTACAGCAGGATGAGCGTGATAATCTGCCACACTGGATTACAGTCTAATCTCTAATCTCTCTGGCCCTCCTCTGCCCGGGGACCACCTCCACCGTGCCAATTTTATTAATCTGAGCCCCCTGCATCAACGGCTTAGCTTTGCCCATTTTGATTTCTCGACTTTCATCATGCATACAAAGCAATAGGAGTTGAGACAATAGATTGTTGTGACGCAACACTCGGAAGTGAATTCCATGACCCCGGCGCGCTCTAGCAGAGGATTTAGCTACTGATGAGAGTGTTAATCCTCAGAATGTGAGGATTCATCAAGAAGAGTTGCTTTAGGGATGTCCCAGGTTGCCTAAATTGCAGCGGGTTGCAGTTTGGCTCGCACATTCTCTGTATAAGTGCTGAACATGGGCTCAAACAGCATCCAGTGTAATATCCATCAGAGTCTAAGCGTGAAGGTGGCTGTGTCCTGCCTGACTTCATGACCTGGAACACTCACAATTAATATCCCATGTCATGGGGTTAAATTGGTGTTAGTAATTCCTTTGGCTAGTTGAGAGACGGAAGAGTGGAGAAAGGCTATTCCAGTCACGGAATGGCTAAGAGGGAACATGATTAACCAATTACCTTGCCTTTCTAATAAATGAGTAATCAGTTCAAGGCTGATCTCTGGACTGATGTCTCTCAATCGTACTGAAACATTCATTGTGCTGAGTGTTTTATGTGTGCGAGCCAGAGTCATAATGCAAACGAATCTGATTGGAATTCATGCCAATGGATATATAGTCAGTCTCAACATGTTCCAATCATAATGTTTAAATGTCCATATTAACATTTCAAGAGGACTGTATAGTCTAACTACAATTTGAATAATTGTGCTTCCATTAAATCCTGTAGTGTGTTGCAGGATTTCTATTTCACTAAGTGTGCAGAAAGAAAAAGAAAAACAGGAGTACGATGAGATGAATATTCTAAGCAAGGTATAGAAATTATAATAGTAAGTGACTTGAGCTGACCTTTCTCAGTGTGTACATGTCCAGACTTTGCCCAAGGGTGTTTAATAAAAGTGGCATTAGCAAAAAGTGACATAGTCTCCATAAAATGGAAATACTGTTTAACAAATAATAATAGTGCTCCACTGATTTGGCACTATAATACTGTTAGCTGCACCATGGAGAGTTTTTTTTTCGAACTTAATGCAGCAGAACCAGCGATATTGTCCTATTTATGCCATGCATTCTTCTTCCTTGTCAAAACCTGGCCTACATTACCCACAATACAATTCAACTGGCAACAGAGATTTGGGTGTGTTGTGCTAGTAGTGGCTAATGTAGCACGACGCCTCTAGCCTCAAGCAAAGATGAGTAGGGGGCTCCAGAGGTCCGATAAGCTCACTTCTTTCTAACTTCCCACCCCCATACATGTTTTTTCATTTTCAAAGTTGTAGTCTTCAGCCCCAACCAACACTCTAGTGATATCACTGGAGGCAGACTTTGAGCAACAACTTTTTTCACATGTTCAGTAGTTCACCCCAACACCTGTTAACACATTTTTGATGCGTAAAATCAGTTTCCAGGGTTACTAAGGTATTTAAACCTCCTTTATGGAACATAATTTCCTGAAAATAAGCCTGACTACCTGAAATTAACCTGGTCTAACTGCTTTATGAAACACCCCACTGGTTTAACTGCACACTTACCTTATTGCTTTTAAAATGTCACAGCAATGCAAAATAAAAGCAGCCAAGCACAGTTTAAGCAAAACTGAGTGAAATGCTTTAAGCCAGTGTTCATTCAATACATTTAATATCTACTAAATAACAAATTACTGTTTAACATTTGCTTTGTTGTTACTGACGGGCAAATCCTGTCAACAGTTGAGTGCAGAAGATCTGTTATTATGGTGTATACTGTGTGTGTGTGTGTGTGTGTGTGTGTCAGCTCACCTCTGTCACCGGCGTGTGTGTTTTCAGGGTTGAGTGTGTCCAGCAGGTGGATGGAGCTGGTAGGTCTGGTTTTGCTGCGGTCCTCCTGTTGATGGTCCGCTGAGCTCAGACCGTTCTCATACAGCTGGCTCTCGCCGTGCCGCAGATGCCAGGTCAGACCTAACAGGTGGACCGCTACACACAGACACACACACACACACATAGTAACAGCCAAAGGGAGAGGAAAAGAACATAGAAAAGATCATTATTCAAGGCATGCAGAGGGGTGTGTCTGAATCTTCTTTAATGCCCATCTTAGAACTCTCACAGTTTAGTTGCTTATTAGTGCCCAGCAAGGCAGTGGACACAAAAAACATACACATAAACTCTCACGAGACACACACATTCAGTATATGCATGTACACATGCGTACATGAACACAGAACGTGGCAGAGGTGGGCAATTAAGGCAGACATTCAGAGCCTGAGCCCAGGGCTGATATTAAAGCGCTAACACAGTCTTTTATGCATGACTAATGATGCTTTGAAAGCTGCTGCCGATTCACAATCCATATGGGCCTTTTAAACAACAAAGGGTAAGGGAGGATACTGGATCCCCCCTCCCACTCATAAAACTGTTTACTAGGACAACAATCAAGCATGCTGTTAAATAAAAACAACTAACACCTGCCTATTAAGGAAATTAATTAGTCTTGCAATGCTGTCAATAAAATGTTCAGTAAAACATTCACCTTGCTCTGACCAATCATCAGGTCCCATTCATGTGAGATCGTACACTGACACTGCTTTAGTTTTTTTACTTTAAAAGAATCTAAAAAGCCATTGTCCCTTTGCTGATATGAAGAACAAAGCAAATAAAATAAATCATTGCAGGTTTTTTTCTCCTCTGACACATTTGAAACATCAAACAAAAGCAAAGACTCAAATCACAAAGTTACTATGTGCTGGTGGCAGCCAGAGAGGATGACTGCTGCATGCAGATCAAGGTAAGGAACTTCTAACAACTTCAAACACCTTCACTGTCTGTCTTATGTCTGCTGATTGCCGACACCCAGAAAAAGCACTCGACATGCGCTTGCTAACGCTCGCACAAAATGGCTGCTTAGAAAAACAAATCCACAATTATACACAGCATGACCAACACAGACACACAGGTACAGCACGCTCACGTAAGTGCTTAAACGTACCTGCTATTTTACATGTATGCATGAATTCCCACACCCACACGCAGACACCTACACGCTCACCCACACTTGATCCCTGATGAGGAATACCTCATTAAAACTCCGGATGGTTCAAAGACATTTGCAGTCACTTTCTGTTGCAGATGCAAAGGGGAAAAAAATATATATATATATTTTCTCTGAAAAATACAGCACATCTATGATGAGCGCTGAGAGTTGAAGCCAATTTGGTCCCATGCTCCACTCTGGGATCTATGGGGATCAGCGAATCATACATTTCAACATTTTAACTTCTGACTAGCCCAAGCCACTGTTGGTTTAGCTATCTACTCTTGCACAATATAGCTCTTCAAAGCAGAACACTGACGATTACTAGGGCCATGAGGGAAACGTCATGCATCATTTACTCCAGGCTAATTGAACTGTCAGCCTGTGATGAGACCAGACATGGACATGCACAGATTCTTCACTTCAGTGTGGGTACAAGTCACTCATTTTAAAATATCTTTTTTTTTTTTTCCTTCACTGTATTTTTATTTTAATTTTGAAAGAAGCAGTATGGGGGATTTTCTCATTAAAGCATTGCTGTGAAATTAGTTGTGATGACTCATGCTGATGCTGGGCAGGGGGGGGGGGGGGTATGACAAACAGTAACCCAAATGATCTGCCTTGTACATTACATTTCATGGCTTTAGTTTTCAGCAAAATCCCTTCTGGTTGTCTGGTACTGTAAGTATTCATACTCATATTTAGCAGACATGTGGGAGAAAAAAAAACAGGCAGGTAGAGAGAAACTCACAGAAAAACATTGCAAAAGTCAGAACAGAATGACATTTTAGTTAACAATAATATTTAGAGACAATTCTGCAGAGATTTCTCTTAAACCATGGCCCATTATCAATTCTCTTCCATTCGAACGAAACATGAAACTTAGTGTTGCACCTACAAATGTAAGTGTGTATGCATCACCACTGTTTGTACTGCATTATATTATGCAGTGGAGTGGAACAACCTATCATCGTTTCATAAATTAGTCTGTAAGAGTACTCAGTGAGGGATGAGGAAGTTATTCCCAAACTGATACATTTAGCATTTCCACCATTCAATCTCTCATGCTCCATTCTCTCCTCACTTCCTCTCATCTGAATTGCTTTTCTTTCTCTCCTTGTTCTCCGGTGCCCCCCCACACCTCCGTTAGCCAAGTGTTACCCACTCCAGTAATGACTGCAGCGACAGTCCTCACCGGCTCTCCTATCTTCTCCTCTTCACCACTCCATCCCTCCTCAAAGGCCCCTCAGACCCTACTTCCCCAGCTCCTGCTCATCAGCCTTTCTCTCACTCCGTCTCGCTCACTCTCTTGTTTTATGGCTGTTGACCTTTTGCTAGAACACTTAGCATCTACATCTACAGAGCACACACACACACAAGGAGGCAAGGAGGGATAAGGACCTGGGAACGTGATGAGAAGAGGATGGTGGTGGAGGGTGCAAGCTTGTGTGTATGCTCTTGTACTTTTGAGGACTTGGATGTCCTCACAGCAATACTAAAACTATCGATGACATGTTTGCTGTTGTTCTCTTGACCATGTTGACTCTGGGTATTTAACAATTGAGTACTTATGGAGCCACGGACAAGGACAGGACTTAAATTTAGGTTTAAATTCAGGGATACAGTCTAAGTGGTTTTGGATGCATAGGATTCTGAGTCTAACAGTACAATTCATTAAAATCAGTACTTTTGAGGGTAAAAGTTTATTCTTGATCTTTAATAACATAGTTTGACAAAGTAATCATAACCCAAGGACCACTTACTTGATATATTTTCAAAAAGTTTGCTATAAGATTTGCGCTTTCAAAAGAGTTAGAAGGGCTGGAAAAACCCACTAGAGGGTCTGGGGGCAAATCTAGAAACCAACCAGTATTTCTACGCTGAAATATTATCCTGCCCCTGCTGTTTGCTGTACGTCAGTTTGTGGTTATTTGCCTAAAATTTAATTTGTTTAAGAATGTATGCATAATATCAACTCAAAAATTAAAGGTCCATATTATCAGGCATGCAAACTGGTCAAGGGTAAAAAAGGTGAGAAGGATATGCAAGCAGAGAAACGCTCTCTTTTTGTCCCTGTCTGGCTATCCATCTCTCTTGGTGTCCATCTTTCTCTCACGCGCTCTTGCAAAAACGCACGTAACAGTCACACATTAGAAAGACAGACTCCGAGTGCGTCCAGTCACTATAACAGGAAAGACAGCAGTAGCAGCAGCACAGTGGAGACAGCATAAGAGGGGTCTGTTTTTAAGCTTATATGTTTTATAGATAACGGGCATTTGTCTACTGCAACAAGAGAAAGATACCAACAAGCAAGGGCGTCACTTTGTGTTGAAAAGCGCTCCCCCCAAAAAGCATAAAACACTTGAATTTCCTGTTCTGCCTTTCCTACATCAATTTATGGTGGAAATGTTTTTATTTATATAAAAAGGGAAATACAAAATTCAGGTGGCAGGTGACAATTCAAAATCTATAAATATTACAGAATCTATTGCAGTGCAGCTCTCTGCTGCATTCTGTGTTGCTTTCACATATGTTTTTCCTGTAGATCAACTTTTCTCATGTAATATCTGCCCTGCTGTATTAGCACACATGCAGGCATGATTTAGTCTTCCCTCCTTTTGTCATGTTCACAGGGAGACAAAATCTTGGCCAACTTGGTTTTGGGGTCATTTTATAATCAGTAGCTTGTTTTATCTAACCTAAAAAAATTAAGTGCAAATTAACCTTTCTTAAAGCACTTTCATTGGTTCTTTACCATTTCATATTGCAAGCTATTTTTCAAAGCATTTTTAACATACGCTTTCAAAAAGTGATGGGTACATGTCCCCAGAGTAAATACACAGAGACCGACACGTTTTATCCTGTTGACGTTAGCCTACATTACATCCAGGTTGCTGCCACTGCTCTGAACAATTATTTCAGCTAACATTATGGGTTAATAACAGGACATTTAACATGTAAGCTAGCTTACTTCTGTCTTACATCACGCTTGCTTTCCGACGGACAGCTCGTTCAGTAGTCTTTTACCGTCCTCACATATTCAACTGTCAGACTCCGCAGTGTAGCAGACTAGAAAAAAGACCCACCTAACGCTGCGTCTGATTGACTGTTGGGTTGAGGAGTGACGATTGGTTAAGCACAGCCAGTTCTAAAGTTGCTAGGCCCCCCCACACACACTTAAAACAAAACAAAATCTACTTTTTCATGTATTTTCAACCTAAATAAAGTGTCCCCAGTGTGTCTAAACTATGAGAAAAAAACAAAAACAATTCTCCTGCCCATCTTCTTGATGTCAAGAATGGATCTGTTTAGCTTGGGACCTCCTCCAGTCCTTCAGTGCAGTTAATGAGCACAGTAGATGGCCCAGCCAACTGACCAGAACACCAAGCAGTCAATCCATCCTGGAGGTTGTTCAGCATGTCTTTTACGGTTTTGAAGGAAAGGTAAATATTTACTGGATGTTCTGCCTCAACTCTCTGTGATTTACCGAGTGAATCTGATGGACCGACAGCTTCACTTGTTATTAGCAGTTACTTTAGCCGCTAGCTACTGTTAACTGTAGTCGCTGTTATCAGCTTGCTATGACCAAACTGGGTGCTCCTAGTGGTCCAAACTACAGTATGTGGGTCCAAAGCTCCAAAGCTCCTGTACTAACACGTAAACACCAACACCCCCCTGAGGCACCAAGCTTCCATTCCTCTCCATAAATCACGAAAAGCTGAGGCATCCGTAGCCGGAGGACATCAGATGGAAAACCAGAAAATATTCTGCCCATAAAATTTGATCCAGTTTCACCAAAACTAGAAAAGTTACAGTATAAGTTGTCTTTTGTATGTAATCAGTGAGCCTGAAACTGCCTGAAATAAGTACAAACATATACCCTTTTTACACTAAACATTATAAATGAGGGTAAACCCATTCAAAGTAGACTCCTTTCACATTGGCAGTAGACAAGTTTGCCTTTTCTGTTTTTTTCTAATGTGTCACGTTCACGACATCATGATCACACCAGATGACAGCGTTAGTAAATGGTAAAAAGCAACATGGAGGCCAGTGACAATGTAACGGTGGTTACTTTGCGTAGCCCATTGAGGCGTAGCCTCACTATTTCTGTTTTTATGGTGCTGGGCACGTGACAGGTGTGTTTACAGTGTTTGTGCACTCTGAAAGACATCACAGGGCGGATATAAAGTCACAGCTGACGCTCTTTTAGATTAGCATGTTAATACTACATAAATATATGAATGAGACATTTAGAGATACCCGCAGATAGAAATACATGAAAAGCTGGCGAAAAATTGTCCGCCTGGGTGTCATGTTTACATCACTGCCAATCGGAGCTGGAGCCAGTAAATACCTGTGACTACTGTAGAGTCATTTGATCCAGGAGTGAATGCCGATTGTACTCTTTTACACTGAAGAGAAAAGCCAGATATTATCGGGTGTTAGTGGATTTTTTGTGGGCGGGGGCTTTATAGTAGTAGGGTATTTTTAAATCATTCAGGTTTCTATGTTTGTTTTTCTTTATGGCCTTTTTAAAATATTTAGTCTGCTGCTAGTATGGAAACAGATAGGAACCTAGAGGAGAAAGACGGTACAACCAACAATGGTCCCCAGGTGAAATCAAACTGGAGACGTCACAGGTATATAGTTTGTGTCTTACCCACTCCAGTACACCCTGTGTTTCTGTGTTAAGTAACATTTTGAACATCATTAAAAGAACATTTTGAACTGAGAATGAGAACAAATGAGAATGTATAGTAGTTAAAAATACCTTCAGGACCAGCAGTTCCCCTCACTTCTTAACTCTGCTTATAGGGTAATATTTTTTGTCCTTTGAGTGGACACATAAAATACATACACACTCACACAGGCACACACTTACACACAGCATACAGTCAGTTAAGAGAGCAGCATGTTCTCAGCATGAACCTTCACTCTCACTCTCTTTTTCCCCTGTCTGTCTATCCATCTCCCTCTCTGCGTCCATCTTTCTCGCACATAGCAGTTACACATTAGAAAGAGAGACTCCAAGTGAGTCCAGTCATTATAACGGGAGCGGCAGCAGTGGCAGCAGCACAGTGGAGACAGCGTGCAGCAGTTCGGCGAGCTAACGGGCCGAGGCCCTCTCACACATGAATCATTGATCAGTGTGACAGTGAGATGACTGCCAGAGGTAATAGGACGGCACTGCTGTGAGGGGGTTCTGTACTGTACCCTCGCTGACTGTTACCCCGCTGAGATGTGCGTAGAAGATGTGGCAGGCTGAAGAGAACAGCGCAGGGTGTAGAGAGAGATTGAGGCAGTTCAGCAGTAAGAGAAAGAGGTGCTTGATGTGGCATTTTCAGGTTTACTTAAACAACCATGGAGAGAAATAAGAGAACAGAGAGAGATCCAAGCTGGTGGAACTGTGTGGATAAAGTTAGAAAGGCTGCTGAGATAACAACCGCTCCATTACAGCTGTTGTACATTAACAGCTGGAATGCCAGGACGTACGGATGCCGTATCATATTGTGACTGCAATAAATGGCAACCCTGAACCACTAAATTCTCTTCAGCATTCTCTTCCAGATAGGCAGGTTTAAATAGCAGACTATTGAGCTGAAAAGCACCGATAATGTGGGAATGAAGTTGCTGCTGCAGTTGCTGCTATTGTTGTTGTCAGGCATGTGTCGGTCTCCAGATTAGATAGAAATGATTGTGGGCTCCAGTGATGATTAGATTTCACACTCGTAGTGGGAGAAGGAGTGGAAAGGAGATGGAGAAAGAAAACTGTGTGTGTGTGTGCGTGCGTGCATTCCTGGTTCATGCCTAGATGCAGTTATCTGGTGTTTGTAACAGAGCTGGGTTGGGCTGCAAGACACAATGGGTGAGACTGACTGGGAATATACTGTCTTATCGATAACCATTACAGCCAAGGTAGCACTGCAGTCAGTTAAAAATGATTTATCAATACTCTCTCACAAGCAGAAACACACCCAGACCTGATTGTCAAGTTCTTTTCGCTCATACACATACAGCTAAACGCCAACTATATTCCATCTGACAACCAAAGACTACAGCTGGCTTCGCCCTGCAGCAAACACTTTCAAGAGCATCAGTCATTCGATTTAGTGTGTAGTTTAGCATGTACAGTAAAAGCAATTTCTCATCCAAGTTCTGCATGGCTGTGTCAAGCCTCTAGCTAAGCCACAACTTCTGAGGGATGGGAGAAAGAAAGGCAGACGGAGAAAGAAGGGCAGAGGGAGAAAAAAGACACAGGGAGAGGAGTAAGAAAGAAGGAGAGAGACAAATGGAGAAAACAAGTGTGAAGGAGAGTGAAGGAGAGGGACTTCAGAGCCAATAAAACAAATCTGTGTCTAAGTCAATGTTAGAGTAGAGACTGAGAGCCTGGGGGTCTGCCTGCCCTTCCGCCTTTTCGCCTGTTGGCCCTTGCTCCACTCTGACAGACAAGAGGTGCTAAAGTGTTTTTCTTATTCCCCTCCAACAAACCCTTAAAAGCTACTAATACCGCTGTCATGACTGTTTAAGTGTGTATGTTAGCGCGCGTGAGTGTGTGTCTGCTGACATTTGCTTGTGTGCAAGTGTGTGTGTGAGCAGAAGCAGAGCCTCATCCTGCAACGTCTTGACTAGTATAAACCAGGACTCCTCGTCCGTGTGACCTTGCTAATATGGAATGGGAAGTCCTGTCTGGATAAAGGGATAAAACGATGGAAAGAGGGATAAAGGCAGAGCGGAGGTGGTGACACACTTCTCACATCTCGAATGATGAGATTTACTGTGTATCCTGGTGTTTATTTACCAGTGAAACTCGCTGTCACTGTCATCTAGTTAGTCACGGTTGCGACAGTACACCAAGTCCAACAGATCCAAGCTTTCTGCTTCACGCATTTCTCTGTTGTTCTTTCATTTCTAATCACGCCCCCTCTCCCTTCCTGTCAGAGTCCCCCACTCTCCATGTCTGTCTCCCACTCGCTGTCTTACTGATCTGGTCCTTTTCTGAAAGCTGAGTCATGTTCCAACAGACAGAATAGTGTTAAATGAGCAGGGTATCGGCGCCATGTTAGATTCCCCTCTGGCAGCCACCACTGAGAGCTAAAACGCTGCAGACAAACAGCGACTCGCAACTGCCGCTCACAGTCACATACAGCTCCATCCCTGTGTGTGTTTGTGTGTGTGGGGGTGTCATAGAGAGAATGAGAAAGAAATAAAGAGTGTGTGAGTGTAAGTTGCTGTGCACATCCGTGTGCATGTGTGTAAGCACGTACTTGCCCGGTGAACTATTGGAGCTATTGAGGCTATTTCATTGCAGCCTCTCTGACCTTCTGGAGACATTTTACCAAAGGGCTCTCTCGCCATTCAGAACTTTCTGACCAGAGTCTGTCTAGCCATTTAAAGCAATTTTTACCAAAGGCTTTTCTAGCTGTTAGGGCAGTTTTAGCAAAGGCCAGCGGGTTTCTTAGAGCTGCATCAGACGACCAAAATAGAGGACTGAAAACAAAGAGAAACTGGACCAATCAATACAGACCCCAATGAGGCATGAAGCAGCTGGCTGAAAGAAGCTGAGGGAGGGGAGCACACACACACACACACACACACACACACACACACACACACACATACACAATCCCAATCACAAAGTCAGGCATGTACCTTCACACACATGCACATGCTTAAACACACACACACACACACATACAAACACACACACATATACTTTGGGACTCAGATACAAATGCTCATTGTTTTTGCTGTTTTTTGGACAGATTTTCACCAAGAAGTACCAACATCTGTCAGTACCAACCAGAGTCATTCTCATTTTGTATAATTTCTTTTAAATAAAACCATCATATTTGTGTTCTGGTGTACCAATCAAAACAGACATATATTTACAACACAAATATTTTCTTGTTTGAGAACTAGTAACTGAAAAATAATGAGCCCCAATAATATAGTATATTTGTGTATACACACTCACACACACACACATCCTAAAACACACACAGAGGCATAAATGCAGACACACATAGTGACTCAAAGGTGAAAGCTCTCTCAGCGTGAGCTATAATTAACAGATTAAAAACATTGAGAAAAAGAGAATAAAGCCAATACACAGTGCAGAACACGCAGCATTACTGTACTGTGATTGAGTCACTGTGTGTGACAGCGATTTTGTGTCCAACTGAACTGTGCTGAGCCAGTGCACTCCTAATAGAAAGGGTTCTAGTTTCCAGGGCCTACTGGAAACAAGTTGTAGCAGCCAATCTTACCCACTCAGCATTGCTGAGTAGATAATTGGTCGCCAGTTGCCCTCCTTGACAGAACTGCAGAATGAAGAGGATCGCCGCTGATCCCAGACAAACACCTGTTCAAAACGTTTCCTCCTTTGGGAGAAGGTAATATTTCATTAGGACCAGGCCGACTCAACACCTCAATAGCTTCATCCAGACAGCCATCAACGGACTCAGCTGACCCCCTGACATAATCTCTGGCCTCCTGCCCACCACCTGCTATCAGAACAGACTGCATCCTCCACTATACAGACTGTTCACTCCACAGAGGTTATTATTACTACACAAAGTTGATACATGCTAATGAATGCAGTGCATAAAGACCACCTACCTATAGTTTCAGGAATTCAGCATTTGTGTCCAACTCAGTACAGCCATCACAAAGTACAGTGCAGTATGTGTGCGGTGGCCTGCAGATTGTGCTGTCTGATTACATATGGGGCACAGTTCATAGTGAATAAGAGTAGCACATCTTCAGCAGAGTGAATCAGCATATTTGAGATTTTCCAATTTTGACTGGGACTTTTACTTTTATTTTGGGGGTGGCTTTGCTTCCACATGGATTTGTACAGAGTCTTTGCTTCTTTGTCCTTTCCATCGGTAAACTGTAAAATCAGGCCAAGGAGCTTTACACCCTGTCTTTCAGTTGGGACATTTCTTTAATTACTTTGCACATGAAGACTGAATGTCAAACATACTTGTGAAAAATGTGTCATAAATATATAAAATATAAAACACGATTGCGATATAGCAGCTACTTCCTCACCAAGTTAATCTGTAGTTGCAATGTTTATAACAGTCACAGCCAGGTTACAGCACATCAGTTCTGATTTTCTGCCTTAAGCTAAAAGGAAAACGGGTAAAGCTCCCTCATTGGACCCTCCAATATTCATGTGTTTTCAACTCTGTGTGTTTACTAAAACACTACAATAAGAGTCGGGAACAGTGGTGCTGAAGATGTTTAAAGCCATGTGGCGCGAAGCAGTGCTGCATCACCACCAGCCCGAGACCAAAGTATGCTATCTTCCCTTATGCTTGACAGTAGAGGTGAGGAATATGACAATATATACCGTGAGATGAAATACATTTGTCAACAGTCAGAGATTTGGCCCGACCATTTATACCATGGAAGCTTTTTGCAATGCTGCAGGCTATATTGCAAATCAATGAGCGTAACTGCTTTACGGCAAGGCTGCATGTGATAAAGTACTTTGATTTGCAAGGTATTTTATTTAAAGGTATTTACATTACCCCAAAACAAACATCTCGTTTTATTTTTATCTACAGACAATTTCCCGGAAAATTTAATTGCATTATATATCACTATATATAAAATATTGTGATATAAAATTACATTAGCTGTGATATACCTCTGTGTCCTAACAACAATAGTTCCCTCATGCACCTCAGTCCAAGATGCTGTATGCACAAAAGCAATATTACAGATCCAGATTGGCCAGGAATATTATTTCTAAACGGCTAACCAAGGATGCTGTGCTGGTTGATCACTTTATACAGTGTTGTCAACCAAACAAAACAATTGAATCTGGTAAGTGATGCATATTCTTTGTTCTCTTGTCTCCAACACAGTATGTTTTTTTCACAGCAGACATTTTGATTTGTCTTGGCAGGAAAAGTATAAGTGTTACTAATAACATTAACAAAGGCTCCATTCTATTCCAATGTCCCAGTAAGGCATGACAGGGTGACAGAGAGCATGCACAATAAACATTAATTCAGCTATCATTCATTTATACTGTTTGTGTGCTTTCCCTACTGTTACAAGTCAAAATATCTTCTGAGAAAAATGCCTATTCCTGTACAACTGCTGGACTTGCTGAATGATTGTATTGAGTGATTTTGATTCTGTTATGAGTCAAAATCTGTTGTAAAAGTCAAAAACTGTATCTGAGACAGGATGTTGGCTTATCACCGCACTTATTATGGCCTAATAAAAGGTCAACTACCTTGTCTAAACAGTCCCACATTTTCTTTAACCTTTAAGAGCTACTAGTCCATATCTTTCATAAGCTCACCTTGTCCCTTCACCAGGCTTCATTAGATGGTAGGGGACCTGCTGCCGCCCTCTCGTTTTTCATATTATAAACTTAGTCTAAAGAGGAGATACCATCTGAACATTATTAGATTACCACTATAAACTCTTTGAGCAGGCATCAGCTACCTTCTTTGTTTACTTTCATCAGCAATAGCTCTCAAGCTCACACATCTGCTAGTTATGCAAGTTGAGAGTACGGCAAGGTGCTTTCTCAGCTACTGATTAAAAGCTAGTTTTTCCTCTTTTTTTTGCTTTCTAAAACTGCTTCTTGGGCGTCTTGTCTCACTTCCAACATAACATTGGAGTTTCCACACACACTATAACTGTTAAGTATCTGTGCTAGCTTAACTTAAAGCAGACTAAAATATTATGCAGCTGGCAACTCACCTTTACTCTGACAGAAACATGATTTTAATTCCTTTGCTTTTTGTTTCTTTTATTTCTTCTGTGTTTGCTTGTTAACATGCAGGCTTTAGTTTTTGGGGTAACTGTACAGGAACATTGATGCAGTTAGCTACATGGGGACTAAACTATTTGCATCCTATGTCTAATCATCCTAATAATTGTGGATGATTAGACATAGGATGCAAACAATTTTTTAAAATTCAGTCTCTCTCTTGTTTATATTTTCAGCCAATATTTGTTTATTTATTGCATTAATTACTTATAATTAAACTTAATTGCTTGATACTTTAGAGCTAACAAAACAATTTAGCATAGGTATTTTGAGGGCCACCTGCATCTTTTGGGTAGCTCCAATAATATTGTTCTAGCAAAAAAAACGTCAGTGCCAGTGCAGTGATAAGTGAAGTAATTGAGATGCAAATGTGAAATTTTGGGTAAAATTATGTTGCTCCTGTCACTGATTTTCTAAATAGTAAGACAACATCTTCCTAAATGGCCTTTTAAATATTTTATATATATATCAGACATGCTAAATAGTATCACAAATCTTTTGTCTCGCAATGTGGTTAATGATTGACAACATAATTTATATTCCATAGATGTTGATAGCAAATAGGTGCACTCTGCTTGGCTCACAATGGCTCACATTAGCAATAGTGACACCAGGCTGGTGCGAACATGGCAACCTCCGTCTTTACACCATCACCTCTTGTGTGACTGTCAGAATGTGATAGCAGATGCAGTAGCTGAAAGATTGAAAAAAAAATGATTACATTTCTTATCGTGTTACGTCTGTACCATCTGTGGTCTGACTCACAAAAAAATGTTACAACAGCAATAGATAGCTCATATGATATTATTTGCTAATGTTAGCTTTGTTGCTAGTTTGCAGTGCAGCACTTCAGTTGTTACATGTCTGCATGCTGTGGTTCATTGCCTAAGAGAATAGAATTAGACAAGTACATGTACAGTAGTTCTGTGACTGTGTGTGTTTTATTGCCCTTTTTAAATTTCTGTCAGGAAACAGGGGACTAAGATAAAAAAAACAATCCATAAAGCCTGAACACCTGTACTAAACTTTCATGACCTATGACATATTGCTGTTAAATGTGAATGTGTGTCTGAGAAAATGTCTTCTGGGCATAATGTACGGTTGGTAAAGTGTGCTCCTCAGCTCCCAGTTGTAATTTTTCAACTTTTTAGCCAGGGTGGTCAACAACACAGAATAGCACAAGCACTAAAGTCATGATAAGCTGTAATCAGCCTGGCGCTGAGACAGACAAGCCCTGCTAGGACGTTTGGAGGAGAAATCCAGATCAAGAGGGAGCGACTTAAGAACTCTCATCCTGTTCTAGCCACCAAGCACATTTGTTATTTGGTAAGTAGGGCTGCAATTAAAGACTATTTTCAATTCCTTTGTTGAACTTTTCAAAATAAATAGATTGAATAGAATGTCTAACCCCCCCCAAACAAAATGCCTATCAGAGCCCACTGTAGCATCTTCAAATGCTGCTCGTTTTGTTCAACCAACTGAATTTACAATGATACAGTAAATGATCACATTTAAGGTATCTGAAAGTAGAAAATGTTGGACATTTTTACCTCATTCTACTCACATGATTAATTAATCACGTTTGTTGTCACTTAATTTGTGTCATTAACTGATAAATCATTTCAGCACTTACTTGTAAAACATACACATTAAAACTTAAACAGTTATTTAGTGTGTCAACGGAAAACAAATGCAAATATTTATATATTTTTTTAACATTTGCTTGTTCCAGCTTCCAAAATGGATGTGCTCTTTTGTCTTGTATTCGTGTAAACTGAATTATCTCCGGGTTTTGGACTATTTGTTGGACAAAACAAGACATGGGAAGGCAGCACCTTAGGCTCTGGAAAACCGAATCAAGAAAATAATCAGCAGATTTGTTTAGAATAGAAATAATCATTAGTTGTAACTCCAATAAACACACAGACACAATATCATTTTTCTTCAATTGGAGACTGTACTGAGTTTGACCCCTGTAAATAATGGCTAATTTTTAAGGCAGATGCTTTGAATTGCCATCACACTGTGAAAGCAGATTTACTAAAAAGAAATAACGCGAAAGTAATGAACTTAAAGCCACTAACGAGTCATTTGGTTCTTTATGGAACCACCAGGTCCCCTGAAGCAGCACGTATTGCAAAACAGAATCATAAAGAAGATCTTGGCTTAAAGTGTACACTGTCTGTGTCCCTGTGACTGAAATGTGATTTGGAGGTGATTATTTGATTGCAGGGTGCTGCTGACTTGCTCATTTCACTTGCGTCAGTAGCTTCTCCCTGTTGCCATAGAGATGATTATCTTTCATAACTGAAACATCCCGCCCTCTCCTCATATTTGATTCAACAATAGAGGATTGTAACTGTTTAAAACAGCAAGATATTCATTAATGCAGAAAATACTCTAATTAGCTTTTTTTTGTCAGCATGATAGAGCAATAGTAGGTAGATTTTTACGGAGGCAGAACTTAAATGAGGCTCGGAATAGAAAATGAGTTGCTGGTAGTGTTGTCAGTAGCAATATTCTTCAAGATTACAGATGCAATCTTAATCTGTCCTCTATCTCTCCTTAAATGCCCCGTTTGCTATCATAATGCCTGCTCCTCATATCTGATGGCCGTGTTGTGCTTAATAACAAGCTACGACTGCAGGAGGGAGGGGTACGTTGGGAGATAAACAAATTAACAAAGCTATTCGCAGCCCCGGCACCACCAGGGGGTATGGGAGGAGAGTAAAAAGGGCAGTAAAGAAAGAGAGGACTGCCTTGGCTAATCACAACAGGGGGCATACGCTGCAATCACTTAGGCACAGCATTATCTCTGCAATCATGCATCGTCCTATTGTTGTGCTAATTGGAAACCTTAATTTGAAACATAATATTAGTACCTCATTATTTGCTGGGTTACTTTCCCCGAAATTAATAAACAAGTCACATAACTTGCACTAAGATCTTTAAGGACTGCCAATAATTTGAGGTGGGTATTAAGAACTGGTTCCACACTGTCAAAAAAAAGATTTGCTACAAATCATCAATGTCCTGTGTTTTTTAAAATTATTAAGAGCCACATCAAGTGTCCAAGATCTGCAGCAAGGACCTCGCGGTCACTCTGTGCCTCCACTTAGCATGTGGGGTCAGTTACTAGCTCAGTTACATGCTGAACCATGGATGACTGCGGCAGGCAGTGTAAAGTTTGGCTGAGCATCACGAGAAAAGATGAGGATTCAGCCAAATGTAACAGCTGCGTTAAGATGATTTTCACCAAGTGGGGGATGCATTTCCAGCATTCTGAAATGCTGGGCTCCCGCTTGGCACGGCTGTAAAGGAATATGTCATATTTTTTTAAATGTTGCAAATGTCTTGATTCAGTTGGCAGCATCAGCAGTATCACACTGACAGACAATACGCACTAAAGTTACCTAATGCAGGATTAAGAAAGATACAGATATGGGACAAGTTGTGGCTATTATTGTGAATACTTACATGTAGTACTGCAACTAAGGACTAATAATCATTTGCTCTTTAAATAGATTATGCAATCAAATACCTTTTTTTCTTCTAACCACATTTACCTTAACATTAGCAAACCATTATACATGAAAAAATAAATAAATAAAATCAAACAACTAGTACAGCAGAATAGCCTGTAGAGGATGATTATATTTGGAATAAGGGATAATTCATCACCATATTTTAAACACTAAATATATTTTTATATATTTTTTATATGATAATATGAACTCATCTTCAATAAGAACCTGATTTAATGAGAGACAGACTAAAAATCAATATACAGAAAATGTCAGGGCTATTATTTAATGAAGATGAAAAAGCGCAAAACTACTGAAGGGAGAACCCCCCCCCCCCCCCCCCCCCCCCCATTCCTGTCAGTGGCTGTTAATTAATTCATTAAAATTACTGAATTATTATGTAATGAGAGAACCTAATCATCTGGTGGCCGATGTCTCAACCTCTCCCCTAGACAAAGACATTAAGTCCATGACCACTTTAATCATGCTATTTGAATATCTTTGATTTACAGGCTAACATATCATCTATACTTACATCCCATACATCTCAGTGCAGTTGCCATGGTGATGTCAACATGGAGATCGATCATTGCCAAGCAGGAGTGGAGCATGACACCAATTAAAAGGTGATGTCGTCTCCAAGTCATCACTCACACTCCTCACTAATGCACTAATTACCGGGGCTGGGACATTAATGGAATAGCATGGTTCAGCCAGGGGATTAATCTGCATGGATTCGCCAGCGTGCGTGTGTGTGTGATGTCTGTCTGTGATGTGCGTGCATGTATGTGTGTGTGATTAATGCAAACCCCCGCCTGCTCCGGCGTGACCTTGAGCACCACCACGGGAGAGAAATGAACTGGCTGGGTTGGGATATCTGCACTTGGGGCGGTGGAGGGGAGACGATGTGCTGAGGTGGAGGGCCGGGCCAAGGTTGAGGATGAACAGGGAATTGGTGCAATCGGAGGGGATCAATGAATAAATTTGGTGTCTGACTTTGAGAAACTCTGCTGATGATCTTCCAGACTGAAGAAAAACTCCAGAAACTTTCTTGATTTTAAAGATCCAAATTATTTCTAAATTAGTAGCAGTCATAACACTGGAGTTAATCAGCCTGCATTAGTAGCTCAGAAATATGCTGCGTTTATCTGCATATTGTCAGTGGTTAAGTATTCAGATCGCAATACTGCTACTAATGTGATTTAAAAAAATTTTTAAAAGTGATTTAAGTAATGAGACCTCAACTTAAAACAAATGAGACAAAGTTAAATATTGAATAAGTAAATGAAAATTATAGAAACATTATAAAAAGCCCAGACAATAAGACCATAAGCTAAAATGAACCTGGATTTATCAATATAATAAAAACAGCAAGTCTGAAACAAGTAGGAACATAATAAGGTGTGTGTGTGAGTTTCTTACTGCATGGACATATTAATCACAGAATAATCACCAGTTTTGTGCGCTTTGGTCCAGGACAGCTAATTTACAATTGAAAAGATCCTACAGAGGGTCACATTTGGAATATATTACCTGCTGTTTTAAAAGCAAAGTAAAAAAATTTCAGCAGTCCATCTCTGTTCCCTATTGATCTCTTCTGTTTTTTTTCTGTCTTTTTTTGTTCCTTTGTTTTATTTTACCCTTTCAAGTCGGCTACATTTTGTGTGTAAAAAAAACCCTGTTGGAGTTTGTTTCTGCATTTTTTATTGATTCTTTTTTGAATTAATTAGGCAGTCTCTTGTCAAGCATCCCAATTTCCTGGCCCCTCCATAGCGATCTGTTTCGAAAATGTTGATTCTTTTAAAATAAAATCAGAACCAACAAAAGCAAATCTTGTTGTACAGCAACACACTACATGTGCGCGCTGGATGGTTGATGGGTACTCTAACTCACCAATGACGTATGTGAGCAGCAGGGCCAGGGTGAGAGTAAGCAGCGACGCCGACAGGGCTGTACACTTCCAGTTGCAGCAGCGGTGAGGCTTGTTAAAGGTAAACAGTGGTCTGGTCACGCTGCTGCGAGGGAGAGGCCGGGGTGGAGGGGAGTACACGGTCCCAGATGTCAGAGGGTAACCCTGCCCCGCCCCTGACAGTAGAGCCGATGAACCAGAGCCCTGCTTGAACAGGAAGTGTCTGCGGGAGAAAGACAAAGAAGACATTTTATTCTTACCTGCAATTGAATCCAATTGTTTGCTAAGCCCCCCTCACCAAACTGTCGCGACGCCTGTCAGTTTGCTTGGCGCATATGCAGTTTACAGAGTTAATGATGGAAGATTTACCACTCAAAGTTCATAGCAATTTTGGAAACAATGGGTTCTTGATTTCAGACAGAGGCAGACAAAAGCAGGCCTCTCATTTCTTGCCAGCAACCGTTGATTTTGTCGGCAGAAATGACAACAGTCACTGGCAGATTTACTCAGCTTTGTCTAGCTAGCTAATTAAGCTAAGGTTAGCTCCGGAGAGTTATTTGAAAGCTTGAAAACACTTTCTCCGGCTGCAGACTCATTTTAGAAGGAGAGTCTTGTAACATGCACTTGATGGCTACATAGATTATATTGTGCTCAAAGACATGAGGCATAAAGTCAGCTTCACCAGATAGTGAAGTGAGGATTATAAACATTAGGAAACAATGTTAGATTGTTATTTCGTTCCCTGTCTGGCTGTTTAGCCTCCTTGTTCAAAAAAAGTATGCTTTCACTTTTAATGTTACAAGAAAAAAGGCTCAGATGATGATGTGTTTGGCAAACGTAATGCTATCTGTGGGTGTTGGCTGAGCTCACTGGAGTGTAAACTTCCCCAAATCCAATAAAAGGCTGGACAGAGCTTCTTAAATTACTCTAAACTCTGAAATACTACTCAGTAGATGAGCTTTTTAACATAACATGTAACTACACAACCTATTGCAGTTATTTAATAATATGCTCCTTGGCCTTGGGAGTAGGGTTGCCAACCGTCCCGTAAAATAACGAATCGTCCTGTAACTGGACTTAAGACTTGTTCCATATTGAACTGATGCGGGGTATTTTTGAGAATCATTTCAGTGCAAATCTATGGGAAGTTAGGTTACAGGTTTGACAGGGCGATTTGAATGAGATAGAAGGAAACCCTCCTGCTCTGACCGTTCCCTCTCCCCCTGCAGTCTCCCTCAGCATGTCTGTCCTGTCATGTTCAACCAACCAAACAGAACAATCAGAGCACTCACAGAAGAATGTAGTACTAGCAGGACAAATATTTGGACAAATTTTATACATAATAACAGTAATATGAACATTTACCCCCCCCCAACCATTCCAGGAAGCTAGCAATCCTCCTTGAGAGTAACACTTAGGTACCACTATAGTAGCTGAGGGAGCAGATAAACACACTGCTATTTATTCCATTTCTCCTTTGTTTTGAGTTTTGGAAAAGCTAGGGAAAAGAAACCAACCTCTCTTTAAATACTGACTATCACTCTTTCATCAGCACTATGCACAGCACTTTGGCATATGGACAACTCCATGAACAAGTTTTACGGTTGCTAAGCTTTGATTGATGATTGGACAATTGTTCTTTGGGGGATGGGTTTAGCGAAAGAACATTTAATTGCTGTTCTAATCTTATGAGGAGGGAGCCGTTACGCATTCTGTGTCCCACAAACTACTTGCCACCTCTGGGACCACTGTTTTTGTGTTTCTAAAGTAGATTACAGTTTGAATTTGGAAACAATCAAAGTTACAGGGCAAGCCTATCTGGGACAGTGGTTCAATCCTTCACCAATTAGCTTAGCACAGCACAGACATCATCTTTTCTTAGGTATCTAGTATCTTATTCTGATTGTATTTATGCAAATCTGCACTCAGTGGAATTCAGTCTCACTCTGAAGTATGCCTGACTGAAACTCATTTAAAGAGCCCCCAAGGTGGAAGATTTTAGAGAAGACCCCTTTCCTGCTCTTTTTTTTTTTAATGATTAATACAGGCTGGCTCAGGATTCAGATGTCAGACTGTTCTAATTTGCCAGTGCATAAAGATACAGTCTATCTAAACCTTACCTGGTTGAAAAAACTCTTAGCACTGTCTAGAACTACGTAATTTAGTTAAATATCTTAATATCCCACGTGTGGCTACATTTGTGTGCTTTTAATTTAAGTGGTCTCTTAACTTGCAAGTAATGCATCATCAAAAATTAATCCAAAAAAGCTAAAATCAAGGACGAAAAGTAGTCAAAGGAAGTCCCAAAGCGCTGCGATTCCACTTGCAATTTATATTATGTTCCACCATAAATTGTGGGGGATGAGCAATATGTGGCAAATGTGAAACACATTATTCACAGTTAGTGCACTATAACCAGTTAAACAATAGAAAACAGTCTTGCCACAAACTGCTATGTATTATTTCCACAGCACACTACAGATACGGTATAAGCCACAGAATGTGAAACTATAAGCTCAGTCCAAGTCCTTCATCAGAAAAGAAGCCCAAATTTGACAAAGTGCCTCTTTGGTACATGGTTACGAGCAGCTACTGTAATGCAGAGCAACAATGATATGAAAGAGAATGAAAAAGCCCTGGCAGCCACGGATCAATGACTTACCTATTCCTTTTTTTGACTCATCAAAGTGACTTCTTAAGTTATACTGCTGTATTAGCTAAACGAAGATGAGGTTCATTTTCATTATGAAAAAGAGGGAGTTAGATGGTGATGATAGCGAACTAAGCTGAAGGCCAATTAATCTAGGTAGCATTTCATCTATATTGTGTTTGGATAATTGAGGGCGAGGGTTGGAGGGTGTCAGACGAGGACGCAGAAATATAGGGGCTAGGAAATTATTCAATTTGGAAACGTGGATCTGGGCAGGCAATTATAAGCAGTTCCAGCTTGTTCCGGCCATATTGACTTCCATCAAAAAATGAACAAAGTCTGTTGTTGTGGGGAAACAAATAATGGTTATATTGGAGAAAACATCAGAGGCAAAAAAAAACGCTATGACTTATTGTTTTTTTCCCTGCAGTGGGTGTGTGTATTTTCCATAACAAAAAAATATCCTGGAGCTCCTGGAATTCTCTGACAGCAATGATTGCCCCAGGTTACTGTGTGCTCTCCGAGGGTTAATACCGGCTGTGAGCGCGATATGTCGGGCTCAGCTTGCTAGAGTGTTCTTCTGTCCGTGCAGCGAATGGTGTGAGGTCGCAGGCTGCTGGAAGGACTGTGGTCTCTGAAGGGGGCTCTCAGAGGACAGGCCATTAAAGTGGGGCGAGATAGCAGACTGACAGCGTCGTTGGACACCAGACTGACCCTGCCCCATACCTCGTCCATTTGCCCTCATACACGGCAAAACACATCCATCTTCTCAAGTAATTTAGTCTCATATTCAGCCTTGAAGATGGATTTCACTTAAAAAAAGAAAAAATTCTAGTTTCAAGAATTTTTTAAAACTGAGTTTGGGTATCATGATGCATGACAGAATAAAGCAGATCACAGCATTTGTGTCATGCATATTACTTCAAGGAAATACTTGAAACAATGATTTGCATAAGAAACTGGTGAAATTATCCCAAGGCAAGGCACAGCGAGTTTATTTCTATAGGACTTTTCAAACATAGAAGCAAATTATACTGCTCTACATAAGGCAAAGCATGCACTAGAGCAATATAACAACAATAACAATAACAAAAAAAAAATAATTTAAAGCAGAGTAAAATGAAAAACATCTCACCGCATTGACTCTTTTGTAGGAGTCAATAACAGACTTAATTTAGGGTAAAATGGATATTTTTTGCTATTTAATTGTCTTTCTGTCTGTTTTAATGTCATTATTTACTTTAATTCTGCTGGCAAAATCATTTTGTCAGTCATCTTTAGTCTCTTTCTTTCTGTTTTTCTCTTTCCACCTGTCTATAATGTGGCTGTGTTTAAGATGAGAGACAGATGACATCCATCCTTCCCTGTCTGCCTCCCTTCCTCTCTCCATCCATCCATCCAGCATCTGCTGAAGGCTGTGTGTCAGATGGGGGACACAGGAGGCTGCACACGGAGCAACCACACACCTAAGGGTCAATTGTAGTTCAACTCTGAAAGGCCAGAAATAAACTTAGGACAAATGCACGCACACATGCACATGGAGGAACATAGCTCAGCTCAGGGATGCCCAGACAAGACAAGCATACACAAAAAGATGTCAAGTTCAGGTAAGCATTTTCACATTTTTTGAGGCCAGTACGCAGGTCGAGTCCGCTGTGGTGCTTTTATTGCTCTGCTGAAGGTGGACTAGAGCAAAAGGGATCAGAATCCAGCTAAGGAAATTGCATTTGTCTGCGCATGTGGAACTTGTGTCTTCTTGTGTGGTGCTTTTAAAAATGCTTCACTGTTCTTCCTGGCTCCCTGCCTTTGATCTTCTCAGACAACATCCAGGGGCGACGCCCAGGAAGCTTTGAATTCATATCGGAGGGCAGATTTCCCCCGAGTAAGGAAGAAAATGAGAGTTGCCACTCTCCAGGAGGTCGGAGTCTATGGCCCAAGGGCTGTCTTTACCTGGATATGTGTGAATTACCAGGTACACACACAGGTACATGCAGATATACGGTGCGTGCGTGTGCGTATAAAAGTTTATTTCAGTGTGTAGCTGCGCATGCACCGTGTGTTACTCAAGTAGTATCACTTCTTAGCGATAAGAGGAAGGAGAGAAGGCAGTACCAACATTTGTTATGCCTCTTAACAGACCTAGTGTGAGACCCAGTCAGATATATTGAATATCCATATCTGCATCCTTCCACTTACACAAGTTGGCCTCTCCAGAAATATAACAGATATGCAGCTGAAAAGGAAATCTATGCACACTTCAAACAGTTTTAATCTCTGCTGACGCAACGTCAATATACTTCGATACAGATTTATCAAACACACGTCGGAGAAACTAGACGTGCACTTGACAACAAGAAATATTGTACACATTTTTTTGCCATTTTATTAAGGTCATAGCATCACTTATAATTCCATTGGCAAGAGCCCCCATGTCAAGTTTATAAATACTTGATAAATCTTTAATCGCATGCCTGAGATTGAGCTGATAACCGCAGTATCAGGGTAAGAGCAGAAATATGAAATCATTAGATTAGCAGTGTATCTGAGAATGTGAAAGAGGAGAGAGAGGAGAGTGCCTGAATATTAAATTCAACCCAAAACAGTTAAGCAGTGAAGACAGCCATTTTTTTGCCTTGCCCCCACCAAAAGCTAGATAGAAAAGAGCCAATAATATCTGAATTATGTTATGAAGGGACACTATTCTATTGACTATGAATATGATTACATTTTATGGCTCAGAACTAATAGCGCACTATCAAATGAAACTTATTTGACTATAAACTCCCAAATGCAAAAATGTATTACTACAAAAAGGCACCATCCAATATACTAAGCCACTGCGGAAATTGTGTTTTATAATCACATCTCTCTTTGGGAGAGAGTTCTTTATGTTCAGCAAATATTATTTGAGCAATTTCACACACACAAAAAGTGTGAATTTTGTTTATGGTGGATTTTCATTTAAAGCAAATAGATAATGTAATTACGATGCACTTCTGACAAGTCTTTTACATTGATAGTCATGTCTGGCCAATGATTAATTTAAATTGTCACTGAATCTAATTTTATTCTTCCCTTCCTTTAAATGAGGTAAGATCTAATTATGGCCTAATGCATAACTTATTAAAATCTCTTCTTCTGGTGTGGCGGCCTGCCAATCTCATTCTCACTCATAATACCAGAATTCAGCTGCTGCATCGTGCTCTCATTAAACATGCAAACATATTCTTATGCACCTTGCTGCTTCTTCTCGAAAAGCAGCCTCACAAATGAGGATCTCCTAAATAATTCTCTGATCAATTATTACATATGCAGCTAGCAAATGCTTAATTCTGTTTGATGGGACGAAATTCCAGTGGCTTGTCTGCAAGCATTTGGAAAAAATTAATCTGGTGCTCTACACTTGGAAGTGGGATCACAAAGTGTTCCTGAAAAGAGTAGGCCCATTCTACCTTTCTTTTACATAGTATAACTCAGATAGTGGTCTCCTGGTAAATCTGTCTTCAGTGGGGTATGAGAATGAAAATAATCCCAAAAAACTTGAGAGATTCGTTATGACTTTGATGCTGTGCAAAGTCCTGTAATAATACCCAGGAGGCCTGCGTGGTGTTCCACTTTCTCCTCTCTACATGTTCAAAACATGTCCATCCTAACAAATCCTTTAGTCCAACATTCATTCTTAATCATTTTTCTAAGAAATTGTCAACGTCTGCCAACTCACATTCCTGATGAAAGAATTTTCGTTAATCTAATGATCCTCATTTCTGAGATTAAAGAAATGTCTTTAATCAAGTGACATTATGTTGAAGTAGGGCAATTTGCCTTGAAGATGTTTTTAGTTGAAGGCTTTCCTTGCAAAATGACATAAACACTGTTTTTGACTGAAAGCATTTTGGATCGAAGCCCTTTATTTGTTCCAAATTCTTAGCTTTTGTTGACTGAATTATTTTTTTTAAATAGTAATACCATTGTAAAAAAAAAGAAGAAAAAAAAAGAAAACCTCAGTGTGCATTAAGAGGGGCTTTTTTAATGTGTTGCATTCTCTCACCTGGTCTCTAGGGGAATGTTGCTGTTGAGCACCCAGCTGTTGTGAAGCTGTGCCTGGTCTGTGCTCGAGCTTGTGTCTGCCCCCTGGCTGCCCTGGCTGGCCTGGCACCGCGTTGGCATGGTCTTCCTCTGCAGGCTGACTTGAGTGTAGGGCGCCGGGCGGGCACAAGTGCAGGCGTGGGGCGGAGGGGGAGGCGGGGGCAGCGGGCGAAATGTGAACTGACCACCTGGACTGCTGGGCAGCTCTGTGCAGAGAGACAGAGAGAGGCAGAAGAAGGAGGAGAAGGGCAGAAATAAACATAGGTTTATTAGGAGCGCAGTACCATAAATTACAAATAAATGTGGCGTGTTAGTTGACAGTTTATTGTTATTATACTGATTGAGGGGCATAAATCAGCTTGAAAACTGTGCCTGTCCAGCGCCTTCCCTTCCTACCTGCTTTGATACACTTCCAGCCGCCCTATAAATACGTTCTTGGCTGGCTGCAACATTGAGCAGTCTTTAAAGAGCTAACAGCTCTGGCTTAATCTGCACCCGCCAGCCCAAACTACCCATGTGATGTTTATTATGAGATCTGTAGCTCGACGGAATGAGCTAGCCAGCTGTAACTCCCTCACACTGGTAACCTCGGGGTCTAGCTAGAGCTCTCTCTATCCATCATTTATCATTCTCTTTCGCTATAACTCTGCCTCTCCCCGTCTCTTCCCCCCTGCTGCTTTCACTCCCTTCTCAGTCTTCTGAAAGCAAGAGTAGACTAATTACAGTTTTGCCAAATGAAATGTGCATGCATATGTTTAATGTGTGTCTACGCATACGACTGCAGATGAAGCTGTTTTGCATGTATTTCCATGTGTGCGGACACCTGTGTGTTTGTCTGTCGGTATGTATTCATGAGTGTACATCAAGCATCCTAGGACATTAGTTATCAGTGTTTAGGGGGGCAGCTCATGCCATATGGTTGCAGCATGGTTCTATGAACACGGCAAATCCCCCATCCCAAAAGACCAGTTCCATCCAGCTGTATTGACAATGAACGTAACATTAGCTTCAAACCCGTTGTAAGGGACAAAGAAGTTCAGAATCTGGTAGACAGACAATATTGGCTCACAACTCTATTTGCTGCCAAAATGTCAGCAATAATTTAGCATCCAGAAATGAGGCCCACCTGGGAGATCACCAAAGTCTTCACTATTTAAGTATAAGTGTTACACAGACAACACCAGAGAACACCAGAGTTTTGCCAGATTCTTTTGATTCTTGCCAGATGAAAACTGAGAAAAGTAAGGAATAAAAGGGTCTTGTTTCAGTTCTCTATCTCTCTATTGCCAACATAAAAAAAACCCTGCATATTACTGGAATCTGTACTTAAGGCACTGTTATGTCTAAAATTGAGGCAACATCTTTTCCAAATATTGCAGGGAAACAGTAATGGAACGTGTTATCATCAACATTTACATAATACTAAATCTGTGCACATGCACTGACATTTTAAGCAATCTTAAAAATCAGACAAGTAAGCCAATACGCAATGTCATATCCACCAATGTCCCCACATCAGGTTTTACGACTTTCAGCTGTTGGATTTTCGCATTAACAAGATATATATTGTAGTAGTGCTGTAGGAATGCTATGGCAGGACAAGAACAGTTCTGTAAATGGTCTATAAACATTTCCACAGTAATATTTCCATGATGCCATCTGTCCGGCTGAAACGGCATTTTGAACATTGTTACAGTAGCACTTATGATGTTTCCTGTGCTTGTGTGTGTATATATATCTCCATATTTGATATCAGTGTTTCCAAAATGGCTGTGTAAATTCTGTCAAAATGGTCTTTGAACAAATGACAAGTTTTTCATCTTCCAAGACACATTGCTTGTTATTGATCTTCCAACATGGCTGTATTGTCTTTGTCACATTTCCACAGCTTGTGAGAAACTATTTGTCACCATTCTCCGCATATTGACACAATGAAATCTCATCCTTACTCATGACAACCCTTTACTCACATCACATGTTTATTTCATGGTTTCACGTTAACATGCAGGGGTTTCTAACTGAACTCCCACCATTGTTATTTATTGCTCTTGGCCATCTGCAGTGTTGCACATTTCACACTCACACATAAAATGTGATATTTTTAGCATGTTTAACAGGCTTCAGTTGAATAACAACAGCTGAAACTGTGTGTCAACTTATAGTTAATGAATGTCCTTAACCAGTGGATGTGTCATATTTAGACACACCAGTCGGTACAAATAACATAACAGATTTTCTCGCGAGAAATTACATACATACAGCCTGCTTGTTTTCACCACGCTAAGTCACTAGGTGATTTCAACAGCTTATAAGACTGTGCTGAAACTTACTCTATATAAGACCTGGTAAAATGACAGGAAATGTATTTGTGTCATCACCTGGAGGTGCTGTTTAGTCTAATCTAATGGATTTGGAAAATGGAGGTTATTTTTGTCTGAACCACCTCTGAGTATTAAAAATTACATGCTTAGGGAAAACTGACAGCACATTTTTAGAGCAGTACTGCATTGTGTGTAATTGTAATGCACCAGGAGCTTTAAAGTGGTGCTTCAGTTTCTGATTCATCGGTAACTGGGAGTCCTTTGAGTCCAGCCAGAAATCCCTTACTTTCAGCTTTTTTCTGGAGGTAGATGTTTTTAGCATTTGTTACAAAGACATATATTTTTTGTTTAAAAAAAGAAGTCACATGTTGTGCATTCCCAGAGCTGAGCACTCCAGTGGGCAACTTGCTCTCAGGTTGCGCTTGAGGCACTAAATCAACTTTAGACCTGACTTGAAAATGACTTTGTTGATTTCAGACTTGACTCGGACTTAGTTACACTGTAATGACTTGACAATGATATGCAGCATTCAAAAATTGTAAATCCACTTTGAAAGCACAGTTTTGATTTCTACAACGCTGCGAAATTCAATTTCACATCACAGCGTGCACCTGTCAGCCACAGGATTGTCACTGGATCAAAACACATCAACTGTATTGTAAGCTCTTTTTAATACAAATACTAATGTTTGCTCTAAATGCCACTAGCACTGATGGAGGAAACACTCAGGGCCTCTACTTTTGTAAACGTAGCTACCAAAGTGTGAAAATGCTTCGTTACAAGCAGATGTCCTGCAGTGAAAATTGTGCGTCTTATCAAGTAAAGTAAAAGCACTCATTCTGCAGAATTACCCTTTTTAAAATGTTATTCCATATAGGTGAAACTAAAAACGCTACATCCGACACTTCCCATAATGCAGCTCAATAGCATTTTTCGTTTGACTTCCCCTGCATGGTAAATTCCCTTGTCTGTGCCAGTTTGTAATGGAGGCTCCAAGACCAAGCCAAGAAAACCCTGATAACATTATTGGGGTTATTTGCTCAAACTCTATGAAGCTCCTCCAGAGCCAAGACATTATACAACTTTTTTCACAGGCAGAGTAGTACCATTTATATTGAATAAACTGATCTTTATTTGTAATAGGGATGAAGGTGCCTCTGTAAGTGAAACAACATCATGTTTAAAAGTTTTTCAGTTGTAATTGTGTGTGTGTATATAGATATATAGTGCTGGACAACAATTACATTTTTTAATTGCAATTAATCTCATAGTTAGTAGTTAGTAAATCAAATATGAAACCAAATTTGCCACTGCCAGGGCATTACCTTTTATCTAGGTTGTTAAAACAAGTTAGAGTCCAGAGCCACGATCATAACACCATAACAGTACCTTCTGAGCAACAGGTGAACATATATAAATCTGTTTTCTTGTTTTTTTCTGAACAGGTATCAGCAGAAACATTTTTCTTTTATCAGGAAGCAGCAGAAAGCCTATGTTCAGTAGCAAGTGTCCCTGTCAGAGTGAGGTAAAGTGGTCGTCTCCCGCACACGCCCACCGGCTGCGAAGTTGAATTGTCTTGAACTTTTTGTACGTGACGCGCAGCACAAATCATTGAAAGAGAGTTTGTAAGTTTCCAGAATCTATTACTGTTTACTGAAGAGGACAGCAACAGGAGGGAATTCACATGGCAGAGCATCCCTGCAAAACTAGATGAAGGCCTGTCAGGTAAAGTTATGTATAATTTGAACTTAAGTTAAATAGGCAACAGCTGTGCAGCGCACAGAAGCCGTTGCCATGGACCCTGCGGGGCCAAGCGACTACGTGTGTAGCTATCCACTTCACTTTGGCATTTGATTGCTTGTCTTGCTTTTGTTTATCTACTTTTCCCACTCGCTGCATCCAGCGTAGTCTGCCAAAGCCTCCCTCCGGTGCTTGTTTCGGTAGGTGATTTGCAGTCTGATCAACATCACGACCCGGGACCCATGGTTTGACTGTATGTGTATTCAGATCCAGTGAGGAACGGACTTTGAAAATAATAATAAAAACTGCGTTAACGTATGATAAAATAATTGAACGCATTACTTAATTAATGCCTTAATAGACTAGAAAAAGCCTATCTATATATACTTAAGTCGCACACACAGTGACTTCAGACTCGACTTGAGACTCGTCCTCAAAAGACAAAAGACTTCAGACTTGACTCAGACTCGAGGTGCGGGACTCGTGAACAATGTTTATTTTTTAGGAAACTTCTGATGAGCTTGCTGTTATTCCTTCCTTGCGTTACCTATAACCTGCCTATACACGTAGCATCTGCTGCGCGCAGCCGCACGTGAGAAAGGACAACAAACAGCGCAGCTGCTGTGCCATTTAGTTAACGTTACACTTGACTTACAGTATTTAATAAGCCGTCAATAATTGCATTGCACATTACATGGTTGTGCTCTGTAAATGAAAAAAAAAGGTTACAGTTACAGTATTCCTTATAGCTATGCAGTTTTATAAGCAACCTGGATTGAACGCAGCAGGTGATACAGCATTTGTAATAACCACAACAGACTTGAGACTTGACTTGGACTCTAGCTCAAAGACTTGTGAACATCTCTGATATATATAGAGGGAACTTTATATTTTCTGAACCATGAAGACAGACTTTGAAAAATGAGAAATGTTTTTCAACCCAAATGGCTTGCAATTGTTTTGAAACCAAAGTAATAATGCCTCTTAAGTCTCAAATGACTTTTAGTTCATTATTAATTTAGAGTTTTTAGAAAACCTGTTATAACAGTTCCATCCAGTCGCCACAACTTCACCTGCTACGTTTTTTTCTGGTGATGAAGAATAGGGGAGAGAGTGTAAAGTGGACAGGAGGGGAGGAGAAAGGAAGGGACAGAGGGCCAGGGGAGAATGTAATCTTGGTGAGTAGGGTGACACAGGGGCCCGGGCTGCCAGATGTTGCTTTAGAAGGCTTAGCTAAGGCTGCTTTGGTTCTCTGCTCCTAAAGATCCACAAACTCACTCAGTTCCCCTCTTCTCACACAAACGCACAAATGGTAGAGAAACACTTGCTAAGTCGCTCTTCCTCTCTTGCGCTTTCACACAAAGTCACATCAAACACGCAAGCTGTGATGTTGTGTTAAATAGTAGATGTAACCTGAATAGGCCTGGCAATATAGGCCAAAGGCCGTGCAATATTCGGCAGGCTAGCCAGGAGTTCAAAAACATCAAATCAACTCTATGGGGAGCAGATCCAGTGAGGCCAGGGGAGGTGCCATTACAGCTCTCGATGACAGTCGTGACAGTGTATAACATCCTCTGCCCTGGGGTTCCTCTGGGACTTAGCCCTCCAGAAAAGACACTTCTGGAAAGTCGCGTATGAGATATTTTCATGGAATCATCAGCTTTTGGTTACATAAGTGAGATATGAGGAAAAGCGTTTTAAAGCCTGTGGAAGGGAGATCTAGGGGGATTTACTGGGAAATGTTACAGGTAACAGGTATTAGGGGCAGTTATTAAAAATGCATTACTGTGGGTGAGATGGACCTAAAATAGCACCTACATTAAGTATTTATGACAAGTATTTAGGCATTTACTGCCAAGTCGTACTTATAATGTGATACAAGTAATGAGAGGAGAGCGTAGTAAAAAATGACTTAAGCATACACACACACACACACACACACACACACACAGTAATGCTCTTGTGTGTCACGAGTTAGCTGTCATGATGGTGCAATTCTCTTTGGAAGGGATATTAATAAGCAGGTATGAAACTGTTTGAACGAAAAACGAATCACATGCGCAAAATAATCTTGTTCATGAAAGCTCGTCATGGTCGTCATTAAAATGTTCTACTTTCAGTCTGGATGTGCCTGCCAGATGTTCAGTGCTACCTGTACATGGTTTCTGTAATTGGGCAGAGAAAATTTAGGAGGCTACAGTGGGAAAATAACATTTTGATATTTTAGCAATGATGGGCAATAAGGGACTGTGTGATAATTATTAGAGGGGAAAAAGATATACCTTTTTATTTGCTGAAGGGTACTGTGGCTTTGTTGGGTGGGGGAGAGTTTAACTTTTTCAGTCTCTGTCTTGGGTCATTGTGTTCCTCATCAAAATCAGCAGCCAGTTCTTCTGTTCACTCATTTTTTAGCAGCTCTTTATACACAATAAGAGTGCGGCCTCATTTTTTATATATTTAATTTTGTTATGCGTGCCATAAATCATATATTGTTTTGAGATATTCAAGTGAGAGTGTGTTTCTATGTCAAAGGTGGAGGGTCCAGTGAAAATCTTAATAATGCAATATGAAGTTAAGTTTCAGTTTCAGGGCCCCCTCCCTACCCCGATCATTTTTGTAAGTGTGAAATCTGCAAACACAGAATGCATGGCTTCTTTAATAAGAAGAGACCACCAAGTTTGGTGTGTGGCAGACCATAAAAACACGAGCCACAATAATATTAAAGCCTAATATTTAACTGGGTTTCCTTCTCTTCTTCACTCTCTGTTTGCTCATGCCCCCTTTCTCTTCCGTTCCCTCTCTTCATTATTGTGCCCAGTGCTCTAGTGCAGAGTTAATTTCACTTATTACAGGAAAGCCTTATAAAATCCATAGTGCCTGACCTCAACAATATCAAACCTGCCTGTCTAAAAGAGGAAAGTGATTGTTTTAGAGAACATTTAACACTATTGTTGGACCAGGCCCAGCAAAAACCACATCATCCACCCCACTCTAAAAATAAAAGCTTTATAATTTCCCCCAGGATAGCTTTTCATCTATCTCGCTTCTTAATTGACTTGCATTAAATTGCCGCAAAGTTTATTCCACTGCTGTGCTTCGATGAAATAAATAATTAACCCCATAAAAAGGTCAGACAACTGAAATTAGAACTCACTGTTTTTTGTTCTTCTTTTTTGCGGTAATGAGATGGGATCCTGCTCTAGCTGACCATCTGACTCTCTGTAATAATTTGTCTTTGTCTTAACAGATCTCCTGACCAGAGATAACACATTATCTCATCAGACATTATAAGTTCTAATATGACTCTTTTCACTGGTTGGCTGCTTATGAAGTCGGTGTGAAGGATGGCAATATCGATAATAGTGGCTGTATGATAACAGGGTCTAATATTGCTAATGATCATGGTGACGATGATGGCGTTGATGAAGATAATTTTACTGATAATAGCAGCAGTGGTAGGGATGAAAATAACAAAGATAATGACAATAACATAGGTAATAACAGTGGTAACAATGATGATGAAAACAGCAGCGATGGCAGCAGAAACACTGATAATTACGTTGATGACAGCGGGCTCTGAGACAGCAATTAGAATAAAAACAGCCATTGATTCATCTCTGCAGACACTGGGATAAACGGTGGGATCTCCATTTAACAAAGTGACACAATCATGTTGTCCAATTAAAGCAAGAAAATACAAATGAAGAAACCGAGTGCTCTAAGAGTGTTTCTCTCTCATATGGAACCCAGTCGATTTTCATACAGAGCCTGATAATTAGCAGCCATGCATCATCTGGCTTTTTCATACCGGAGGACTCACTCAATGTTCGTGCAACTATGTGTGTGTATTGGTGCGCATGTGCATGTGTCTCCATGAAGGTGTATATTTATGTGCACATTTGCGTAATTGCTTGTTTGTACCCCATCTTGAAAAACAACTCCGGAGCAACAACCACAATCATGTTTAGGCTGCAGGTGATTCTGAAAGTTGCATTTCCCTGGAGAGGGCGTGAAACCTCCTGAGTCTAGCTCCTCAGCTCTACAGCAAGAGGCTTACCATCACTCAAACACTTCACTGTAGGGGCCTGTGCTCAAATTTCATTTCCAGAACAGCTCCCCCCTTTCTGTCCTGCACTATTTAAATGATCTGTTTAAAACTTGTTATTAATCAGCTGATCTTTTTTGATCTTCATGAGTTTTGGCGGTCAGCGCAGATTTTTACTGGATGTAGCCTATAGTGGAACAGCAGCTAGCTGAGCTCAGCTTGTCTCTCCTGAGAGCACAGCAGTGTCCTGATCCTTCCTGACCTTGTCACTGCTGCAGGGTGCCCGGTCATTGCCACCTGCCATGGAGTTGTACAGGTATTTGTGTATACGTGTGTGCGCATTGGTGCATATCATACGCATGCATGCATTAGTCTCCACATGACTGCTTTGGAGTATGCTCAGTAGTGGTGTGATGTGAGATATTAGTCTTGGTAGAAATTTGCATCAGCACAAAAAGGGCGTGACAAGGTGTTTGAGACTCAGGAGGTGAAACGCCACAATGGCCATTACGCTGATTAGTGCACACATTTATCTTCTACAAGCATCATGATTCTCACCCTCCTTCCCCCTCGTTCTCTCTCTCCTATATATCAATGCACACTACACTTCCCTCAACCCCAAAACAATCACAACAAGCACACACAGAGCATGGAGGAGTTTCGCTGCACACACATGCATACACTAGATTGCCTCTGACTCCGATACTAAAACAGGAGAAAGTGCCTGGGCTTGACAGCAAACAAACCAACATGAAGAGATTCCTGGCAGGCTAAAGAGAGAGTAGTATCAAAGCTACAAGAATGCACCACCAGCAGCCCATTTTTTTCACTTGGAGAGAGAGACAGAGAGAGAGAGAGAGAGTATGCGCAGTGTTGTAGCAGACCTGAGCTGCTGGTAATTAGAATGGGCTCTGAGGAGAGACAGGCAGTGGAATGAATGCAAATGAATTCACTGGCTCTGGCATTGGGCTCCACAATCTCACTTTTCATATAGCATACCTTACAGACATGAAGCCACTGGCACAAACAGAGCGGGGCTACACAGTAAACACTGAGTGACATGACTGTGGACACGCACGTGGCAACACGTCCCCACACGCAACACACGCACGTGCACGAGTGTACAAATAAAATGTGAATCCGCAGGCCGGAAACAAATACAAACCCCACGGCGCACGAGGACGCGTGCACAGATACAGATACACAAACACACACTCACACATACACACCATGCTAATCCCTGCAAATGCCACAGTGTTGCTTGTGAAAAGAGAAAGGGAGTGAGAAAGTGTGTTCCAAGTGAACATCCACAGCATGTCCCACAGCGGAATAAACAAATCCTTGTTAATTGGTGTCGATTTGGAATGAAGTGATGATTCATCATGCAGAACTCCCCAGTAGAGTATTGGAAACCCAATCATTTCTAATCCATATGACCTTGACAGAGGGCCAGAGTTAGACTCTAACTCCTTCCACATACATAGTCCGACAGACAAAGTCAAGGCATTGTAACTGACTTTACAACTCGTTGGAACTGTAATCCACCAAAGTCAGATCACTTCACTGATTACTCCATCTCAGCCAGCGGCAAATCTTTATGAAGCACTCAATTCTCCACAGCAGTCATAAATCAGGGTACTATAAGCTTTCCGTCTCAATGATGGCACACCAGAGACACTATCTCCATACCACGCCGCTCCAGTCAATAATTCCTATTCCCATTACATCTACTAGCGCTGCTCTTGACTTAAAGAAGTCTACTGGTACTACCTCAGCTCACCTCCAGATCCCCAGTGGTGTGCCATGTGAAACTTTGATCAGTAACTCTGTGGCTCTTCTCAAGGAGAAGCAGGTCGTCTGTGAAGGGGTCCTGCTCTTTACTAGCTAGCGCTGTAAATTAGTCTAATTAACACATCTCCCTTCCTATCTTAACCAGGCATCTGGGGCCAAGTAGAGTCTTATTATAGAGTAGATTATGCGTGTAATGTCCCCATTGAGATTACAGTATGGAAAGTGAAGCATTCAGAGAGGCGCACATACATATTTGCCCTGTGCACAAGAGGACAGGACTGTGTGAATATGGGAAAGACGGGGGGAATAACAGAAAGGATAAAGGACTGCTTGCTATTCTGACTGGAACATATAATAGATGGTGGAGGGAGATAGAGAAACAAAGCGTGCGCAGAAGAGAGAGGGAGAGAATAACAGGAAAGAGATGTGTCTTCAGCACCACCTGCATACTCGACTGGCGGCCATCTTGAGGTCAATGAGGTGAGTGCAGCCACCGCCCCGGGTCAGCATTAACACAGACCAATGACAAGTCGGCACTTGCCCTCTATTGCAACAACACCTTGCCGTTCCACTCCACCGACCGCACCTATCACACCGATCACAGCGCACACACATGCATACGCTTTTGCACTCTTCCAGCTCTATCCGTCTGTCTCCCTTTTCCTCTCTCTTAAAATCACACACACACACACACACACACACACACACACACACACACCAGGAGAAGCTTAACAAATGTGGGAACAGATGCCCCACATCAGACCGCAGTTGCCCTCTGCTCCCTGCGTGCCTCCAGAGAGACAAAGGAATACCGTTAACGAAGATAAGACACTGCAGTCCTCTGCTGTCTCAACACATGCCTGAATGGTGAACACTCACACACACACACACACACACACACACACACACACACACACACACACACACATTTTTGAGTCATTTGTTAATGTCCATATCAGTATAAAGCTGTAGAGATGCAATCAGAATATCCGTAAGACCTGCCTGATACCTACCATATGTGCTCAGGCCTCCTCCCTCATCCTCTTTCAACAAAAACACTTACAACCAAGACGCCGTTATTGTTTCTTTTGGGGACATGATTTCCCTTGATCCACTCACTTATTAAACTCAATTAGCTTCTTTGATAGGTGAAGCGGAAAACAAGACATTTAGTGACACTCTCGTACTTGGGCAAAAATGCTCAATACCATCTTCATGGTAGGGGTGTGTATCTGTCCCTTGCACACAGATCATTATGCATACGATGCAAAAATGAGACAGATAAATTTGATAGATTCAGCACTGTGGTGCAAGGCTAATTCAAAATGAATCGATTCAGCTGTGATTTGTTATTGATTTTGCTTAGATTCAGGATTTGAAGGTATTAATATTTAGGTAACTAAATAAAAAAGATCAGTATTTCCTCATTTTTTATTTCAAGTACAGAATTACAAATGGTGTCTGCTGCCATAGTGACATACTGCAGTAACCATGGGAAGTGATAACGTTTTAGTCTCAAGGAGAATGGATTTTTCACTTAACATGCTGTCGACTAGGCGTTGTTCACCTCAGGTTCAGTAAATTGGTATTTTATACAACGCTAATCTCATGGCTTTTTGCATTCAGCCTGGGGATTTTCAGGTCAGTATGCATTGGATGTAGTGTTAGCTGCTAACCCTAGTGGTGCAATCTTCAGGTTGACTGCTGCTGTCTGTAACTTTACTGTCCACACACAGAGGTTTGTGGTGCCATATTTTAATATTTTACATACTTCAAATAAAATATAAATATTTCAGGCAACTTCAGACACAGTAGAAGGGGCGGGAATTGCTCATAGTAGATATGCAGTTGGCAAGAGTAGCTAGCTAGCAGTTGAGGGGCGGGTCATACACCGACTGGAAATTTAACTGGATTTTGATCTGTATGTAATTAACACAGAACCATCTGCATTGATTTTTAATGAATTTCACACAGAATTTCAGAAAGGTGGTTGTGTATTGATGCAGCTGTATCTCTGACTGTTGTATCACTTTTCCAGTATAAATTGATTAATTTGAATACATACTTTTATGAAAGGAAGATTGTGAATATTGATACACAAATGTTTGGACCATATTTTAATATATGCTTCATAAGTGCATGCCTCGCTACACAAGGAGGTAGGCACGCTTTGGAAGTCTGTGACATTTAGGGAATACTATATATAGAGTGCAAGTCTATTGAGGAACACTGGCTGGCCGCAGGGTCAGCCAGGAGATCAGATTAAATAAACATCAGTGAGAAAGCGAGAGAGAGATACACACACAGACACGCACACACATACAAACAAATAAACAGGAAGTGGTAGCTCAAGAGGTTGATGTTTTTGGCCACAAATTAAATGGCAACTTTTCATCTGATCGTTGGTGGATCAGACGTGTAATTACTTCAGAAACATGGCAGACGAGGGACCGAGGTTGACTATATGGAGATGGATCAAGGGTTTAGGGTTGACACTTTCTGTGTTGAACTGACCGACATCAATCTATCATCCCTTATGGTGTCTACTCTGTATCTGACATGGCCTGGATATCCCCTGGTTTCCTGAATTACATGCTTAAGATCTGTCAGCATATAAAAACGGAACCCTTGGGCTGACAAGATGGCGGTAGCCCCCTGACCATTGATCATCTGACTACGGTCTCATTCTGAAAATACCACAGAGGACTGTGTGACACATAAATATCTAACTCTGCAAACTTGTCAGGAATATGCAGACGTGTCACAATGTAGTATGCAAATGCAAGATGAAACATTGCATACCAATCCCAATGTTTGGGGATAGGTCAATACACTATTCCATAGAGACAGCTAAGTGTGCACTTAAACATAACCAGGTAGAAGGATGTTTAGATAGTGATTAGCTAACAACATTTTATGGCCATTCAGAAGCCACTTAAAGGACACACACTTCTAGACACTTATAGCTATTAGCAGCCATTAAAATTTGTGCATAATCATGTGGAATGATGTGCGAGGGAGTCTCATCTGCAGCAGCAACAGTAAGAGAAAATTTAAATTCATTTAGAAGATGATGACAATTCTGCAGCAGTGGCGCACAGGGTGCAATACAGGTGTGTACAGAAAGCATACACATTCAGTTTTCGTATCTCAATCTTACATGCACACAAGCACACACTGTCACTAACACTAATACACACAGCTGCTGAGACAGCCACAAAAAAACAACAATCCACAGCAGGGGGAGACATAAAAAGCCTACATATATGCATCAACCCTCCGTTTTCATACCGAACAGCAACAATGAAAATGTGACATCACTGCCCTCCACCTCACCCATCTCTTTTTCTATCTACAACTGTGACTAAAAGGGCCACTAACCTCTGACCCAATAACATAAAAAAAGACACAAAAACCAGAAAAGGGTGTCAGTGACCCCTTTCTAAAAGGGTCAGTTGCTCCAGGCTATAAAATCTTAAAAAAGCAAAAGATAATATTCTGCCTTAGCTATGGCCATGGAGACAGCGACGAATGGCGAAAGAGGGGGAGCTGAGACAGGACCCCGGCCTTAATGTAGTTTGTAATTGTAAGTGTTGGTCTTTAATAAAAGCCCAGAGTATTTGGTCAGGCTAATAGACTGGGCTCTCTAAATCCTGCCTGCCATGCATTATTCAACAGCCATTAGCTATCGCCTCATCTGAGAGGCTTTATGAGTCCCATCATCGGCTGGGACCCAGGCTAGGCACACCAGAGGTGTGTGGGGAGAGAATGAGGAAGGGATTAGCAGGGGGGGAAAAGGAGAGAAAGAAGGAGATGCAAAATCAGGTATGGGAGGGAAAAGAGGGGAGGTTAAAGAGGATTCGGAGGCAAAGAATCAAAGAGGAAAGCTGACGAAAGATGGGCGTGATGTGGCATAGGTGAGGGCCTGTGATATGGAAATGAATACAGGGAGATGAAGAAATGGCTGGATAAAAGCCAGAGGTCATATGGTAGACATATGAAAATGGGAAAAGGGTTGATGCAGGGAAATGAGGGAAGTGGAAAGTGGAGAGGGAATGGAGCGAGATGTATGGAAGTTGGTGTCGGAGGCAAGCCTAGGGTCAGAGGGAAACTGGAGAGAGCAACAGAGAATGAAAGAGAGATGCCACCTTGAAGTGGCATTTTCTGTTGGTCAGGAACATAAATGTCAGGTGCTTCCTCCCTCTACCCTCTCAACCTTTTCTTCTTTCAATTCCCCTCACCTCCCTCTCAACCTCCTCCTGCTCCTTCCACTCCACCTACTGCTGCCCTTCTCAATCTGCCTACCTCTCCCATGCCTCTATCCATCTCCCCAGAGTAGTGCCAGTGGTAATTTTGCTTTCAGAGACGAGAGAAGGCCACGGAACACATGGAGAGGCAGTCTGCTCAGTTACCATGGTATCACTGGCCAACAGGAATGGCGCCAAGACCAGGATGCGTATGTGCGTTTGTGTGTGCATGGGTGTGTACGGTTGTGGGCGTCAGCGTGCGTTCTTGAGTGCATCTACACGTCTGGGTAATGGGTGTTTAGCAGGCCTGCCAGACTTGTCCCAGCCACTGCTCTCCCAGACTACCAGGTTCTCCTGACCCTCTGCGGCAGCCCAAGGACACACTCCTGTCTCTCTAATTAAAACACAACCCTGACACGCACACCACACACTCACACACCACACACACCCTGCAGGTCTGCAGCTTAAAATAACCTTAAAAGGAACAAGCAGAGCCATCATCCCCTGCACTCAACACCTCTTCAAAATCCACTCAGTGTTTTCTCACCAGGCACCCTCCTAGGCAGACTCTGCCTCAATCTGCAGGAAGATTCGCAAACAACAAACAGCATCTTCGAATGCAGCACTCCTTTATTAGAGGAGTCATCAAAGGAGCTGCATTTATTATTGCACGACTTCCTGCAACGAAAGCACCGCTGTCAGTCTGTACTTACATACTCTCTAAATAATTGTGTGCTGAAAAATTTGGATCCATCAGAAAACCACAAAGAGGTTTCTAGTATACTGTCTGTGTGGCTGAGGTCTAAGAAACAGGCATTTGTTTCAGAAGCTCAAAGCGTCCAATGCATAAAAAAGATTATTAGGTGGCTAGTGTTTTACCATTTTATATCTCAACATACTTTGAGAATTGGAAGTCTCTAACCATTCTAACCACAATTATGCCCTCCCTCATGCGCAAATGTATAATTATGCATGGCCCACATATCTGAGTTCATTCTCTTTTTGTTGGCTGCATACAACATTACCATTAATGTTGTGTATTCTCATAAAATGGAGATAAGGCACGGTACATTTACTATTGAAGGAACAAAGATGGCTCTTAGCCGTGTATGCTCACTGTGTTATGTACATTGCTTCAAGTAAGGGAACTAATATGTGTGGACATCGCACATGACATGCAGCCTTGAGACAGCCTCTTCACTTCATCTCCAGCAGACAATTTAGCATGTTTACTTCCTCGTTAAGCGCATGAGAGACCCTGATGGAGGAATCCCAGGGAGGCAATGGCGTCCTGTCACTGTGGGTTACCACTGCAGCATGATTTAATGGAACTGTCTGTCAGAAGGCCGAACAACAGCCTGTCAACCAACAAGTAGAGGTAACATACCCACTCACAAGCACATGCACACAGTCAAAAAAAACACATTGGAGACGGATTGTCAAAAACTCTCCCCTCTCTCTTGCTCTCTCTGCCTGCTTCTCTCTTCCTCATATACACATAAACACACATACACACAGGCACACAAAATCTAAAAAGCACATATGTCCAAAAAGGTTCTGGCAAGAGCTAAGACAGGAGGAGATGAACACAGAAGTGCTCAGAGCACATTCAGAGAAATCAATGGTTAGAAAAACACACATCACCAACAGCCCCCCCACCCCCACCAAGAGAGTAGATGAGTGCCAGGAATGCGCTCGCTGCATCAAGCCGCACAGGTGTTATCAGAGCGGTTTGCAGGAGATTCCGCCAAACGAAGTACTACTGTCATCTCTACAGAAGTAGCAGTGTGGAAATCAACCCAAACAAATGTAATGAATAGTTCACAAAGTATTTAGCAGATTAGGCGGAAAACTCTATGCATGATGGGGGCCCAAATCCAAAGCTCATTACATGTGGCACAGCATTAGGAGCTCACACAAGCCAGTATATAGCCCTATCCCCCAGCTCAAGGCTGATTTCCATCCCCTGCTACCCAGTGAATGAGGTAGAGAGCAATCACATCAGCCAGGCATCGGGCATCTGCTATAAAACCTTTTCTTTATTGTACAGTTCCACCATCATTCCAAACTGGCGAGACAGAGAGCTCTGATTATCAAAGCCTTTGATTGCCCCACTCAACAATCAGTGCAGCTCTCCTGTATGATGCCTGCTGTGATGCAGAACTGTGTCTGTGTGTGTGTGTGTGTGTGTGAGAGAGACTGGAGAGAGAGGAGAAATTATGAAAAATCATACTAGGTGTATCAAACTTATTCCTGCATATGAAAGAACAAATGTGCATTTGCTTGTGCAAGCCCCCACATCCACTTTAGGCCTTAATGTTTCCAGATGAACCTAAATGGTGTTCTAATATGCTGGCCTCTAAAGCCCACCTTTTGATGTTGCACACTGCAGTACCATCCTCTGGTCTGGACAATTCACTCTGGCCCTGAAAATAGGCTGCTTCTTTAAAGATACCTCTCTCTGTGGCTAAATATGATTAGCTGCAGAGGACATTGTAGCTCTCTCCACAGCTAATACATTTAGTATGGATTGTCTGAGGGGTAAGGATACAGCTAGCAGATAGATCAATATTCTAAGTCAGAGTCTGTCTGGAGAGGAGGAACCATGCTGGGAGATGGTTAACTGTTCTAAAGCAGCAAATGCTGTCTGGAAGCACCGAATGCCAGGAATCCCACAATATTGAACACTTCTTCAAAAGGTAATGCTTAATGCTCAAGCTGGGCGATGGGTTATGTTTAGTGTCTGCATCAGGCAAGGAGCTCGTTGAAGATTTGTTGTGGATATCTCTAAGGATGAGAGATTATATAAGGCAAATCTGGATGATTCCTTATAGTCTATAGTGCACCACTTAAGACCAAGCCCCTATAGGGCCTTGCCTCCGATGTCAAAGTGGTGCTCTAAATTGAGAATAGGGTGTCCTTTGAGATAGAGGGGGAAAAGGACCCAGATTTAAGTGGCTTCATTTGCATGCGTGAATCCCTCATTTAAACCCATTTGAATCGCACACACGAGCAGCGACAGACACAAACGGACAAGCGCGCACCCTCACACAAATTCTCAAGCACACAAATACACTTAGCACAGACACATTCTTCCCCTTTTTCCTAGAGTCAGAGGACATTAGCACTGCATCTATTTCGGGAGGCCCATTAAGGCCGTAAAACATTTAAGATCCACACAGAGTGATTCCAACTGTCAGAATGACCCGTTCTTTCCCCATTTCTCCTGCTCATGTAAAAAAGCTGACACGAAGCTTGTGACAGAAACATGTATTTGGTGCCGTTCCGGATTTGGCTGAGTGGGCTGGCACGCCGGCTGGATGGGTGGGGTGGGAGAAGAGTTAGGTGGGGGGTGGGGGGCTGGGGTGCAGTCGTTCGCCCGCCAAATGGGTCCATTTTGCTGAAATGTGAAGCCTGCACTTTCCTGACACGCTATAATAAATCTATCAATTGTGTGTGGGTGTGTACATGTGTTACGTCTGCGTGTGCACCATGCATGAAGAGGAAATTGGTGGCATCTAAACAGGAAATATCCCCTTCCCTTCCCCTCTATAGATGTGACAGTCACAATAACAGCTAACCGCTCAGCTCACCATAACACAGGGTGGCATATGCCTTATAATGGAAATGCATTGTACCAGTGAGGGACCGACAAGGGCACACATGTATGCATGCGCACACACACACACAGAAGCTAATGTGGGATGAGTAGACAACCTTGTTTGCCTCCCATCTCTAATCTATACATAAATATATCATTTGCTGTCCAGTGAGTACTAAATCCATAAAAGTGGCAATGCTAGGCTACTTTAATGTGAAATGACAGACTTCTAGGTAGCTCTTAGAAGCCTAACAAGCCTGAATAGTCTTCTATTTCCAGAGGGGGGCTGCAGAATACTAGCAGGATGTTAGCTTTACCATATATTTATAGTTCATTATTGCACACAAACCTGATAACTGACTGAGCCTGTTTCAATCACCTCCCATCCCGTCACACATTCAGAACATGTAGAACAAAGCCTTTGCTTTGGTTGAGGCTTTGTATCTTTTGCTGAGAAATTACATGTTCCTTTAATATATCTGTACAATAATAGTTACATTACATTTACATGTCTGTGCAATATGACCGTGGAACCCTGAAATGCTAAATTATTTGTGTTAAATGTTGACTGAATCCTTAGTTTCAGTTCCTATGTATACCTACATACCCAATATTAAGTTTAGTGTTACTCTGAACAAAATAACTTGTGAATAAGGTTTCTGGTGTTAAGAGACATCCGCCAGTGTAAGCATAAAGCAATATTATGTAGTATTTTCACCTTAAAATAACAGCTTCATAATCATTTTGAAGGTACACTGACTTGTAACAGAGTGAATGGCATCTCTATCAACGCCTCTTCGACCCAGAGTGCTTGGAATTGGGCTTATGTAACACTGAAATCCTGGGCAGGTTATCTATCATGACAATAGCGCAATGCTTTACAGCACCAACAAAATTCTTCAGCAAGCTATAAGAAAAAGCAAAAAGAATATGTACAATGTAAGTTCTTTGGAAGAAAATAGCTTATTCTCAGTGTGGCAGCTGTTTAAGGCAGAACTGTAGCTGTATCGTCTGTACCATGTTGCTAAAATGATCCATTGGTGAACACTTCAGAATACGACATCGACTGGACAGCTAGAGACGCCTCAAATTAAAATTTAGGATTTATAGCAGCATTAAGAGTTAAACAATTAAGACAATGAAGCTTTTTGTTAATACTTGATTTGGCTGAACTTTAGATGCCCTTTGTGTCACATTCTCTATTCTGTCCAGCACTTTTATTCACTGTAATTAATATCTCAAGACAGGAATGTAGAATAAAGCATTCTTTACCAAGTGAAGCTATGATGTTTATCTACTATGTATATTTAGTAATTATTTCCCAAGGCAACTTCTTTACCCTCTGTTTATTTTCTGCTATGGACAAGGTATTATCTCCAAGGAGTTGGCCAACATTAAACCGCACCTTTCCTCATATCTTCCTAAGACTGCTCTCCACTCTCAAAATAATGAGCTTTTTTCCCTGGGGCAGTACCCCATACAGTAACAATACGGTACTTTCTTGTAAGTTTATTTTTGTACCTTCAACTGTACAATGGTGTGCCAAGTGATTGAAATGAACTTTTCAAGAACATGTCACATCAGGCAACATTGGGAAAATCAGTGTGATGCCTTTTTTCCAATTTTCAGTGTACACTTACCCCTACATTCCAGTCTGTCACTGCTAACTCCCACTGTTGACCTGGGGAGGGAGTAGACAAACCACAAGCTTCTCATTGATATACTGCTTCTTTTAATCAGGAAACCGAGAATAATATCCCCTCCAGACCCCAAGCCCACCATACGGGAGACCCAATAGCCAGTAGGAGTTGCCGACAAGACCATGATCCCACACTGGCTTCCCACCAACAAACGCTGTCCATTATGTTTGATGGTGTAGTCAGCCAAGTCAGAAGCACTGCAGTCATCTCAAGTGGCATGTGCTTTATCCTTCCGTGCCACCCCATTCGGTGTGGCACCTTAACCGACTGACTATTGATTTCCGTAGGCGACGCAATTAAAATAGTGAAAATACATTACATGTTCAAAGATGGCTGGTCAGCAACAGCACACTCTTGCTGCATGCTTTAATTTAGGCTGGATTGGTACAACATTTTCACCTTTTACTATCAGAAGATTCTTCACGGTGGATCAAAAGGTATGAATAAATCCTCATGAGGGCCCATTATGATACACTTGTAAAAATGTATTTTCGGTACAAACATGAATCCCTCCTGTATACCTCCGTTTTGAGTGTGTTCCGTGTTTTTTGTGTATTGACTGTGAAAATGAATTTCCTCTTAGAGGATAATAGAGTATCTGTCCAGTTTACTGGGGTGCCATGTTGTACTGCCTTTGTCAATAATATTTGTGTAGATGTGTTTTCTCAACACGCCCACTGCAGCACCGGGGACCAGTCAATATCCCACAATGCACCTCTGACCTATGGGCAAACCTGCCTCTCTCTTCCTTTCAACTTCCGATTGACATTGATTTTCTAGCATCTCCCACTCATATATAAATGTGGCAATTGAGGGAATGTGAACAGGGATATATTTTGAGTACAGATCAGAGGCTTTGAGCAGATAGGAAAATACAAAGGAACATTTTGTCAGATGAAGCTTACTTGCAAACATGGAAACCTACAAAGCATTGGAGCATCCTAAAGAAAGCCAAGAAGAAGAATCTGTTGCGTTGTTATTGTTTTCCTGATCACAAAGTACAGTATATAAGTGTGAAAGGTGTAACACCACAGATGTATGATATGTGAGGTGCTATTCTAGGGTGAAAGTGTGTATGTGTGTGTGTGTGTATTAGTAAGAGGAGGCGGTATCTAGGTCTTTGTGATGAATCTGTTTCAGTGGCAAGCAAGGTGCGGCGAGCAGCATGCCGTCTGTTAATTCACATTCGCCGCGGGTGGTTAGAGCCTGTGGCTGATGATACTGGTAGGTGTTGAGAAATGGAGGGACAGTGAAGAGAGAAACTTGACAGATGAACAAAAGCTATGTGCAGGGATGATCCCTGACGTTAACTGTTGGCAAAACAAAATTTAAAGTATAACTATAACTGCAATTACCTGGCATTCACTGAACAAACTGGTTCCCTTGTGGCTGCCCCCAGTAAATATTTGCATTAAAAAAAAAAGTTTCAAAATTGCAAAGTGTACACAGCAGTGTGAAAGAATCCTTTACAAAAAGAAATATTTCAGCTCAATGTGCTGGAGTGTAAAACCACTCTGGGCTTGTATAAGTAAAATTAGCTGGAACAGCAATCTCAACTGGAGAGGTTTTGATCTCTGAGCCATCATGTCTTCATTAAAGTATTAACCGATGATTGCAGCACCACCAACCAGGCGTGTTTTTTTCAGCAGCAATTATAGCCCATGTTACATCCACGCAATCATAACCATCGTCTGCGATAAACCCTCCCACGCAGAGTTGCCTCTCATGGCTGTGCAACCGTCATGAGTATTAATCTATAGATTTCTCTCCCTGTCTTCCCTCTCTGCCTCTGGCCAAACATTACCAGTGATTGTGCATCACCCTGCGTTAATTCCACTAATGTAGCATACAACTGCAGATATATATTTGATACATGGCACGTTTCACCCGCTGGCCCCCCTCGCTCCTTCTTTCAGGAAATCCATTCAACTAAGATGGTTCAGATGTAAGTAGCGCTCTCATACAGTAAACCCTGCCCACTCAAGATCACACCACAGGAAAAGAAGAAGCATTGTCATGGGCTATGAAGACAAGAGAATGTAGTTAATCCAAACCAAGAAAATATATATTTTATTGCTATTTAGATCACTTGTATGGGATGAAATATAGCTCGAAAACTGTGCAAGTTATACAGTTGATGTTAGCAAATGGGAAGAAATATAGCTCGAAAAATGGTTTATAGTGATTGCCACCCCTCTGTTTCCTGTCTTGTAAAGCTGAAAGAAAAGAAGCCACATCACATAAATCAGGCATGAAAGCATAATGGTGAGGATTTGACTGAGGGCAACCGAGGGCAAGGATGGACATATGAGATATTACTCTCATTCATTCTTCCTTTTTCTGTGTCCTCCACTGAGTCTGTGAGCTGACCAAACCTGTGGTGCTGACCCAAAAAGACTAGAAAGAAGAACCGCATCCACCTATTGTCAGCCGCATACCCCATTATCTCTCTCTCTCGCTCTGCAGCTATGAGGGGGCTCGGCTCATGCTTCCCCGAGGCGATCATCTCTCAACACATCTCACACGATAGACTCATTTCTGCTCGTTCCCAAATCGTACAGGGATCTTCCCTGCTCAGGCAGGGCTGCAGTCATTCCCTTTATTCCACTACAGACAGAAAAACAAGAGATGAATGTACCTTGAATTTAACACCAGTTCCTCCAGGGAGGGATGGAGACCTTAAGAACTGGTGGAGCATATCCACTCGGCCTATAAACTACCAGATCTGTAGTTCCATGAACAGATTATAATACACCCTGAGGTTCCAGATGGACAAAAGGGGAATGAATACAAAGTCAGTCGGTGTTGCTCACCTTCATGCTTAGTTGTGTATGCTGCTTAATATTTTCACAGATTTTAGAAATTAAACCAAACAACTAACCATGAACTAACCCTCTACCATGAACAGCAATTGCCCAATAATAGTTTAGCTAACTTTGGATTCCTCCATGGAAGAGTGATAAGAGTGATGAGAGCATAAATGTAAAGAGTCTGTCTGCTCTAATGTGAGCTTCAAACGTTAGCATGTCTGGCTAGGTTCCTACCTGCAGTAGTAACCTAGCCTATTTACGTCCAAGGCCATTTATTTTGTAGGGTTGGTTAGGTTAGAAAAAGACCTGTCTAGGACTGGAACATCCACTGTGTTGGAGCTAGTCCTGCATGACACACATTAGAGGCTCAGTCCTAATCTTTATTGGATTTGGGGAAGTTTACACTCCAGCAACCCCATCCAAACCAAGATAGCGTTATATTCACCAAACCCATTGGTAAATCCTCTTACAAAAAGCATTTTCTTTTTTAACGTTAAACGTAAAACATACTAAGGAGGATTATGTAAGAAACAAGTCATTCTCACATTTTTCCTTATCATAAAATTAGGACTAACTAGCTCTACACTGCAGTACAAAAAATGGTTCTTTCTGACTGTTTTGCCTTGGAAACGTGGCTTTAGCCACAGTCTTTTACCACATTTATCATGCAGCCACCAAGTGCATATTTAAGAGTTCTCATATTTAAACAAGTCAGCTAGAAACAGTGAAGGACTGACCATAGGGAATTTTTGCAAATGCCTTTATGGGCAGCTCAGAATGGGTCATTGTATTGATAAAAACAATAACAATAATAATAACAATAATTTTGTCTTTGATCATTTCCAAAAAAGTTATTTTATGCAACCAGCCACAAACATTTGATATTGGCTCAATATACCTTTCATTAAACACAATCATGATACCCTTATATGTAGCCAATTGAAAGGTCACTTGAAGGCGGAAACCAGAAATTGAGCATGAGCTACTAGGAACATTATCACTGACCAAGTTAAAAGAAAATGAATCTGGGCACTAAACGACCAAAGGGGGGAGCAGAGAATAAAAGAGAAAAAACAAAGAAAGCTCTGTTGGCTGAGGGTGAAAAATTTACTGATTAACTTTATTTTCAAAACGGTTAGAGATTGCTGCTTTAGCTGACGTTAACATTAGCAGGTGCAGCGCTAATGTTAGCATGGCAACCACACCAACACTGCTGAGCAAGACCAGGTAGAAAAACAAGACGACGAGGGAAATAAACAAGAGAAAGAAGAAAACAAACACCCCAATTCCAATACACTGGAGTTCTTTTTCAAGTTTCACACACATCGATTTATATTCGATTATGGTGCAACAGTTGAGAATTCAGTGAATAAACAGTCAGACTGTCACAACCTGTTGCCTCAGAGATGCAGAAAGATGATGAAACTGATCTGGTGAGCAACAACTGTGCAACATGCAAGAACTGTGCACTGCTGCAGCAGCTGAACTTGTTCATTCATGCCTATCACAAATTGGCCTAAAATTTTTGTTGACCCTCTCCTATACACAAGTGGCATTTGGATGCCATCATGCCGATGGAGACAAAGAAAGAGATCCTAATGAGTGACAGTGTGATTGACATGGTTGGGGTGAAAAGCAAACGCTTTTGTAGCTTGTTAACTAGGCCTACATGATGACACATTTATATATTATACTGTGGCTATGCAGTGCTCTTCTCATATTCTGGTGAAACTGTGACCGTGCCTTGCTTTTTCTATGTTTTGGTGGAGCTCTTGTATTATTATACTGTGCTTTACAGCAAGCCTCTGCAGGCTATTTGTGCTGAATGTGTCTATAGTGGAGCATATTATGTCGGAACACCTAGCACTCTGTCGCTACTCTTAGATGTTAAATTGTTGTCGGAATATGTCACAGACAGTAGTGATAGTGCGTGCTGTTTGAGTGTGTGTTCTGCATTTCTGCATTCTAATCAGTCTGTATGGTTTTATACTTTTTATGTAAACATTGGTGTGGTTGGTGTTGCTGGGTTTGAAACTAGGGCAGGTGCGTTGCAAATACCACGGACGTTTTTTGATCCCAGTCCATCACTGAGTCCATCACTGGCTAGAAACATTAAAAAGTCAGCTGGTGTCAGCATGTTCAACCAACTTAGGGAGGGAGGTGTCATTAGCTTTATTAGCTATCAAGCTACAGCTGGTAAAATTTGCCTGCGACAGTTGTCATTTCAGCCATCAAATTCGACAGTTAGAAATGGTAAGCTTGCTTTTGTTTGAAATCCATCGTAAATCTGCCATCGTTATTATAATAAACTATGTTCCACGCTGTGAAAAGCTTGACAGGTATAGCAACTAGGCTAACTAAGAGGGGTGGAGATTCCCCTCTGGGGGTTGGAGCAAAAGTGCAGCACATTAAAAGAAGGTCTATTACAAAGGCTACAGCACATAAACACAGGCCCCCCTTGAGTGAAATGAAGTCTGCCTGCCACACTTTTCCTAATTATTGATTGCAATTTCTTTATTACGCTACTTGCAATCATGATGATTCACTTCGAGTTAATCTGCACTTATTCCATGGAGTCAGCTAATGCTTAAGTTTAATGTAAAGGTTTGCCTGCACTGTTATTACATCTTGCTCTACCTAGTCTCTACATTTTATGTGTGTGTGTGTGTGTGTGTGTGCAGTATTGGCCACAGCATGCACTGAACATATCCACCTTGGCCAGACTCACCGCACCGGCTGGTGTTGATCTGATTCAGCTAGTACACACAAATTGTAAAAAAAAACATCTGTTTGGAACAAAATACACTCACATGCACAGACATGAATATAAAGTGCACACTCACTTGGAAGCACGTGGACGCACACAAACACATCCATTCACACACGCACTCACCCCGCCCACCACACATGTACACACACAAACACTATCTGGAAATGGCATTGAGCATCTGTTTGGACAGCGCTAGCACATTCAGTTTTTGTGAAACTCTGGCAAGAGCCCTGCATTGGCCATGAGAAGCATTTCTACTGCAGCAGGGTGACCGGGTGACCGAGCAGCCGTCCAATTGTCTGCTCGCCTCATCCACACACACTTTCATCCGCAGACACTGCAATGCAAATTCAGTATCAACCCCGCCCCCCAACACCACCACTCTCTTTTCCCAAGTCACCCATAAAATGCTCATGCTTTTAGCAGCATTCGGAAGCATTTAAAGATGCTATTTATTTAACAGCATGATTATCTATCTGGTGTTAGGGTGATCTATCTAGCAAAGTGACTGCTTGCGCTATTAATGCCCTCTCCTCTGGCACAGGTGGCAGCTGCTCAGAGGACATGAAAAAAGAAAAGAAAAGATACAACACTACTATTCGATGTATCTGTGATATTTCCATATGTACACATCACAGTCCTTGCCATAGTGTGACAGCATATAAATAAATTTTTAGCACAAGGAGAAAGTGGTCAATCAAGCGTGCTATGATGAGCACCAGTGGGCACACACATACTATACTACACTACATCCTATTTCAAAAATGAAATGCCAGAAATAAATGCGGTCTGCCTGAACATTTGAGGGCCTGGGATAATTCCATCTATTGTAAATATGAAGGTGACGTCTTATGCCAATCTGTCATGTCTCATCTTAACAAATGTATCTCTTTGGGGAGCGCCAGTTTAGCATTTAGCATGTACATACATCACATCAATGTCACTTGACAAAAGCACCCTATTTGTATTGCTGACAGCTTGGTTGGGGCCAAGGTGTGTGAATCTGTGGTGTGTTTGCGTGTGTGGGGGAAGAGAGACAGTGACAGAAACAGAGGAAAATAAACAGGAAAAGAAAGAGAGAGAGGACTTCAGGCGGAGAGAGTTAAGCTGAGGCCTGGAGGAGTTTTCAGTTATTTACATATGATGATTCTGGTCACCCCAGATCCCTACCCTCATCAAGAGAAACCAATTAAAACTCTCTTCATTTAATGTTTACCTTAATTAACAGTAACAATTGATGGCTGTCCAAAGTCCTATTGTGGCATTTTCAATTAAAAGCTGCCTGTGACAAAGGTTGCAATCCAATCCTATAAATCATACAGGCAACTCTCAAGTGAGTAGAAGAACTCCATCCCAGGCCAAAGTGAATGAGCGAAATAGGCTCATATATCACTATTTTTATTATATGCTGAAAACGTTCTTTTTTGTTTTTCTTTCGATGAAGTTCGAGAAGTCTATGCACAACTGAGCACTTGTCATGGCTATGTGTTCATGGACTGTATGTGTATGTCCGTGTGCGCGTAGGTGTCCAGCCGCCCAACCAGCAGCACTCATACTGGTCAGCAGATTGTTGGGTGAGACCCAGTGGACCATTAGCTGTCAGTGGCTGCCAGGACTGAGAGCTGATAATGACAGGTGGTGTACACACCCTGGAGGTCTGACAGGCTCAGGGCACCGTGCCATGTAACAACAGCCTTTACTGCTGGCACCATGGCTGTGATGGCAGCCTTTAACACTGGCACCCGCACAACTATGGCAGAAGTATCCCTGGCAGTAACACGACGGCTGCGACGGAGGAGCAGCTATTACTATAAGCAGTTAAACTAAAATGGCAGTCATTGTTAATGGTGGGGAAACCACCACTCTGTCATTACGATCACTCATCCTCTTGGCAAATGCATTCGAATCCCTATGCAGGGCTCAGATGACAATTCTGATTATCAGAATAACAATGAACCTGTAGGTTCGTTATTCAGAGGAGCTTTTTTCACAGCAGTAGGCTGCTCAGTGACAGGTCCCCTTCATCCACACTGAGGATTGCATTGTGCGTGATATAAAGGTCCTGATTTGCTTTCTTTTCTTTTCCTTCCTCCGTCATTGTGCAATTACGCTTTATAGCTGCCCATTCATTAAAGCCACGTGTCTTTTCTCCACGGAGACACCTCAGGTAAACGAAAAAAAGAGTAAATTTCTATTTTAAACATTTTTAATTCCCCTCTCTCCTCCATGGCATCCATTCCCTTATCAATCTAGCTGTATTGTAGCTACATTTTATACCAACCCTCCAAAATAATATACCCCACTGACCCCTCACACACACAGAACACAAAACAGCAGGCGCATGTGTGGGCATCTGAGTGTGCTTGTGTGTGTGTGTGTGTGTGTGTGTGTGTGTGTGTCCATACAGTACAGGCACCTGTGTCCTCTCAGCTTCTCTTCCCCAGTGCAGAATACTCTGATTTGCACTAATCTCTCGGTACACTCTCAGGCCTATTGTTTCTTTCTGCTGTGAGCTTATTCATGTGCCACTCACCATGCTCTCCTTTCATTTTAATACTCCAACAGCGCTGGGAGCAGAAAACAGTTTTAAGGCCGCTTGTTTCACTGTTTATTAAAGAAATTCAGCTCGCCTCTCACCTCTTCTGCTGTGTAGGTGATCGTGGAATTGCGCGGGATGTGACCGCTTATTAAAAAGGCAAGTAGCGACTGGACTCTGTGATGATTCCATCGCACAGTTTATGTATACAGACAGCCTGTAGGCAGCCAGTGGACAATGTGAGATGAAAGCTACGGCTGACGTTCTGATTTGATGACTGTTGCCATGGCAGCAAGATGAGGATGGAGGAGGGGCATTCACAGAGAGACAGAACAGAAAATGTTCTCTCTCACTCTCTCACTCTCTCTCTCTCTCTCTCTCTCTCTCACACACAAACACACACGAACATACATCCCTAACCCCCCATCAACCAGCATTACAGTCCAGTAGGTCTTCCTTTGGATCAGTGAGCTGTAAAGGTCCATCATTAGGACAACAGGGTGTGGTCCAACATTCTGACAGCTTGTCATGAACAGAAGCCTGCATGGCTAACTACGTGATGAGACTGCTATTAAAGAGAGGAAAACCACAAAACTGCACTGTTAAGGCACCTGGTGGATTCATGGTAGCTCTTCAGCCTCTCCTGGATGGCTGAACCGGTGGTTCAATAAACAGTTTCTGGCTCCAGCAGACGTGTTTATAGCGTTTCCTCTGGCCAAGCGCAGCACCAGGGTTAAGTTGATCATCTCTCACTCTGGTAAAATAGCCAAGGGAGTCCGTGTACCACTAGATCAACTCTACAACTTAAAGACCCTAAATGTTACAGCTCAGATGATCGATATGGCACTGAGCAATGTTCTTTACGAGCTAATAGACAAATCCATTCCTGCAAAACCCCTTGGGCCTTGGGAAGGCAAGAAGGAAGTTAGAGTGTGTGGCTGTTTGCCTGGTGTGGCCACTTAGACCTCAGCTTACATGCACACACAAACACACCAGGGACGTTAGAGAAGACAGTAGGTTAAAGTTTGAGTGTCCGTGCATGTCCATATGTGTGGTTGCACTGGCACGTCCGCAGATGTCTCTTTCTCTGAGGGTGTTGTAGTTTCTTTATTCGCTGAGGTTATCACAGCTGCAGAGCTGCCAAAAGGAGGTTTGTGTCTTCCAACATCAGAAGGAGGAAAAACACACAAAACTCATTTCATTCCCATTGCTTAAATGCTTTTGTCTGACACTTTTGGGTAATGGGGGCTTACATGAAACATTTGTAATTCCCTCACTATCTAATTACAAGTCCAGATTGCTTAATGAATGTCAGAATTGCATCATAAAGTAGAGATATCCTAAAAATCTGAGACCCATCTGAAATCTAATTCTGTGCAACACCTGTTGCTATTTCACCAGGTTCCATCAGTTCATCCATCCATCCATAAATCCATCCATCGTCAATGGCTTATCCTACGCACAGGATCAAGGGGTCCATCAGTTCATCTAGGTGATATTCCTTAGCTATAACATGTATCAAATGACTGCAAGCTGAAATTAAAATTAGTATAAAAGCTAAACCTCGCCAGGATTTTCTGATGATGGCTCCCTAATATCCTGTGCAATGTCTTTACTTGCCAGGGAGCCTCTCAGTCTTCCTGTCTTCTCTGTGCCCTCCCTTTGTCTTTCTCTGTGCCGCATGCTTGCTCATTAAACCGTAAGGTCAGTTTTTCACACCACTCTACCACCCTTTGTCTCCATGCCCTTGCTAGACTTCTGCAACACTTACTTGAACACAACTTGGCCAAACTCGACTTCAAAACTTTGTCACATCATTATAAAAATAATGGACCATGTTTATAAAGGATATGAGGGCCCTCTATGACATTGTGCAGTCCCCCAGGCCCTCAAACAACCTAGTTTATAGCCAGCATGTAACATTTATGTTTAAGGTAACATTCATGCTTGTCTTATTTCAAGGCAAGGACAACAGCTACAGTGTGAAAAAAAAAATTCTAAATGACTTTATTTGAAGGTCTAATGGCAGCAATCTATTTTGGGGCAATATGCCTCATTTAGCGTTGATAAGTATAGACCTGGCAGGCATCTCTACTCTTTTACTGAGTAACTTTCACACTCTCATTCAAGGCAGAGAATATTCATTTTGCTTATCCTTCATTTATTGGACAAGCACATTATGAGAAATGGAAATTAGTGAGGACAGATGTGGAAAAAAGCCTTCTGGCTCCTTTCTCTAACAATTATAGTGTATTTTGAATTAGTAGTAAGTGAGCAGTGCAGTTGAAAAAAACACTGCACTGAAAATATTGCCAAATTCTTATTATGAATGAGACAGTTATCCTCTCATGTATATATTTTTGATTTAGGGATACAACTAATAATTATTTTCATATAATCAGACTATAATCCTTTGATTAATAGTTTGGTCTTTATATTGTGTTTACCTTTTTTTTAGCTTTTTGTGATGTCTTGTTATCTGACCAATAATAGGAATCCCAAATGTTTTCAATTTACAAAGATATGAAATAGTCAAAAGCAGCACATTTTAAGAAGAAAAGCTAGTAAATTGGTGGCAGTTCCGAGATCCATCTTGGACAATTCCACAATTTTAAATTTGCATGTTTTACACAAGAACACAGGAATCAATACTTGGAAGAAAATTTGTTTGGAAACGAGTGTACTCAAATTGAATTCAAGAGGCACAAGCTGTCAAGTGTAAATAAATTCATGCCTGATGACAATCAACAAGGCAGGGAATTGCATTTCTGTTCAAATTACTTTGTCTCCATTGAGTGTCAGAACACATGATCTTAGGGTTTTAATATTCATTTAGCAACATCCTGCTTTGAAATATTCATCTCCTGTCAGCCTGCTTAACACACAATAAAGATAATACCAAAAAAACTGACTACTAATTAATGAACATTAAAATTTATTTATAATTGTTATGTTAGATTTTAATTCTGCTTTATGTCATTGTGTCATGTGTTAGCAATAACACAGCATCACAGCCCAATCAGATCAACAGATGTGATGTGGACTAACATGTCTTTTACATGGGGATTTACCTAAATCCATACAAAACCATGTTTTTCAGTACCACTGCTTTCATAAGGCTTGATTGCTAACTCGGGGACTCTAAATGTTTGAGGCAATTTGAAAACCCATTTTCTTTAAACCATTATCTGCAGTGTATGGCGGAAATGGAACACTCAAACCTTTCTAGTGTATTAATTTAGCACTGCGATCAGACAGTTATAAGAGAGGTGTCAAGTTTTAAAAAAAATAATGGACGTCCCGCGGCCAATCAGAATCAATTGCTTACTCAGACCGTGGTAATTACATAGATATTTGCATTTTAGCACAGAACGTTATCTACCATAATGAGTGATAGAGCCTTTCACTGGACTGCTGTTTGCCTTAGAACCCTTTCTGCTCGGAGGACGATGTATGAAAAATGCAGTGATGTAAAACCAGGAGGCTGTCTGCTAGACGCCGTGTCAATCCCAAAAGTGGAGGCTAAAAAAGACAAGCTAAAAAGATAGACAAAAGCCTAGAGTAAATCTGCAATTGATTAAACTAATGAAAAGTAGTCAATTAATTAGCATCTCATTGTAGGACAGTGTTGTAACCCAGATAATAAAGCTAATGCAGTTTTTTATTATTATTCCACACTGCAGTAATTCAGAAGACTGACACAGAATCTTTCTGCTCTCTCCTTCATCAGTCGTCACGTCCTCTTTCTCACAGCATTTATTTCAGCAATCAATTTTGCAATTCAGTCAATGTCACTGCAAATGTAGAATTTTCACATTGGTTATAAAAATATAGTAATATAGAAATAAGCTTATTTGCTGTCTTTGTGAGAGTTAATCAATATCTCTCTCATGCCTGTGCATTGTGTAGTTAAAGCCAGGAGTCAATTAACCTAGCTTAGCAAAAACACTGGAAGCAGGTGGAGACAGCTACACAAACTGTAAAAGCAAAAGTCTTCTTAAAGTCTTGCTGTGGGCAACACAGAACTGCTGGGCGGATGGATAAACTTTGTCAAGACATAATTATAACACCACGTAACTTCCTCTAAAGCCATGAATTGTCATCTTTACATTTCATGTTTGTGTATGGATTAAACAAACAACATCCAGCTAGCTAGTGACCGTTCCTTCTTCTTCCACTCTTTATGCTAATAAGCTCATTTCCTCCTCTAGCTCAATACGTAACGGACAGACAAGAAAGTGGAATCGATCCTCTCACTTCCCCAGGATGAATAAGTAGGTTTCTCAAAATGTCAAACTTCCCTCAAAATATAGCATTGCAACAGTAGCAGTATTTGTGTGTGTGTATCCACTTATATGCACTATATGGCCAAAGCACTTTTTGTCTGCAGCTGCTTTTCATGGTTTGGGCTAGAGTTCCAATCAGATCTTAATGCTGCAACACAATATGTTATTTCAGACAATAGCGTGCTTCCAACTTTGTGGCAACAGTTTAGGGCACGCCCTTTCCTGTTTAAACATGACATTGCCCTCACGCACATTTGGTGTGGAAGAAGTTGACTGGCCTGCAAAGAGCCCTGACCCAGACCCCGCCCAACACCTTTGAAACAACACCTTATCGAAGAAACATCAGTGGTCAACCACATGCTCTCTTCGGTGAATGGGATCAAATCCCTGCAGCCACGGCCGAAGAACTGTGAACGTTTTCTCGTCGTACAATCATACTAGTGACCATGGTTTTGGAATGACACGTTTAATAAATGCTTATGATTGTCCACATACTTTTGGCCACATAGCGCACGTGTGTGTGCATATGTGTGTGTCAGGAGTAAACTCTAGCTGAACTACACTTTGTCTTTCTACTGCCAATCTCCTGTTCTGACGGCACACTGTCGTCAATTCGGGGCGTTGATGTTTTCCTGAGTTTGTCAGCGGGTCTGACTGGTGCTCGAGAATGCCTACAGCCTTCCTCAAGGGAGGTGTCACAGTTGGACATGCGCCCCCCCCACCACCACCTGATCACACACACACCACACACACACACACACACACACACACACACACACATACAAGAATAAAGACAAATGTGACTTCACACACAAACTGAATCTCTCTCTCCTTTACTCTTTCTTAATCTGTCTCTCCCTCTCTCTATTTTTCTCACACTCAAATACACACATATACACACATATATACACACACACACACAAACACAAACACACACACACACACACACACACACACACACACACACACTGACTAAATTGACTTGTCAGCTTCAATCAGACCAGGAACAAAAGGATTCCTGCCAGTTTGAAGCTGACATCATTAATGGGTTTGGGAGGGGGCGAGCTCTGAAGACAAAGGGAGTGCAAGGTCGGGCCGACTTAAAATGCACTTTCATTTTGGCAGGGACGTTAGCTTTTTGATTTCAGCTTCTTTACGCCAACATCTTTTTGCGAGTGGCTCTAACTTTCATTATCAGTGGGAACAGAGGGATGTGAGACTTTGTTGTGCTGATGGAGGGGAATGTGACATCCATAATGCATTTCCTATTAGAGGATGCCACGCATGGACACACCTGGCCACGTGTCAGAGAGAGATGGACAGGAAGAGGATGAGAATAAATGGGATGTTGGTGGTGGAGGGGAAGAAAAAAAAAAGGGTTGCCAAGTTAAGGATACCAATCCAAGAGAAAACACAGAGAGAGGGGCAAAGCCTGAGCGAGAGGACGAACATGTTCTTGAGACAGATTGTGTCAAGGTTTGAAGAGGCACAGGACGCACTGTACAGCTCATGTGAAATCCACACACAAACCAGCTTTCCTGGTGCATTGTAGCAGTAAATGCTTTGAACATTTAAATCCTCTCCTCTCATTTCTGTGACTTTACCCATCCTCATTTGCCTGTTTCCTCTGCTGCATGCCCATCTGCCTCCCCCTTTTGCAGCTTTCATTCTGACCCCGGATAAAGATGGAGTCCCTCATCTCAAATGGTAATAACTTTGGTCCATATTCACACAGCCATTACAAATTGATTACTTCGTAATGCTGCAAGCTCTCCCACTCTCTCACTCTCCCCTCTTCCATCTAGTGATTCTTGCACGAGGCTGACTCTGTGTCCAATCTGGCTGTCATTAAACAGCACCCCTGGGTGCATCCCAAACATAAACAAGCACATCCTAAACCCTCCTCCCCTGTCTTAGCCCTCTCCTTCTTCCACTATGACTTGAAACCAGCTTCTCCTTCACCTATTTTACCCTCAACCACTCATTCCCTTTTATTCTCATTCTAATTATACCATTACATTACCATTTCTATTCTCTCATTAGCATTTTTTTTGCTCTGCCTGTCTCTTATTCATCCCCTCTCTAATTCCCCCTCTCTCTCTTTCTCTATCACCCTTCCTTTTCTCAGTCACTGAATATGTTCCACCTTTTTTGCGGCACATAAACAGACAGTGCCCTTGGGGATGGGTTGGAGAGCTCTGTCTTTGTTTGTGTGCACCTCTAACTAACTCTCCATCTGCGGGGAGCCAAGCCAAGCCCAGCAGTGCAAGACAGATAGCTGGCAGAATCCCAGATTCTTCTCTAGTTGGCCCCATATCTTCACCCCCCGCCTCTCAACTTCTCCTTCCTTCCAGCCTGCACTTCTCCCACAGAGGCGGTTGTCAGCTGCCCTCAGGCAGCCAGGTAGGAACTGTAGATGTCCGACCCCTACAATTCCTTTCCCTCAAAGCCTTAAACCAAAATCTGCCTCAGCTTCCAATGGATATTCAATCCTTTCCAAGCCAATATGCCGTGACTGTTCGTCACCAGACTTTCCTCGGGCTCCATCCCCAGTCAACCCCAGGTTCACCTCCAATACATGCTCAATTCAGGGACTAAATAACCAATAGCATATTTTCTGTATTTAGTCACATCAAAGAGCTTTCAAAAAGAGAGGAACTTAGGCATTAGCATTCGTTCAAAAACGGAGAGTTTCAATCACATAATTGCCCTGGGCTGTAACTTGAAAAGAGTTATATGTTGTTTTTCTTTGCATTAGAACTTTCTGCTCTTAATAATATGCAACGATAAGGATGTAATGAGAATTTACAGTCAGAGTGAAATGTAGCCTGACTTCAGCACAGGCTGCATGCAACTTACATGCACAAAAAAAAATCATCAAAGGTGCACTACATTATCCGCTGAGTTAAAATTTTTATCTTCCTTGGGCATAGGGCATGTTGACGGGCAATCCCCTTGAGTGAAATATTTCACTCACCGTTGTCGGGCTCAGATTTCCTGTCATGCTCAGTGTCGGTAAGAGAGAGGGCAGAGTTGGCGCGGCTCGTGAGGCAAGAGCTCTGCTCAGACTTTAGGCCGCGCATCCACATGTGCTGCAGGCCGTGATTAGGAGAGGGATCCACCTCAGGCTCCGTGTCCACGTCCGAGCCCACGCCCAGGGAGTAGCCGCGGCTGTGGACATGAGCGGCCGGTCCAGAGCACAGCGCTTCCTCCTCCTCCTCCTGATGCTGCTGCTGCTGCTGCTGTTGCTGTTGGTGGATGTGGTAGTCTGGGCTCCTCATTTGCCCAGCCTTACAGAAGTCTAAATCTAGAGGAGGAGAGACATGCAGATGGAGATCATATAGATGTAGAGCTGTAAAGCCTCTAATACTGGCATGTTTTTTTTATTTGCTTCAGCAACTAAGCTTACCAGGTGTTTGTTAAAGACAGGCATTTAGGAGCCAAATAATGAACACCTTCCAAATTATGTAAAGAGACAGGCTGTTATTTGAGCAAGCATTTATTAAGTTTTGCAGCAAAAGTCCAAATCAAAACGCCACCCCTGATTTTTCTTAACCATTCGCAGTGAAGCTATATCCTGTTCAAGCTGTCTGATGTGTGTTATCGAGCTTGAGATGTATTGAACTGCTGCTCAAACAGAGCACTGATCTCATCTATATTCTCCTTGGTGGGGTGAAGAGATCAGATAAAGATCAAACCTTATTAATATTGACTCAGACTGAGGGAAAAATTGAGCCTCATATGCTTTCAGGTATTAGGACGCCCTCCAATCCCAAGCATCAACCTGTTATCTGAGAACATCAGATATACTGTGTTAGTCCTCTGGTTACACTTCAATTCAATTCAATTCAATTGAGCTCTGCTCTTTTTTTCCCTGTAGAGGCAGTTGAGTAAATTTTCTTCTTCGCTACCTAAGTTTTTTTTTTAGAATGTATAAGTGGAAGTGATGGAATTGATGGAATAAAAAAAAAAACGAAGGCATAAATTGAAATCTATACGAATACTTTTGTAGCCTGGTACCATATAGACTCCACTGAGAACTCGGAAAAAAGAAACTTCCTCTCCTTCTCACTTAGTGCAGTTAATATGTGTGTTAGGTCAGGTCCTCTGAACACAAACCACAGTGTTTCAATAAAAGCCAGTCCTGTTGACCACTCCATTGACCAGCAATGTGTCCTGCTGTGCCTGTTTGATGGGGTCAAGACCAACTGTGGCTCACACACTGTTCTGCTGGAATTAAACCGGCGCAAGATTGGTCACCACTACAGACTACTGTTTAGCTCAAATTGGCTGCAAGAGGGCAGTTCAGGAGGAAATAGGCTATTTCCGAGTAGCAACAAACATGGATTGACTGTAAACTGAAAAGCCGTCTAACCATTTTGTTTTGAAACAAATGTATAATACAATAAGAGATTTTATCAGGTGATTAGAGCGAAAATCACTTTGTTTAATAACTTCCCATTTCCTGCCATTACAGTCAGCCACTCCCGACTCTCTGCAGAAAAAATGGGCCATTTACATAGCTGAAGCACTACTTTCACCCAATGTTGTAAGTACTTGTCATAAGCAAAAATCAGAATAGCTGCAAAAACATTCTGGTTGATAAACACATCTAACTTTGTTGACCCAATGGTATAAGTACCACTGGGGGTGGGGGCATGTTCCCCTCACCAAGGCTTCAAGCGGGTGACTGCTCCAGTGTGCTTTTACTGTCTAGTTTAGCAATAAGCTTTATATGATTTGAGTTCTGTCTCTCAGGGTATGTTTATCTTTTTTTGTTGGGCTATCCTTATTTCAGAAGGCATGCTAATCAATTTCATCATAAGGTGCTTTTTGCTAGGTTAATATAACTGTAATTGACATTGTTGCAGTTTCTCTTACTTTATTGTGTGCCTGCAACATGTGGAACCAAAACTACGCCCCTGTTTTGTTCACACATTAAGAAATAAGTGATTTTATTAAATATCATTTTACTTTTTACGCATTAGGTGCCAAAGGGCCAATACATAATCCGATATTGTAAGGGTACAATATACTGTAGCTCATTTCTGGTTTTGTAACAAAATGTTGAACAGCTTGAATTACTTAATTTGAGTTAATTAATAGGCAAACCAAAACTAATTATTGTGGTCAGCTCTCTTATGTGCTTGAAGAATGATCATGGAATTCTGGATCTATCTGTCTATCAATAGTATCCTTCTTATAGAAAGAGACTTTGGATAGAGACGGCGCAATGTAAGTAAAAGTAGAGAGGTAATGTGGGAGTAAATGGACAGAGAAGAATTTATTCTATTAGGGAAATTAAACAGCTGGGTGAAAAGTAGGAGGGAAAAGAAGGGAGGAGAGGGCAAGATGTGTCGGTTTAAAAGATGAAAGAAAATATGAAGAACATGGGCAGGGAATTAGAGGAGAAACAAATTGGCTGATCTTTGTCAGGAACACCGTAATCCATTAAAAATGTCACTGGAGGCAATGTCCCCCCTTAACAGTTGGTTACTTAGGTAGGGTATACTATATATAACTCTGTTACCGAAAGATGAACAGATGTGCTTCGCCGAACCGGCTGCCATTGACATTTCAAAGGATGCTTTGGGGGTCTTTTGCACCTTACCATATGACAGGGGATGTTGTTTGTTATGGAAACAGAAAGGCTGAGCAACTGTTGAAAAAGGCACGTGCTCTTTGACACCACAATGTTGTGGAAGACATCGAAGCAACATGACGGTGACTAATGGCCATCGATGGGATGCTGAATGGCGAACAATGCGACAAAAATCCATAGAAGGTGGCATTCAAACCATGGAACCCCCCAGAGTGGCCTCCTTGTCAGGAGTTGTAACTGTTATGAATGGCTAATGCTGCTTGTTACCATGGTGGATAGGTCTTGCAGAGTAGCAGGAGGTTGGGGTAGCGGAACAAGTATCTATTGATCACTATGAACCCTGCACAGCGGCGTGCTCCTGATGAGGTGCAGCTTCTCTCTTAACACCACACATGACCTGCATAAAGGCCATCCATCACAGCACGCGCTGGCCCATTTCTCCTCCTGTCATCGGCAGGGAAGAATTTTTCGGTGTGTATGTGTCAACGTGAGTCTGTATGTGTGCCTATGTCTGCCCGTGTTTGTATCTGTGAGTGTGTGTGTGTAATGAAGGGTGGTGTTCCACCCCAGGTGAGGCCACAGAGGTTTGGGGTTGACCTAGTTTAGCTGTGGGAGAGAAATATCACCTCCGTGGAGAAGAGGTAATTGGCTGCCTCCGACTGTCCTTCTGGCTCATTTTGGACTGTAATAGGTAATTCACATAGGCCCTTTTAAAGACCTCAGTGTGAGTATATTTGTGTGTGCAAGTGTGTGTGTCTGCCATGCATCTTTTGGTGCCAATATCCGTTGTGGTGCACATACAGTATTTGTGCAATTGTGGATGTATTTTTCTCAGGTAAATATATCCAGCCTAAGCAGGTCCTCAGCGTGGTACCTGTCTGGGGTTGACTGTAGTTGCTCTGTCTTTCCCGGTGTGAACCGAGGGTGAGGCGTAGCTCATGTGTGTAGTCGGGCAGGGTTTCACGTGAGGTGTAGGAGCGGTGGTGGGCGCGGCCATCCTCGCTCTCGTCAGACGAGCTCGTGTAGGACATCTCCATTTCATGGCGCCCCTTAGACAACGGCTGGTAGGGTTTACTGTCCATCTCCTCCATGGCTTGTAGGGCTCCACTTAGTCACTCAGCACAGCCACAGCACAGAGCACAGAGTCTGGAGGTGAGAAAGATGGAGGGGAAAGGGGGAAAGGTATAGGGAGGGAGGGAAGGAGGGAGGAGAGGACATAGCGAGAAAGAAGGATGGGTGAGCGGAGGAAAATGAAAGGAAACAGGGGATTGAACAGACAGGGTAGAGGAGAAAAATAGAACAAGAAGAAGTCTGTTATTGAACACAGAGGAACAATATTGCAACATCTGCTCATTCCAATTACAGCAGACATTCATAAACAGTATTTGGCTTCTTTCATATTTCATACCAAAGGTTAGTTCCAAATCAATACTCTCAGAAGGGACTGCGATGGTGGCCATTATGTCTGGATATGTTTGAAGAGAAATTGGCCAAAATCAAGCACGGCTCTCTGTTCTGTCAGTTGTGGTTTGTGTTTCCTCTAGCTACTGAAGACTTTATCTCTCTTTTACAGACAACCATTGACGAGTTACGGATAAATCAACAAATTTGTAGCCGAACCCACGTCTGTCACTCTCATTAAACACTCTTACTCTCCAGATTCTAAAGTAATGACAAAACCCTATTAGGCACCAGTCCTTACAGTGTCATTGTAATGATAAATCAGCTCTTTCAGCTCTGTTCAGCTCAGATTCTCTTATTCTTCTCTCAATCACATCAAAATCTACTTCTGATAATGTCCAGCACAATATGCTTATGCCGCCATAACTAATGATTGATTGGGACAACGATTAGAGTGCAGAAGAAGTGATTAGAAAATACTTCATTCATATTAGTTCTCTTTCACCGTGCCCTGCCCGAAGCCTTTCCAGCCTATTTCCTGCAGATATAAAGCTTCTAAATGGAGCTTGAGAGGGTCATTGCTCATAGAGACAAAGTGCTATGGTATTGACCTCTTCAGGGAGTCCTGTAGTCCATATATCAAAGCCATTAGAGCGTGCCTGCTCAATACCTCAGAGATCTGCAGCACAGGGTGATCACCACTAGTCTGATACAGGTTTACAGCTGACCTTTCTACATCTGCAGTAATGCTTTTATTCCACCTGAAAGACTCCTTCCCCTGGCCTCGCACTCACCCTCCTCATTCCCCACATGCATGCACGCACACGGACCAGTTTCCACACGCACATAGACTGACCCCTGACAGCAAACAGTCAAAAAATGGGCCAAGTTGCTCGTACATTCATCTCACACACATCCTCGCACCCCCTGCAGACATTATCAAAGCGCAGATGATCTGCAAAAGGCTCCACACTTGTCTCTCCTTCCGTCCATCTCTTGTGTTTTCTCTTGAATGATAACGCAACGCACAACAAGGCCTTTAAAACACATAACCGCTTTTTGCATCCAATTATCGTAGCGATGCTGCTGTGACATACTGTAAGCTCCTGCGACTCACACACACACTTGTGGTTCCCTGCAATCACGATGCCTTTCATTTTGATTGGCAGGAGTTATTGCAAGGAATCAAAGCACGCTATTATCTCAGCTGCCCTGTCAGAATGGGATTGACTGGTGTCACCTTCTCTCTGGTACGGCGAGGAGCGAGTATACATTACCCTGTGAGCTCTGAGCTTGCTGCAGGCACTGACTGCTGTCTATCTCTACAGAGGCTCTCTGTCCTGTTTTATGTCTGTCACACACTTACACGCAAGAATGAAAGCATGCAATTCCTGCACACAGGAGAGGAGCCATGCAGGCCCAGCTTGGGCTTAATTCTGCTCCTAAAGAGCCGGCCTGGACAAAATGGCCAGACAGCAGAATTCAGAAACTGTTGTGCCAACATCGTTACAGAGACCTGCCCTATCAACATCCCGGATCAAGCACTCGGCAGGTGGTCCATGTTCCGAGCTGTCAGCTTCGGCAAGATGAGAGGAGGTGTTTTACATTGATGATGCTTGGTGTTCAAATGCAGTCAAGATGCCTAAATGTCAGACTGTTTATTGTGAAGATGAAACTTTCATATTATCATCTGGTTGCTGCTGTTTACATTCACCCCATGCAAATTTAAAGAAATGCCCTGGGGAATGTTCTGGGTGTTTACATGTATGAATATATGTATATAAATAACTGTATATTGTTTTATTTTATTTTATTTGTTACCATATTTTAATATGGTTAATAAGTGTTAATATGGTATAACACTTAATCATAGGCTATGTTGTGTGTGTAGCATGAAGGAACTACATATTTTGTTTCGTTTTGCAGCCTTGTCCCCCCGTCGTGTGTGAACATGCACAGACCATCTTAGGGAACATTTTACTTTGAACATGTCCTGCTTGTATATTGACGTGTACAATGTGAAATACTGTCTGGCATCCTTTAAAACACACCTCTCTCTTGGTTAACCCATTCCCCTCCTTCACTCCTCTTTCATCATCACTCTTTCTTGTACCAGTCCAACTCTGCTCTCCTCCCTCATTCCCTCTCATCCTTGCACTTCCTACCTTACATGCTTTCCACCCTCCATCTCGTCCTCCGAGGCCCCTGCATTTAGAGAAGTAAGCCTGCTAGCGGGGGTTATTCTCTCTAATTCTAGCCCACAGTGGGGTGCCCATTAGGGGGCTTGATTCTTGTTTTTGATGTCAAAACCTGGAGGTTGTTTCCTAGAGCCAAGCTCACTTCAAACAAGACACATAGGCGTTCTGTAGGACAAGTCAGCATGTGCCACCTGAGCCAGCCTAGATTTGCAATTGAGGAATAACCACCTTGGGGCGTAGCGGTTGCCATAGGCTCACTTTGGGCTACTATACATAGAAAACACACAAGGACGGCCCTGTAGAGGTCTGAGGATATTGGAATAATTAGCACCATGCTAGAATTTATTTTAATATTATTTATAATCTTCAAAATTTTCACTACAAGAGTTGTATCATTGTTTAATGTACACTATAAGCTAATTCAGTGCTTATCTGATTGCATCATTATACTACAGTGACTAACAAGTGATCTTAACCGTGTCTGTGCAATACCACAGTATGTAAAATTCATGGACTTCAATAATTAATGAATCTCAACCTGCTGTGTTAACCACAGTACAGTACTGTATGTGTACTGAATGGAACACTTATTTATTGATAGGCTGCTGTCGCAAAATACAGCAATATATAAAAGAAAGCTGTAAAGACACAGTTGATAATTACAGATGCATCTCATGTGAGTTTGTTTGCGCTACACATGGATTAGGAGTGTGTAGCTGTATGTTTGACAATGCATGTATATGTTATTGTGTGATTTTACTTCTAATTTCATTCTAATCTATAATTCATCAGCGTGTAATGAACTCTTCACCGCTCGGTTTAAAATTAATACAAAGTGACAACAGTGAGTGAAACACATGCATCACATTACATTGTTACCCCCTCTTGCTTTTTTTCTGCCACTTATCACTTTCTCTTTTATACACACACACACACACTTATACACACATACAACTGCACAATGATAATCCATGGTTACACAGTTGCAATAATATCTAATGGGACTCTTCACCCACTCAATCCCCTCCTATTCATCCATTTGCTCAAACAGTGCAACCATAGACCAGTGGGCTGTTTTGGCAAATCTGCTTATAGACGTGACAGAGGCTCGCACACACAACAGGATTTATACTCCAAGTCATCTCTGGAAGGGCGGGGTCCCTGATATGTCCGACAACAACAACAAAAACACAAACAGTGTGGCGGAGATCGCTGTGTGTAAAGGCAAGGAGTGTGAGGAAAAGTCAAAACTGATTTATGCTTTCCAATCTCGAATGAATGTGCTGAAATCATGACGAACAGGAAGAGAGAGCACGCAAAATGGGAAAAAGAGAAAGGCGGAGGGAGGATTGGGGCCAGGCGGCAGCAGAGAAATTGAGTTTCACATTGGTAAATAAACAAGGCGGGTGGGGAGAGCAGAGTGCCATCCAGCAATATTAACTCCTCATATTATTGATACAGTATAGTTCCAGGATTATAAATACATTTCCACCATGCAGAGAAGGTCTTATTTTCATAACAGCCTGGAGACCCCCAGTGAGTAGGGAGCTACTATCTTTGTTAGCTCTGGCCTTTACACATTTCCAAGAAGCTTGTTTGCACAGAGGTGAGCTAATCCCCCTCACTAAACAGGCGTCGCAAGCCACAGGAATAATGATGAGAAACATTGAGAAATATATATGCCAAAGCATAACATGTTAGCTCATCGCTGCGGAAGCTCTGACAATCCCAGTGTTGTTTGCAGGTTTTCATTTTGTCTACCATCACGATGGCTTAATCATCAGACGCAACCGAGGCGGAGTCTGTAGCTGCAAATGTGGATCCAGGCTACAGGTCCTACGGGAGTAAACAGTGAGCTGTCAGAGAGGGATGCCTCTCCTGGAGTGAGGGTGTGTGTGTGTGTGTGTGTGTGTGTGAATGTTTATATGTGTGTGGGAAAAGATGGGGGGGGGTAGGGCTTAAATCTATCTGTTCTATTCATTAGCACCACCATGGCTCCTCAGGCATATGACAGGGACACCTCAGATGAGAGGCCCAGAAGGACCCACAGGACCCTGTTATACCTAAACCACCCGAAACACAACAAAACAGTACACTGCCTACCGGGAGCTCTCAGCGCCTGCAGAGAGCAGGGATGGAGGGATGAATGGAGAACAATGATAAAGAGAGCGATGGATAGATAATGAGAGATGGAGAGATTTCACAGTCAAAATGGGGGGAATTGAAGGATAGAGAGATTGCCAAGTGAGACATGGAGTGATAGAGGGTTTTAATTAGTGGATAAGGGCTAGCTATCTGTGGGCGGCTGCAGCACTCTCGTCACGTAGTTGTGCTTTCATAGCTGACCAAGCCTGAAATCTCTCGCTGCTAATGCCGAGTTTACTAGCAGAACACATACTGTAGTGTATACCCACACAAACACACACACACACACTCACACAAGCCTGGACCTCAGTATCAGTATCCTTGATAAGATTCAAAGATGAAACGCATACCGAAAATCAGCCACAGACGGACACACACTCAGTGCCCTTGCGCCCACACACACTTATAGCATTTCACACTAACCGAAAAACAACACACTTGAACACCCACACGCCATAGAGAATCAATTGTGTGAACCCTTGCTTGCCGTTTCTCTGCGCCGTTGCAGTGTCTTTACCATTCAGCCTCCTGTGCGCTGCCTACCTCCATTCTTCATCACACGGACGGCACCCAAGGTTAATGCTTGTATTTGCAAAAGCAAGCCATATAGGTGACACAGTCTAAGTGTGTGCCCACTCGTGTCGGAATGAGAGCAGAACCAAGAGGCGAGAGAAAGAGCGTGCGTGTGTGTCCACTCACGGAGCAGATCGGTTCTTGTCAGGAGCTGTCAGGAGTCAGGAAACCATCCTGGACCATCTAACTATTTATAGTGGACATGGGTCAAATCCCACATTGCCACTGTATGCCTGAGCGGTGTGGAGAAATCCATAAGGTCCTACACTATTCATGCCCTCTGAATGTGGCCTAGAGCGAGGGAGTAGCTAAGCTTTAACTTTTCAAAGGCATTTTTATATCTTGACTACAGTTGAAACTTCTTTCTTTTAGATCTCGACTGAGGTATAGCTTTTTTTTTCCATCCAGACTACCACTCTCTTTTCATGATATCCCCTTGTACTCCTACTCTCTGATCTAAAGCCAGATGCTGATCCCCAACTAGGCAGAGGAGCAAACAAAAAAACACAGAAATGATGACAACATGCAATAGCACACATGCGCATTCACATGCACAACACCACATTTCACTTTGACCACAAATACACAGACACACACACACACACACACACACACACACATACGCAGTGCAAGAGACACCACCCAAAACCACTTAATCAATATTCCTGACATGTCAAAGCCTTATTCAACACATTTGATATTCCTCCTCTCTCGCAAGATAAATTCATGTCACTGTCCTCCTAGCGGGACTAAAAGGCTGTTCACACTAACTCGCTTTGCAAATAAAGCTTTACATCAAGACTGACATTCTCCTAAGCTCTCTGCATCAGCCACTGCTTGGTAAAAAGCCTCTTTCAATAATGCATTTGACCGCTAAAACCTCCAACACCCAAAGCAAAGCAAAGCGGCAGCATTACAGATGCAGAATTAATTGATAAATCAATGGCATTGATTCCAAAATTGGACTTGGTGATTAGCAATTTAGACAGTGCTTCCTGCGCATCTCCTTTATGAAGTTGTTGATTACAGAGAAATGAGTGAGTAAAGAGCATTATCTCTGCAGAGGAGCAGCTGAAAAAATCTACTAGTAGCTGTTGAGCAGCACTGTAGATTGATTTCTGAATGCTAAGTGGGCTAATCTTCCATCTACACCGTTACAATGTGATGCTTGTAATCTGGAAAAACCTATGTACATGAAAGGATTTTTGTGATGTTCCCACTCCGACAGTCCTGAGTGATACCCGTGGCTCCTCCTGCTCCTTAGACCTGTTCTGATTCTCCTGGTCTCTTGCAAACTGCATTCAGCAGCCTTGCACAAGAAAATGTTTCTCAGCAAAATGAGTAGCTGCTCCACAAAGGCCTCGCCATTCAGTCGGGGAAAAAAACTGCGGTCCTAGTGGTACTCTTTTGTAAGCTGATGAGACAGATGCGTGTGCAGGCGGAATACATCCCCTCCATATGCTTATTTAATGTATAGAAACATAAATGCACCTCATGGTTATGGTATACAGTTTTCAAAGTCTGAAACTGCGGGCCTGAGGGAAGACAAAGCTTGTGAAACGGCAGCCTCCTACCACCACATCTTTAGTTTACTTTGTAAGTTTTGATCAATTCCTGGATGCCTATGGGATCATGATTTTATTATTTGATTCCATAGACACTCAACATTTCAGCCAAAATAGCCTACTATTGCTGTTCTGACTACACCAAATAGTTTTTAAAAAGGGTCTCTCCTATGGCATTTATTAGTTTCTGACACTAAAGCGAGGGGGGGGGGGGGGTAGTTCCCAAAAAGCACTGTATCTCTGCACTCTCACACATATGCTATTCTATGTGATCTCCTTTTGATAACTAATGCAGTAAGTATTGTAATATTGTTTCACTTCCATTCACTGAGCCTCCCCTGAAACGGAGTCCCCCTGGGGAGGCCTGCTTCACACTTTGAAAACCTCTGGTATACAGTTTGGTTAACCATATTCTCAGAGACATATAGGGAATTCAAGCTTTCACCAAGTTGTATGGTTGTTAAAAATGTAAGTGATGTTTTCAGCCTGAAGGGTTTGCCTCCTGCATGGGTTAGATGAGTCGCAGTTTTCTAGATAAACAAATCATTTAAGCTTGAAATCGATAGCACATACTGTAAAAATGTATTTGCAGTTAGGAAATGGTAGGGAGTCAAGTACTTTTCTCTTCAATATCATATTCCGTGCTTTGTTTTGCATTCATCTTGTATCTTATTTTCCATTGCAGCCCTTTCTTTTTTTAAATTTGCTAGGCAAAACTGCATTGGGCATGTTCCTTAACAATTTGCATTTCTCATTTTGCTGCTTGTCAGATGAATCATTGTGTCGTCTGAGCACATTAAAGAGAACAAAATATAAATTTTCCAAACAATTCCTTTTCCAGGCACATCAGGTCGGGATGACACGCAGTGCATGCTGTAAAATATGGGATTTCAGGATTTTTACATCTGGAGACAACATGCATTAGGCCTGCTTCACTTGAAAAATGGCTGCACACTGCTGCCATGATTTTCTTGGAGTAGATATTGGGTATTTCTTTGCTCGAATCACTTTTCTTTGTGCAGTTTGGCTTGGCATTTTGGCTGGAAATCAGCAGAGAATATGTGTCTCTAGAAGTCAATTTGGGCGATGATACACATACTTGAAATACATCCCAGAGTTCACGGTGGATCAAGACTCATTCTGAAATTAAACCTGAACAACAAAACAACTCCCCTGCAACACGACGAAAAACATATTGAACTCCATTGTACTGTATTGTATTGTACAAAACATGGCTTCCAGCAGAGATGCATCAAGCACCGTTTTGGAGCTATTCATCTTTTCTATGATTTAATAATTCATGATCATCCAGAAAGTAGAGCTATGAATATTACTGATGATACACATGAGGCTATTTACCAGTCAGCAGGAAACAGATGAACTCGTTTAGAGCAAAGATGTACAGTATACCGTCAGTGTGTTTTATGTTGCAAAATAAATCACTTTATGGGAATGCCACAAAGCTGCAGATGCAACTTATTCATAGTGAGTTATTAATCCTGATCTTGAGGTGCAAATGAAGGCGTATAATGTTTTGTTGATGTTTCATTGTGGGCTAATATGTAGTAGGAGTGTGGTCAACTTGCTTCCAGATCAATCAGTTTGTTACAGTATCTACTAAAGAAACTGTGATAGTCAAGTTACAGGTTGTCTTAATTTTGACAATATGCAAAGTTCTTCTGAACATCTGAAACCTTCTCTAATCATTTTCCAGTATTGATTTAACTGAAGGTGAAACGCTGCTGTACATCTTGTCAGTAGAAGCTGGCCAGCGGCGACTCTTGTGGTCCGTGTCAACAAAAGCGGGATAAAATCAACGCAATTATAATGGATTTTAACTTAATTATTTTGACACCAGTGCCAAGACGTGCACTTTGAAGTGAAGGACAATTTATGTGGTAATAAATTGGGGAAGAAACAAAAATTGATTTTTCTTCTTCCAAAGTTGTCCACTGACTTGATTAATAAAAATTTCACGGTGAGAAATGTGTCCCTGTAGGTGTGCATCGGCTTTCTGTGTGTGTGTGTGTGTGTGTGTGGGTCAGTGTGAGTGGGATAGTGTGCCAAGGGTGTGTGGGTACTGTGTATGTGTGTTTGTGTGCCTGCTTAAATATTAGCACGCACACACACACACACACACACACACACACAGTTTGTTTGTGCTTCCCATGTGTATTAACAGGGGTTGGACAAAATAAAATGAACCCCAGGGCAGTAACACAATCCAACAAAATAAAAAGAAACCTTTAGAAGTTGTAGAACATTTACAGAGGAGGTGGACAAAATAAAAGCAACACCTTGTAGTCTCGTAATTAGAGCGATTAGTCAACTAATCATTACTTAATAAAATTAAGTTATCTATTAAGCAAAATATCCGTTTTTTCTTAGTGTTCTAAGATAGTAAACTAAAATTCTTTAGGTTAATAATCTGTATATGAATTGATAATGGAAATACTTGTTAGCTGCAGCCCTATACATAATATAATCCAATGCAACAGCATAACTCCTCAAATATTACCATACACTTAAATCAACATCAAACAGCTCTTATGTCTCAGCCCTCTAGCTAGGTGTGTTTCATCAGTAATCCTCATCACACACACACACACACACACACACACACTGCTCTTGACAAATTAATCTCATATTTTAAAGAGAAGTAGAGTGGGCTTGACCAATAAGCCTCTCATGGCTCTGGTCCCTCTGTCTTCTGACTAGTATTTGGAGGTGTAGTTGCGGAGTGCAGAGGGGGTGGGTGTTGAGGAGAGAGGAGAGAGAGAAGCAAGGCTGTGATTGCATTTTTTACAATACAAATCTGATACAATACTCCACTCCTTATTCAACTGCATATAGTTCCTGACTCTTGCCCACAGCTCAATGGAAGAAGACAAGAGAGAATAGAAGGCTGGAGATGCCATTTGAGAGTTAGCCAAATACTTAAAAGAAGAACGCCTTAGGCATATACTGTATGCGTGTGTGTGTGCAGCACTGGTGACTGAAGGTGATTTGGGTTTTGATACTATTTCTGCTCCTTTCTCTGTTGCTGTTGGTCCTGTTTTTGTTTTCAACATTAAAATAAGTATTCCATTTGGACACTTTAGCATAGGGAGAAAAGGCAAGTTTTCACAAGCTGTTCACAAAAATCTTGCTGATGGAGAAATATTTTCATCCATTAAGCATTACATAGTGAAAAAGGTACCAAAAAAATAAGAGAAAGCATGCAGGAAACATCTTGGTTTGAGACCATTGTGTTAATAGATGGAGTATTTTACAAAGACTTCTTATTATGGAATGAAATTTTATTTATCATGAAACACATATGTGTCCAAAATAATAGGCAACTATGTCTGTAAAAGACTTAATCAATCACAAAAACTTTTTTTATAAAACAGTAAAATGTATAAAATTTGAAGTAAATCACGACCATAAATTGGACCAAAGCTTTTAATAATCACATCACTATTATCAGTAAACATGTTATTGCCAAGCATGCTTTGCTGTGCTAAGTGCATTAACTGTAAACACAGTTGTTAACACTGGGCCTATACTACCATATGAGATTTTGATTGGGTAATTTGGTGATATTATATTGCTTTTGTATTTCACTTTTTTTTAATCACAGCGCAGGCAGCTTCCTTACTGCAGAGGCCGACCACAGACGAATGAACAGAGGAAACCCTAATTAGCACTGCAGGATTTGTTAAACAATTCCTCTTGAGGATGGAGCAGTATTGCAGCAAGAAGGTAAATATTTGAAGTTGTACAATGGTTACATCTCTAAGTGTGTTCGTGCGCACAAGTCTAGTGGTCCAGCAGTCTGATTACTGGCACGGGTTGTTTTACTTGGAAAATATCAGCAGGGTGGCGAACACTCTGACATATTTTATGCTTTTCTAGCAATTGCATTCTTATGTGATGGACATGCAGAGAAGGAGGGGTGGGTGTGTGAATATCTGTGTGTGTGTGTGTGTGTGTGTGTGTGTGTGTGTGTGTCTGTATGTGTGCGCGTGGGGGTGGGAGGAACTCCCACTGGGACTCATATCGCTTGCGAGCTTAAACTCTGACTGCTGCACTGAGTGTTGTACTCAATATTATAAACAACCTTTGATGCATTTCACATTGTCCTCTCACTAATTCATGACCCCAATTTTATTAAGAAAATTTAGTTTTGCTGCAAACTTGTGGGGCATAAGGGAAGTGAGCAATTCCATGGGAGAAAGGAGCATACAGTGCCAGGGGCTACTGCATTCCTGGAATGAAAATTCATAAATAATGCAGGGCTGGATAACAAAAAGAACTCCCCCGCTGTCTTGCACAGCACTGTGCTATCCAAAGGCCATGCAATATCACTCAAATCTCAGAAAAGCACAAATTATTAGACATAAGCGAAGATTTTTTTGCTGGTGATTTCTTGACTCAGGACAATGGAATCTGCTGACAGCTAAACAGCAGCATCCTAACAATCGGCACTCCAGGCCTAAATTGTCAGGAAGTTGCACTGAAATAATGATGGGACTCCCAGTCAAGTAGCACCCGCACCACCCACTTAACAGCAACAATTCTGAATATTTAAAAGAGAGTGTGCAACAGCTGAAAGAGCTAATCAGCATAGCGACAACCACTGACCACTAACTGCTGCTCAGAGGAAACCTAGAGTGTGTTGGCACATGCTGAAATGTAAAACCCTGAATATCTGACTGACTGATCAGTCATTTAGTTAGTTGACTGACAGATGTGCCGATGCCTTATTAGTGGCATGTACACAGCATATAACATGTGGAGTGACATTTAAATTCAAAGAGCTGTTCTCTAACTGTGAAGCCGTTGGCAGGATGGGTGTGCCATTTAAAAATATGCACTTGATCATATGTTCATCTCCACCTAAAGTGCAGCAGCCCTGCAGGGCCTAAAAATCATCCATATGGGGCCAACAAGCTTACACACACACTCTTCACAGTGCAATATAGTATGAGCAGCACCCCAGCTCTGACACACAGCTCATCCACACTACAGCACAGTACAATGGGAGAAATAAATGGAGGGTTACGATCATCAACACGTCTAGATCATCTTCTTATTTCAGTGCTCATGTAACTGTGACAGTGTGTGTGTGTGTGTGTGTGTGTGTGTGTGTGTGTGTGTGTGTGTGTGTGTGTGTGTTTGTGTGAATAAGACAGAAGGAGAGAGTGTGTGTGTGTGTGTGTGTGTGTGTGTGTGTGTGTGTGTGTATGTGTATTATCTAACCTCCATGCACAGATGCTCTCTATTAATCACAAAGAGCATAGACAGACTGCTTCAATTTTTATCATCACTATGTATCAATAACATGCGAGCCATGGAAGAATTAAGCCCGGTGCCCGCGTCATTGAGAAGCAGCGTCAGGTAGGGCAGCGACACACAATGCAACACTGACAGAATATGCTGCATTCAAGTCTATACGCTTGCAATTAAAGCTTGGGGGGGGGGGGTGGGGGGGGGGGGGGGGGGTTAGAATCTTATAATATTGTGGTCGAACTCAGGTATGTCTGATGAGTGAAACAATCCAAACATCAATACAATTCTCTGAAAGATGGGTACAGAGCCTGGAGGGAGTAGTGAATTAGATCCATGTATTAGACATACTGACAAATTGTAGTTTCTGATTACAATGCATTTGCATTTTAAAATGAAAGACATACAGCTCATTTCTATTCCCTATTGTCCAGTATAAGGCAAGATTATCAATACATGCAGGAAAAGAGATGCTTTTTGAGAGTTTCTCCTTAATGAAAGAATATATTTAGACAATTACTCAGAAATATTTATCATTTATTTATTTGTTTGGCTTATTTAAATATTTATTTTTTGGAAATATGCCTCCAGTAGTTTCCAAGCAATTATTTATAATCTGCTATGAAGGAGAGGAGTGAGGGGGTCTAATTTAAATCTATCGGAGCATATCCATCCTGGTGCAATTTTCGCTGCCTTCACAATAATTGTGATTTATCAAAATGCATTTGCTGCTGTTAATTATTTACCCTCGCACTTTTTTTTAAACACAGCCAATGTGAAAACTCAAGGATCATGCTGTTCAATTATTGTGGTCAAGGAATGGCTTCACCAGCTGCAGCATCACCCAGAACGGTAAGTTCTGGAAATAGACATTTATCAGCAGAATAAAGCAGGTCAGTGCTGAAATGTGTCCTGACGTGCCTGTTGGACACATGGTGGTGGTGGTGTCTAAACCCGGGCCCGGTAGGCTGCCTTGATGTTGGAAGACAGAAGGCACGCGTCAGAGAGATCTATACCCCCTGGATCTCCGGTGGCCCTGTTGGCATCATTAGGCTACCTTAGTGCTGATGGAGATGGAGTGGACGATCCCAGAACTGGAGCAAAACAAATCAAGGCTGCGAGTGTTGCTGAACCAAAACGAATACGACACTTGCACACATGAAGCAGGCAGTCCGCAGCTCTGTACCTGGGTTGCCATCATTTAGACTGGTTGCCAAACAGACAGGGTCGTATGCACAAAGTATGCGTCCCCACACTTCAGAGGAGACGCACTGATTTTCATAAAAACCGACACACACAACACACAACACACTCTACCTCTCTGTCTACCTCTCTCTCTTTCACACACATGCACACAGACACACACACACACACACACACGCACACACGGGCCATACCGCCGCACAGCACATCTGAACAGCTGATAATAACCATTTCCTGTGAACTCACGTTCTCTCAGCACTCAATGCCTCGTTTAGCCAAGCAACATTGTAGCCGATCTTCCCCAGTGAGCCCACTAAAGGCCAGAACCGAACGTGTCGCTTACCTTTCCGACGTAAAGCCATTCCTTTAGTCCGATCCCATGCTATAACAGCCCTGCAAATGCTGAAGACGGTGCAATCCTCCCCGGTAGAAATATGACTTGAGACGCTGTGCAAGTGCTAAAAATGTGGACGAGACACCTCTCTCTGTGCCTGCTGGTCTGGTTTCGAGGCGGCGGTGCTGATGCTGATGATGCTTGTTCTCAAATACCGATAGAGGACGACGAAACGATTTGCGCGGAGAGGAAGGGATCTCCTTGCAGGGGCCGTGTGCGAGCCAGCTCCGCGCTGTGCTGTGCGACAGGGAGCCCGGCGCGGTGCGTTTAGCCGCAGTTGAACCCCGAGGAGGCTGACGGGTGTTGCTGTTGCTGGTGAGGCTCGGTGCCGCTATAACAGCGTCTCTGGATCATACCACCGCACCGAGGAGAAGGGGGTGTGGCACAGACACAACACGCACAGGCTCTCTCCAGTCGGGAGGTCGTCTGGATCACTAGTTAGACTCATTCAGGTGATGCCATATGGCCGCACCGGTGTCCTGTGCTGGAATGCTGACTCATTAATACAGCCACAGTGGTGAAAGTTTGGCATTTTCCTGCCAGTGCTGCTGCTTCGCTTACAGTCCAGCAGCACATATTCAAATATCAAAAGCAACAGGCCTCAGAGCTTCTGGAGTGCAATTTAATCAGAAAAAGCATCATCAAATTAAAAATGTAAGTAGGCATTACAGAAGCTGCTGCTTGCTGGGAGTAGGGAAATAGAAGCTAAGATGATGAATAGGAAAGCAAAAATGGTATTTACAGTGCTGTACATATAAATAGAAGATGGAATGTGACAGTAATTTATAGCTGCAATGGGCCTGGTTTGTGACAACACCTGCAGATCATCTCATAATATCCGTTTTCCTTTGCTAAATTAGCCAACTAATGATTCTGACCTGGAGTGGTGTGGGTTTTTACAGCCAGTCTGTAGCTGGTACAAACAACTTGTGAATGACAGGGGTTCTAATGATGCAGTTTATTATTTCCCCAAAGCGCAGTACGCGCGGGGCTACAAACAATGATTTTGACAGCTGCTTCAGTCTATCTGCCTTTCTGCCTGTCTCGCTATATCCCCAACACAACACAGCAGTATGCATCTTTTATCAACAATAGGTTTTGGCACTTGCCATGAGTTTCATCACTGGTTCTCTCTAAATAGAGGCTGCAAGTCCAGCAGTCCAGGGCAGAGAATGAAATGATCCAAGGGTCCAAAGTAAGAGAAAAGGTCGGTCCAAGTCTGTTTGATAAAATTGTGCTTTTCTGATGTAGAGATTAACAGTGTGTTTGTCGTCCAGATGTGGGTTGTCAATATGTGGCTTCCAGACTGCTCCTCGGAACAGTGGCTACAGAAGATTGTAATGGATTTTGATCAGGAGTCCGAAGACCTCTGGAGTTTCTGAACGCGAAGCCCCGCGTTGGAGAGCAGTGTGTTTCTGAGACTCCATGTTTACCTGCAGAGTCCAAATGGCAGCCACATTATACCTCCAGCGGCTGGGTAAACGCTCTTATAAAAGAGCACTTCCTCTTCTGCCCGACACATCTTGCTGAGACATCTCCTTGACAACCAGCTCAATGCAGAGATCTGAAATGTCACAGTTTTTACTGTGATTCTTTTTATCATTATAGAGGAGAGACATAATAGATGTGGAAAGGGGATTGGCCTTGCCTTAAGCGAGACACAGCTGTCACTTACTAGTCTAGAAAACACAGCAAATAGAAGTTGAAAGTAATATTTTATATTATGAGAGTTTCAGGTTTGGAGAAGATTTGTATGTATCTATGATATTCTAGTGTAGTGCATCTAACATGGAGCTTTCATGGTAAGGAAAGTTTGCAGAGTAGACGCAGTCAACATTTTATCGGATAATAAGCATCATTAGAGCCACAGATGCTCTGTAGTGCTGGTTAGAGTGTATTTCGGACATAATATCTGTTGCATTACATTTAATGTCATCAGATTATAATGTAAATTGCATTTAAGTTATTTAACCTAATTATATAGTGTCTCATCTAGCAAAGAAAAGTCAATGGAAACAAATATGAAAGCTCCATCTCCATGAGACCATGTTTGCTGATCCAATTATTCCTGCCCTATTTGGACTACATGGAAGCACAGCTGAGCATATAGGGAGGGATGGGGAGCACAGAGGTGGATTTAGAGGAGGGTACTCCATAAAAGCGAAGTCAGAGAGAAAGGAAAGTTACCGTTGCTGTTGTGAATGCTAAAACGGAGTCTAGTGAGACTCTAACTTTGATGGGAAGCTGTCTGTAATATCCCTCCTTTCCCCCTCTGATTATAAGCAACTCACGCCTATTCTGTGTGACACATCTGTTTAAACCTGAATGGCTGGGATATATTGCACTCATGAGACAAGAGGTAGATCCGTAATGCATCCGCGCCTTAATGCTACTTCAAGCCTTGGCACTGATATCGGATTTTAAGTATTCCTGCACTACTTCACTTCACAGCTGGAGGCAGTTTCCGTGAGCATTATTTAGTCTTGTACATGCAAACTGCAAAGCCAACACAGTTTTACTCCTCTCAACTCTGTGTTCCTCGTAGGCTGTGATCGATTGGCTGGTGATCAATCCTTCCACTATAGAATACAAGGAGAATGTTGCAAGCTGTAGCTAGAAAATAACAATTATCCTCTCATTTCATTGGCCACTGTTCTCTTTGCTGATTTCCCTGCTATATCTTCTTCTTTATTTCCTCCTCTGTCCCATGCCTCACTTTCTTCCAAAAGATTCCCTCTATCTTTTCCCATTACTCTTCTTTTTCTTTCTAATTTCATCTTCATCTCCCCCTCCCCTCTCCTTCTCAATCCCTCCACCTAGCTCCATCCCTCTCCAGGGTGACGTTGCTGAAGGGGTTTCTCTGATTCTGTAATGAGGTATCTTGGATCAATGCTGTCAACAATGCACCCTCGATGCAGTATTATTCTGCCCTATCTCCAGGGTTGTTAAGAGTTAACTAGCGTATTCTTCCACCGGAAGGGTGTTAGGGATGTGCTTCATCACTCTCTCTCTCTCTCTCTGTTCTTCACCCGAGCTCCGGCTCCACCTAGTCAGCCATACAGCTTAAGTGTCTCACTGGAGACAGAGCCAACCATTTATTGAAATCTTTTTTTTTTTAAATGACAGAGCTATGACCTTTCCGATGCATACGCTCCACAACCATAAATTCTCACAGATTTCATTTTACATTTCCTCCAAGCATTCACAACCAAATTACACCTCCACAGCCTTCAACCTACAGTCAAGTATCCAGTATTTTCATCTTCAATTATTACTTTTTTACTTTCAGATGGTACTTTTTGAGGCAGATAAGTGTTTTGGAAGTTCTAAAAAGGGTGGTATAATCTGTCCCCAAAAACACACATTTTGACAGCAGTTCCAAAAGCTGTCGTTTTAGAAGCCTATTATCAATTTCCCATCTGAAAAAGGAAAGGGAAGAAAAGAGGCAAGCGTGGAGAGGTGTCTATTGATTAATCACCAACAGTAAGAGCCCTGATGTGCCAGCTATGTGAACCAGTTTCAGTGTGTTGACAGATGAAACAGCTATATAACCTCAACTCCATGACACATTCTCCTTCAAGCTTTTCTCTCTTAATTAGTCATATCACTGAAAGGGCATGACATTAATAAATTCTACATTAAATCCACCTGTATAAACTGAGGGGGATTTGAAAGAAAGCAATATTTTTAACCAGCAGTGCTATGACATTCAATAGCTAGTGAAGAGCAGGTGGAGATTGCACTACAGAGGACACAGAACGGTAGAAGGGAGGACATCACTGCACCAAAGACAGGCACCAAGCACGTGATACAGGAATTATTGATTTATAAGGCATATCTTTATCCTTACAGTATGCATGAAAGTGAAGAGAACATCAAGAGCATCACTTGATCACCTTGAACAACGGAATAAAGTCTTTGTTCTGGGCTTAAACAAAGCGCCAACACACACTCATACACACACTCTTTGGTCCCCAAACCAGGGCTAAAAAAAGCTTTTTACTTTGGACCCCTAAAATCTAAGGATTGTTCCCATAAGGATCAAAGTGTATGTGTATGTTTCAGGGGCTTTTGTATTTAAGTGTGTGTAGTGCTGAGTGCTTTCCTCACTCTGTGCAAAAAGCCCTCAGATACCGAATGCCACCCCAAAGCATGGGCACCTCTCCTCTTCTCCTTTTATCACCATACACTTCTTGCTCTTGCTCCCCTGCTTACCTGTGACAGGAGCTCATTTCAAACGCACCTCATTGCATTTCAAACGCCAGTGACTCCACTCCTGTTTCTAAGACTCCCACACACACGTACACGCACGCAGCTGTCAGCTGCCCAAATATCGTATATCCCCTGGCCTTCTCTCCCACCCCTTCCTGAACTAACTCCTCCACAACCTCGAGTTGTTGAGAAAATAATATTTTATGCATGCCACAGCAGCCCACACACAGATACAGCTTATGAAAGACATACCAAACCTACTTTCCTGCCAACATTTGTGTGCATGTCGTGCATGTCTCTCTCTATGTTCACATATATTTGTGTGCAGCTTTTTTTTATATGCTAAATTAAGATATATTTAAATAATGTTCTTGTATTTTAATTCAAGAACACAAAGCACATGGCTTGTTTTTTGCGGCGTCATAGGGATCAATATACATTATGTAAATGCTCTTTCTATAAAACTTAGGGGTGCAAAAGGCCATAAGAGTCTAGTTTTGGCATAGGCATCCCACTCTCTCTCTCTCTCTCTCTCTCTGAGTTAATCACAGCAACAGAATCGAATGGAGTCTGTCTACATACCTAAGCATTTGTCAGAGCAGGAGAGGACACAGTACAATGAATTTGCATCTGTTTGAAGTGGTATTATTAATTCATGCCGATGAGACTTTGCATAAGGGAGACTGGGTAACATTTGAAAGGGGGAAAAAGTCCCAGTAAGCACAGGCTTTGTTAGAACCTTCTATGTCTTCTTATTCTTGTTCTGCTCGTGAAAACTTGTTGTCCAAGTATCTTTACGTTTAGGTGCCCCATGTTGACCGATCCCTTTGAGAACAACAGGCTGGTATAAGCGTGGGCCTATCTTATTTAATCAGCATGTGTTGAGCTAAATGACGAGCTATTATCACCGGCCACCCATCGACTGCTGCTCAGCTTCTCAAATAGCCAAAGCAAAAGGTCAAACACTGATAATGAGTAGACAGAAAGAGCTATTCCTAATTAGACATGGATGTAAAATTTGAATGGGAAATTAGGCTGGCATGCACACGCAAGAGCTGCAACACGTCCATCTGGCAGTTTAGTCCAGCTGTACTCAATATTTACTCTTTTTCTTTGTTTCTCTACAGGTACTCATGAGTGAGTGTGTGTGTGTGTGTGTCTACAAGCATCCACAGGGTGCATTTGTTGATGTACCTACATGTGTACAAGGTTGCAGTTGCATGTGATATCCCACATGTGTCTACGTGGCACTGGTGTGTATATGCTGGCACAGCTATTTCCCCTCGGAGTAGTGAAGCGGGTGGTGTTGGGGGGTAACAAATATACTGGTGGCACATTATCAGCGGCAACACAAACACAGGCTGGCAGGATCCCAGCTGTTAAAAGGGGTCTTTATTTGTTTATGTGCGAGAGTCTATGTGTTTGAATCAAGGGAAGAGAAGCACAGAAGTGTATTGCCAAAAAGGGAGGTTTTGCCTTCAAGCAGAAGGGTAATTACACAAGAGCATATAGGAGATAAAAAATATTAATGGTATTACTGGTCAGCGGGTGCTGTCCTTGGGGTGTCCTGGAGACACATATCAAGCATGTTCTGGTAATACTGTTGATTTAAAGCTATCTTTCTCTACAAATATACAAAAATACTGTAATTCCGCAGCCCATTTTCCTCCTGTTTCTGTGTGATCTAATAAAGCAGCCATCGCATACTGAGTAAAGTAACCATCTTTCAACCAGAGGGTTTAAGCTCAAGCCCCAGTGACAGCGAACATTTACCTTGCTTAAGTGTCCTTGAGCATTTTACTTAATCCCTACCTGCTCTAGGGGCACTGTTGTGGTGCTAACCTGTGCTCTCGGCAGAGGCAAGTGGAACTTACCCTTCAGGAACCAGAGCTTCGACTGGAACAGCAATACTCCTGATAGCTCTGTCCATGGTGCTGAAACCCAACAGTAAAAATCCAAACACACTGTATGCTGCATCTCAGTTCCATACTACATTAAGTGTGACTGCTTTTCAGTATGCAGAGCATTCAGGCTGGAAAAGTGCCGAAATTAAGCATCCTCAAAGATAATAGTATGCATACTAAATTCACTTGTATTCAAGTGTGCTGTTGATGGACCATGTTATCCCACAATGCAATGCAGAAATGAAATGGAGGAGCTGTTTGCAGCTGGAAAAAAAAGAAGTTTATTTTTGTTGTTTCAAATTCTCCGTTTGATTGATTATCAGCGTAAGTTTCATATCAGTTCCTGCTTTGGCTTGACACTCCATACTTCTTCCACTGTGAGCATTAATGTAGATGACAGGGGCAGGAAAGAATGTCATCTTTTCAAATTGTACAGCCCGTTCTGACATCATTTAAATACATTACACAAATACATTTGTGGCCAAGCAAATTTATTTTGGGAGCACATTTTAAAACAACAGATGTTGAAAGAAGCATGGTACAATGGAGTTAAAATACAATTAGAAAATAAAAAAAAGTATGTATTAATTAAGGGCCCTGTAATCAGAACATGTTGAATTATAGTGGAATTATATGTGACCACAGGATACAGTTTGAAGAACATATAGGAAAAAGAGTTTTAAGATTAGGAAGATTTTAAGGAAAGACCTGGTAGTGATGGGTAATGAAATCCTCAACCCCTTACCTCCTCCAAAAAACGTGTTGTGGCTGAGGTTAAAGTTTAGGATTGCCAATTTCATGTAAAGGGGATTTTCAGTGATATCAGATGAACCATTGGTCCTTGAAAGAAGCTCTGTGAATCAAATTGAAATTTGTTCGCGGGCCTTCTTTCCAAGGGATCGAAATTATTCGAGCAGATTAATAATGTATCTACCAAAAAGTCACAATTCATGCAGTTTTATAAAATTCTAGCTATGCTTTGGTCCCTGGGACTGAAACTAAATATCGCCAGACTTGATAAGTTCTTTTTGCACCCATTTTGTATTTCAATGTATCACAGCGAGAATTCAGCTGTGACTGCCCTTGGCTCCAAATTACTCAGAGGAAGTCTGCAGAATGTGGATGGGTTAGAGAACAACAATAGTGTGACTTATCAATCCAACTCTGAATTAACATGTTCCTGCTCCTTACAAAGCTTTGAGACAGAGTTTTTTTCTCTCTTTCTGTTTAAAATGTCTCCCTGTATTATATCAAAGATAGACACTTGAAGAAATAGCATGGGATTGTCCAAATGTTTTCATCCCTTTGACAAAGGGGGCTATGAGCCAAAGCAGTTTGATAACCAAGCTTCAAACTTTTTTTGTCAGCTTTTCACTATGAGTGATTAGATTAGGTTATTTAAAATAGAGATACTTCTGTATTTGTATTTTTATACAAATGTATTTGTTTGTATCTCTGGTTTGAATTGGGCGGGACTCAGCATTTGACTGAGACAGTTGTGGGGTTGTTTGTTCCTGACTACTGATTTAAGATAGACTTGAAATATTGTGAAATGGCAAAAGACATTTTAATTTTGTGTCCCTGTGTTAACTGTCCCATTATCTCGTGTATAGTATATGTCAAATGTATGTCAAAACATATTTTGGAAGGGGTGTTATGGGTCATATGTGTATGGATATTAGCTGGCTAAAACTTTCACCTCTTGGTCTAACAACATGTGTGAGGGAGGTGTGGGTAGAGGCCAACTGTTGTGTGTCACTGTATTTCGCTAAGCCATGCCCACTTCTGAGCGATCCAATAAAATCTGAAAGTGACAAGTTATGATAAGTTTTCTGTCACTAGGAAATACTACACATTATGGAAAGAGCCTATGACTTTTACGGAGCCCCTAAGGGGTGATAAGCAAAAAAACAAAAAATCGCATTTTTTGCGCGCACCAGATAATATCTTGTGCACACAAAATATGGTCTGGCGTGCACAAGATACTGTTTGGTGTGCATGAGAAATTATTTTCTATCATCTTTTTTCCCCCATGTCATTACATTACATATACATTTACTCATTTGGCAGACGCTTTTATCCAAAGCGAAGTACATTTGAGGAACAGCATACAAGCATCAGCGGAGCATCAATACAGCTCGAGATCTTCAGCTGACAATACATACTAATACCACATATGGCATCAATGGGGTAAATACCTAGGGAAGGAAGGAAGAGATAACAAAAAAGTGCAATCAATACAAGAGAATTGTAAGGGGATAGAAGAGAGCACAGGACGTGCATGTTAGAGGTTAGGGGTTAGTTGTTAGTCAGTCCCTCAGGGACTCCATAAACTTCCGTTTCAGTGTGCCTTTATAAAGTAAATATATAAATTGAAATCAAGTTTTCAGGTGCTTTAAAAAGTCATATTAAAAAGAACAGAAGTGGTGTTTTATTTATGGAGCGTTCTTTTCTGTGGAACAAGAAACCATCCAGCCTCATGCCAAGTTTGATGGGAACAAGAAGTGAAGGGGCAAGTCCGAGGTATTGCATCAAAATAGTCTGTGGCAACTTCAAAACACATCAATTGATAATGGTGTGGAATGTTATGCGTCAATGTAGAAACCAAGAGTCTTCATATGGACATGTCCCTAATAATAATTTTGGAGGGCAGAATTGTACTTCAGTAAATATTGGAGATGTATATATTAGATATTGGAGAGAACCAGGGAAAGAGAGCGATCTGCAAGCCGCGAACAGCTGTTTACACTCTTTCCCCTGTTGATTTTGACAGAATCGTTCATTAAATTCAAAAGAATATTTTGTGTTCTGTTAGTTCTGCGTTCTTATGTGGCTCTGATTAATAGATGTCTTCTTTGATTTTGAAACAGTAGCCTAAGGGCTTGTGTCCATATAGCGTTTTTTATCTCTCACAGCACAAGTGCTTCATCCCAGCACTCACCAGCACCCTGCCAGCTCTTCTCTGCCAGAGAGTGTGTGTGTGTGTGTGGGGGGGGGGGGGGGGGTCCCTACCAGTGTTAGACCATTAGACCAAACCTACGCCCTTGGTAGAAACCATAACGTTGATCCAGAAGGCATCGATGATCCCAGAGGCGTGGGTTCTGCAGATCCTTGATGGGGCATTAGTGGGTGTGAAACTTCTCGTTAACGCTTTCACACACAGCCTACAACCCTTGGCAGTGACAGACATGTACACACACACACACACACACACGCACACACCACTACACACATGTGTGCGCACACACACATGCACACACACTGTCACTTTGATTTAACCTTGTTAAATTGTTTCACAGATATTTTTCTGAGCCAAGGCAAATCTTCTGCCTGACATGTGATAGGTGAGTTAATTAAGACAGTGACATTATTAAAGCCAAGAGTGTTTTTATTAATTCACCATCTGACCTTTCCTCTGGATTCAAGCTAACACCTGATACCTTTACAATTACTGTATCACACCCTGCGGAGAGGGAGAAAACATGAATTCAGCTGTTAAAAATCTTACACAAAAGCTGCATTGAGTTTTCAGCTTTGTTTCTATGTGCTTTTCAGACTGTGAGCCCTGTGGAGCAGTGGTTGTGCTTTTAAAAACGGGACTGACAAAGGCAATTCAAACTCTCCGCAGACACACACACACATGCAGACAATTTTTTTTGTGTATGCGAGAGCTCTGTAGTAAAGCAATTGTGCAAGATTTAAAAAACAGCATTTTGTTTGAATATTGCTTCTCAGAAATTGTCAGAACTTTAAATAGGAGAAATATGACATTTACATAAATACAAAAAAAAGAAGTAATTTCCAAAACCAATTTCCTACATGTACAGCTCAGCTTGAAGAGCTCACAGCCTGTAATATTAGGCCAATGAAATTATTCATTGATTGAAAAAAAATAGCACACCCTTACACAATACAAGGCCTCCAGCAATAAACTTATGAACCAATGAGACTCAAAGGGCAATGATGACAAACAATGCTGCTGGGATCCCACTCTAGTCAATCCTATGACTTTGCCTTCAGCCGAAAGTCATGAAATTACAGTTTGTTATCAGGTGTAGGGGAGCCAACATTTAGATAGCTTATCCCATGAGCAGAAACATGCTATTTGCTGAAATACTCAAAATGAGTCATCTTTGACTACATGTGAAAACTTAAAATTGGTGCGTTTTTAAACTTAAAGTGTTATTGGAATATGATAGCCTTAAAGCTATTGTTTTTGGTTTACAAGCCCCTAAAGGAAGTATACTTAAACCTGCATTTAACAAACAACAGCACTGATGTTCAATATTATAGCCATCACAGCTTCACCCTGCATAATAATTAATAGGTGGAGACATACATTTTTGTGATGCCGCCATACTGTTGTGCTGCATGACACAGCTGAGCAGTAGACCTTTTTCACAGACAGGACATGAGATTTTGGCATGTGACAATAGGAAAAGGAAACCTGTAAATAATAAAACGAATGATGACTGAATTTTATTTTGATGCTTCTGTTTCAGGGTCCTGGTATTGTGCATGCTGTCTTACTGTCACGCTGTCATGGCCTAGTGGGACACTTGGCAAGAACAGAGCCATTGTTAATGTTACACCTGTGCTTTTCCTACAACTCAGAATGTCAGTTGTCAAAAAGGCCTATTGGATGTCTATACTGTGGTGGAAGAGAAAGCAAATACACAACTGTTTGCTAACAACTTAGAAGGCGATGCTATGTCATTGTTTTGTTGACAGCTTCTTTTCTGCCCCCCCCCCCCCCCCAAAAGACAGAAGTACAGAAGTATTACTAGAAAAATGTATTTAGTAAAATCAAAATCACTTTTTATGCAAAATGATCAATGTTACAGTATTACACATTTCATGGCATTATTATTACTGATGTTTTGCTAAGCAGAATTTTAATATTGTAGCTAGTTTAATCTATTACACAGAATCACATTTTATAAGATAATAAAATATGATATTTGAAATAATAAAATCAAATGTATTGAATTACTTTCCACCAAAACAACTATTGGAGGTTTTGAAATGACAAGTCAGGCACTACATCAACAAAACACCAAATGAGGCAATGTATTTTGGAGGTGCTCCTCCCTGCATTACAGTTCAGGGACTTGGAGAATATAAGCCAAGGAGTATATATATGGAGGGCCCAACACCAAAGAGAAAGACATGTAATGATGCTTTTACCTTCACTCATCTGTATTTCAGGCTGATGGGATGAGCAATCCCTATAAAAGAGAAGCACCAACCACACTCCTCATCCACTTTCACTTTCAATTGGGATAAAATTCAAGAAGAAGCAAGGATCAAAATTTGGAGACACACTAAAGCAACGTTAATCAGCCACCTTACAATAGCCGCCTTTTGATCGTGAACCACAAGGGGCAGTCTGGCTGGATGAGACAGACAGGTGATGGCACCACTGATTCAATAGCTTTAAGCAAGGTGGTGAAAAGCTGAAAGAAACCAGTCTGTATCAACAATGACACTACATTACACATTTTCTGTGTGTGTAGCTACATTGAAAATAGCAGGTTATGAAACACACTGAGTCACTTAGAAAAACCACAGAAATAGCACAGCATGACTGCTTTGACATGACTATTTCTTTTCTTGTTGTTTCTTTAGACATGCTAAATAAAGGAATTTTGTTAATTCATGACAGCAAAAGCCAAGTTAAAATGCATATTTTACAATACAGTTTTAACAAGCAGATTTGTTTATTTCTTGCATGTTTTGTATTTATTAGAAGGTGTTTACAGGTTGGACAGACGAGGGGCCTATACGTACAGTACATACATAGGCAGTAAAATGCAACATTATAATATAAACATTAAAACATTATAATAAACACACACACATACACACACACACACACACACACACACACAGTCCCACCAATGTTCTCATGTATGAGATACAGTACAGCTGATTCAGTCTGAAAGGTCTGCCTGGATTATATGATGATATTTAGCAGAGAACTCATGGAGCAAAGAGCACCAGAGGTCCCTAAACCACAGAGACTGCTTTGCAGGCAACCAAAGGCATATCTGCAGGCTGCTACTTCACACACTAGTGTCTGACTGGAGCTGGTGTACATCATCGTGAGCTGTGTAACACTGGGTACTGAAACATCCAAACGATGAGATTCCCAGCGGAGCACCGCTTTCCCTCCTACAAAGCCCGAACATATTGCATTACAGTAGTGGGAATATGAAACAGTGCTGTATCTGTTGTAGGTTTGTGTTGTGGTTCAAAGATAAGTTGAATAAGTTGAGCTCTACCAGGTGTAGTAGAAGGTGGCCTTTGGTTGTTTAAGCTCTGAGGTTATCTCCACCGCAGTGAACCCTAAAAGCAGAAGGGGGGAGGAAATTCTGTAAACAGCGTTAATCACCTGAACAGTATAATGTGATTTGCTCATAATGAGAAAGGGCGTAGCGCATCACACTTAGAGCTGCGATTACTGTCATCTCACTGAGTCGCGATGTAGCAGAACTAATTCATACATACAAAATATATGTCTAAAAAAACGATGAATTCTCTTCAGGCTAATTAATAATCAAAAAAACCAATGAGCAGTGAAACACCCAGATGATGCGTTGAGTCTGACTATGCTATGCTCTTTATGATCATAATGCAGCACCATCAATATAGCCAGGAGCTGTGTTGTACATGTCTTCATCTGTAGAGAGTAGCTTTTGATTCCTTTAACATTCACACCCGACTGTGGCAAATTCAGAAACTCTGCTATCCTTGAGGGATGTAAACATGAAAGTGAGAACAAAAGGTAAGAGATACACTACGCAAAGGAGCAAGATATTTATCCCTCTTCCAATAAAGCCATCAAAAACGCTTTCAACTTGACTTTCTCTGTTGCCTTTGGTAATGACATTTGCAAACTTACCAAGTGAGGTCAAATTGCGTGAGACATTTCACATCCATGTTGGTTTTATACTAAGGTCTTGTTGAGACATGGAGATTAAACTGACTTTACCCATGGACAAGGCGTGTTGGCTCTCATTAATGAACAGTTTAAACCAGAACTCATTCACATTTAAGGCACGTTTGCCTCCAGAGCAAATGACAAAGTGTAAGCTCATTGTAAGCTTAAATTCCCTGACATGTCAATACTGCAGATGACGAGGTGTGTATGGAGTGCAAGGGTCACCACTGCTGCTTACAGACAATGGACATAGTGTAATAAATGTTTCTGCCCTCCAGGAGTATTTAGGTCTAATAGAGAAGTGCAGCAGCACTTCTGTGTTAGTGCTAAAGAAACAAAAGGGGGGAATTAGGGCAATGCACTGTTGTCACAGTTTACAATATAACCCAACAATTAGAAGTCCTGCTCACTATCCCCAGTGTCCAGTGTTAATAGTCTTGGGCAGGTTCCAGTATTCCATTACTGAATAATTGGACAGCATAGTAGGCCATCACTGAGCCCCTTGCTCTTGCCAAGGGAGAGGTGAAAGCCTTATTGATCCTGTGTCTGAGTCTCTGATCAATCACCCCAAATCAGCCCCCAGGGATGAGGGAGGGGAAATAGGTGACAAAGGATATCTCTATGACCATGTATATATTAATCACAAGGGGGGTGAGGAGAGGGAGGGGGGGGTGCTCCTGGCATCACAAGCAGCGTCTGCCTCGAGTTTTCTCACTGAATTCTCAAGTGAACGGGAGAGTTACATCCGACCGCGGACAGTTTGGTCAGAGCGCTCTGCTTGCTCGGTAGAGCCTCCCCGACTCTCCAGGTGACATCACCGGCAGAGGAGCGTGCTGTGGCTTCCTGTAATTGAGTTAAATAAATGATTGCGTTTCCAGTGGCGGTTGCCGCGGCCTTCAGCTTTATGCCTGGCTAGAGCCACAGCCGATTTAATTAATTTTTAATTAGGAGGGAAAATTGCAAGCCTATTCCACCGGGACCTTTAAGACATCTGTGCATTAGAGATAACATTCTTAAATACCCTGAGCCTCCCAACAGTGGGGGTTTTGAGGGCAGCGCGGCTCGCATAGTCCAGGGCTATATAGTGGACGGGGTGCTGTAAAAGTTTTCTGAGTGCATGTCGGTTGCACTCGACGTGATCAGGATCTGTTGATCGTTACTGTGTCACCAAGCCGGAGTGAGCTTTAAAGCCTAAGACTTGAGAAGATGTAGGCCATCGATCAGTCATACAGTTTCATGTCACTGTCACACGCAGCTTTAATTGAGTGATTGATTGAACTTTCCCTCCTCCCGTCAAACACAAACTCTCATGCGACATACCATTCATTTGCACACACTCACGCGGAGCCACTCTCCCCTGATGAATATGCAGTGCTGTCCTATTTTGCCTGTTGCCATGTGAGCCCTCACACACTTAGCCTTTGCAGGCTGTGGCCCAGGCTTGATGTATGGCAGTCATGGTGTGTAAGAATGTAGCGGGCGGATGTTCAACAGCCTGTTGGAAGATGTTTTACAGCCCTGGCAAGCAGTATGTTGTCACAATGTGTTCAATATCACAACGCATCAAAATTTACTGCAGGCTTCCAGCACTATCCATTCATTGTGCTTTATCGCTATGGCGACACACATTGATCTTGGCAAATAATACTTTTTATTATTGAACATTACAGCACACGCGCTCCATAATCAGATTTATTTCCTGTCCAGCATGTCTGCGCCGAGGCATAAGAACAGATATCTGAGCAGATATAAAGGAGAGATTTTTGCCCTATACTTGACATGATTATATCTACGGAGAACACTTTCTCTGAGAAGGAGATGATATTTAAGTTTGTTGTGCCTGAGAAAAAACGCCTGACCTTCTCTTGGTGATACAGACTGACAAGTAAAAAACGCGGCGCTGATCATTTGCTAGCCTACTTGATTTCTGACATCTAGGCAAGTGAAAATGAAAAACAAAAATGGAAGATTCCACAACAAGAGTGCAAGAAATGAGAAGAACTGCTAAATCAATTTGCAATTAATGAATTTCAAAGAGCTGATTGGACTATTATCAGAAGTAGAGATTTGTCTCTCCTCTGCAGAGCAGCAGTGTATTGCAGATTAACAAATGCGTTTTTGGAGGGAGCATTTTGTTGGAAGAGCTGATGGCAGAGCATGGAAGTGCCTAATTAGGCTGCTGTCCAGGAGGCTGTAGTGTGTGTGAGAAACGCCCCGTCTCTGGCATTTAATCTAAGCCTGTCACATCCACTTTGCCTCCCCCTCAGGCCCCAGAAGCGCTCTGAACGCATGGGGTACGGGCGGGCGGGACACCTGAATGCATCGCTGTAATTTTCTCTTTGCGGGATTCACGGTGATATGCCTCTCACATGACACCGGCTGGCGGTCCTCCCGGCTGAACCCTGTTTTGCTCATGAAATAATGAATGAGGAAGAAGTGGGACCAATATTTTTTGTGTGTGTTAATGTGTGTGTATGTGAAATAAGAAGTGAAAGAGAAGTCACTATGACAGGCAGAGAATCAGTTATAATTGGACAAACAAAACAATGACTGCAAACCCAATAATTATTTCTTACATGGTTTTGTTTTGCCAAATGACAGACTTGTAAATTGAATTGTCTCCTATTGATCGCAACATATCAATGAGACATAAAATGAAGACAACATGAATGTGCAAAGACAAACACTGCATCAAACGGGGTGGGGTGGGGTTGGGGGCTGACAGGAAGAGAGAGAGAAAAGAGCAGTTTGATGAGACATCAAGAGATGCTTAAAACTTCTTATTTGTCCAATTGTCTACATGTAGGCTAATTGTTTTTTCAGGAATAAGATAAACAACAGAAAGGGTAATGGTTAGGTGCAGGTTTTTAGAGAGCTGATTTACCCAATTTGCAAAAACCAATAAACAAACAAAACAAACACAGTGGTTGTGGTATCCATGTCCTTAGATTGTTTCAGTTTTATGTGTCCAGATTTTGAGATATCTGTTTCTGAGATGTCTGCCATCACCCCAAAACAATGGAGGAATTTGTGGTGCTCACAGTACTATAAGATTATCTAGAAGATCTCTTTCCAGAATGACTACTGTGGATAATCTGCAGCTGGCTGTGAACAGCCACTAACGGCTGAAGTTCTGCATGTTTATTCAGAGTACAGAAGCCACTGTTTCTGGAAAGTCGAATGCAAACAGATGTCTATAAAACTTAGTAGGCTCCAGATAACAAAAAACACATACATCAGCCATAACATTATGACGACTGACAGGTGAAGTGAATAACACTGATTATCTCGTTACCATGGCACCTGTCAGTGGGTGGAATATATTAGCCAGCAAGTGAACATTTTGTCCTCAAAGTTGATGTGTTAGAAGCAGTAAAAATGGACTAGCGTAAGGATTTGAACAAGGGGCCAAATTGTGATGACTAGACGAGCATCTCCCAAACAGCGGCTCTTGTGTGGTGTTCTTGGTCTGCAGTTCCTATCAAAAGTGGTCCAAGGAACTTACACAATGAACTGTTATGTTTTCATTATCTTAGAATGAGCCATTTCTATGTACATACACCGCCAGTCAGCCTTACATGGAAGTCACCATGTTGCATGGCCATGTTTCTACAGTTGCCCAAACAGACAAACTGCTTAACAGAGCGCTTTTCCTCACTACATTTGATTCGTACAAAGAAGAAAAACAAGAAGAAGAAGTAGTAATAGTAATAGTAGTATGGTTTGTAAGAAAGAAGAGGTGAAATTTGGACAAATGAAGGACCACTCATATTATTTAGCACAAGAGCCGACAGAGTGTGCCGGCCAATGTAACTTCTCCGACACACTTGCAAAGGGAGGGGTGAGCGGTGTATCAGATGTTGGTTGCAATTCGCAACCGTCACCACTAGATGACACTTAAACCGATACACTGAACCTTTAAAGGATCTGCTGCAAGTCCTTGATGGATCAGGCCTGTTTTGGTGGCAAATGGGGGACCTACACAATATTAGGCAGGTGGTCATAACGTTATGGCTGCTTGGTGTATGTATGGATAGATACCGTTAGGGGTGGATATGAAATATTAACCTGGGTGAATCAACCCTTTAACTTGTTAATGAATTATTTTACTTGGCTTCAAAGTCAATAGTGTACTTTGTTATCAACGGATGGGTATCTGAGAAACTGCAACTCCATCAGAGAAAAACCATTTCGCTTTATTTCTTCTGAGTGTGGAAAAAATTTATGCGACTCTCATCTTTGTTTGTTTAATAAGAAGCTAGAGCCACAAGCTAGGATACCTTAGCTTAGCATAAAGACTGAAAGCAGGGGGAAACAGCTAGCATGGCTCTGTCCAAAGTTCAAAAATACACCTACCAACACCTAAAGCTGCTTAGCATGCTCGTTGCTTGGTGACCTCAAATTAGCAAGAAGTAGTTACAGCACATAGCTCCTCATGTAACCACAACAATCATTTTTACATTTCTGTTTGTTTACGGATTAAACAAATTACATATAACCAGACTTGGGGAGTAACAGATTACATGTAACAGCATTACATTAGGATACAATAAAAAGTAATTGTGTTCTGTTACAGTACAGAAGAAATAATACTCATAAGGATTACTTAAAGTTCTCAATAAATAGAAAGTTTTTTCTGTAAAAACACAAAGCTAGAGAGGGACATTGCAGATATTGATTGGCGTGTAGCCAGTTGTTGAATGTGCGTTATACAGTACTGGTTTTTCTTGCCAGGTTTGGCCCTTGACACCCCTGGCATCCCAGGGCTGAGTCAGCTAATAGGACTGCTAGCTGCAAGGCTAACCAAGCTAATCAGCTACACAGACAGATAATGTACAGTTAGCAGCAGTTAGCGGTTTAGCAAAAAGTTAAGCTATCCATCAAGAGCTTATGTTTATCGAGAAGCTCTGTAAATCATCTGGGTAGCCTACTTGATTCCCTCTTGGTCTTTGAGGCTGTGTTCAGTCCTATTCATGTGCATTCACTGGGAGGCAGCAGAGCAAGGTTTCGCTTCGGTTCCCAATCAGGCGCTGGCCACTGGTCTGAAAACCTCCAGTGCTTCACTAAAGGTGTAAACACAACACTAACACTCCCTTGATGCTCCAAGCTCCCAATACGGGCAGCTAATTTGACCAGTAGTCGCACTAGGTAGGTAAAGAAAATTAGAAAATATTTTCTCTATCAAATATGATCCATTTTCAGAAAAATCGGTGAATAAAGTTGTGCTTTAGTACAGTAATCAGTGGAGCACTAAATTAAGACAGGCCCTAAAGTGCAGGATGCGTCATCACCATTTTAAAATAGTTTCCCAGGAAATTGCAAACTCTAAAATATCATCAAGAATTCCTCAAAAAAAACCATGTTTTGTCAGTGCAAAGTATATCATATAAAAACTTTACATTTTGAATTCATGGGGCCCTGTGATGGATTGGCGACTTGTCCAGGGTGTACCCCGCCTTGCGCCCGATTGGCTCCAGCCCCCCGCAACTCTGTACGCAGGATGAGCGGTCGACGATGGATGGATGGATGGATTTCATGGGAATGGGAGATTTTATAATTGTACATTTTTCTAAAAATACACTGAGCAGACAACACATGTTTGATTCTCTCTAGTCTTTATTTGCGTATTTGGTATTGAAGTAATCCAAAAGTAACTAAAAGTAATCAGGTTACATTACTTTTATATTGTGGTACTTATATTATGTTACTAAGTAAATTTTTAAACAAGTAATTAGTAATTGAACTGGATTACATTTTTAAAGAAATCCTCCCAACCTGTAACATGTGAGCTTTACAGGTGCTGGAAGGCAGATAATTACTTAATGCCTAGCTAAGCTAAGCTAAACACCACCTAGTTAACATTGTGAGTCAAAGTACAAGATGAACATCAATGTAGTTAAATCCAAAATGTCATTAAATGTTAAATGTCATTTTTTAATGCTGTGGACACACACCACAGAAAAATCTATTTGTATTTGTATTGTATCTCCTTTGTATTGGGGTTGTGGCAGAAGCCCCTGCAACAAGCCAAACACTGCTCTTCAATGATTTGTATGCAACTGGTGTTGCTACCTCCCTGACAGGAGTAGTTAAAAATCTGTATTTACTGATCCAAGCCTCATCATCTGTATTCCCCCAGTTTGAGCCCTGGGAGATTTCTGTAAGCATAAAGCAAAACACTTTGCAGTGTCGGCGTAGGTTACCTTGAGGGGTCCCTCTCTGTCTCTCATGCTTGTTCCATGGTCACCGCATTAATGCTTGCAGGTGCTACCTATAGCAAGCCCCGTTAAGCTTGTAAACAAGCTGCCTTTACAGTGAATGCTGTCTTACTCGTGCTGGGCTTTAATAGATGATAATCACAGCAGGACGTAGGAGGGCCGGCCAACACGATTTTAATAGCTTCAGATGTATGTGTCTGTTTGTGCAGCAGGACAAGGAGAAGAGACAGCGACATCCGCACCTACTCACATTGACTCTGGGTTGACCTTCTCCATAGAAATGGGGAAATGTCATCTCAATTAGGCCAATCACATGCTCTGTTTCTGTCGCGGCTGGCCAAAGGGACGCACTGAGGAGTTTTGACAGCTGGATGCTAAGAGCTCAAATTGCTCCATTAGAAACAATTTGATTTGGAATCTCAATGAATCCAAAGCTGATTCATACTGTCTGCGGTTAAATACACTGACGGAATAAGTGGTTTGCTGCACTACACTCCCATTTGTCCCTTTTATAGTCTGTCATTTATTTGTGTTTGCAATGAGAGTTTTAGTGTGGCAATTATAAATATACGTACATCCTTATTGTTGAAGTTTAAGATTTAAATTGAACAGTTTCAACTGCAGCTGAATTCATCTTTATATGTGACACCAATCTGCTGTTAAACTCCAAAAGAGACTTGTCATGGCATTTCTAACTTTAGTTTTAATCACTGAGCCGATATGTCTGCATTGTTAAATCAGAAACCTCATATACCTGTTAAGCCAGCTCGTTAATCAACTGGTAATCATTCGAATATTAATTTTCTCCCTGGCATGAAAAGCCTCCCCGATACTTAGATATGCACACATGAGCACACGCATGCACGCACACACATTTTCTCTCTCAGACACACACGCAAACATACACAGACACACACTTGTTCAAATCGGAGCTTTGCACCTTCACATGCCTATTAAACAACAGAAAATGGTGACCTTGGTTTCACACGGAATATGAAATAAGCTGGGCCATTATTATCGTTAATGCAAAGTACGTGTAGCCCTTCAAGCACTTTAGTTTCTGCCTTAACATTTAACCATTCTTTATTGCTTGCTGACTAGGCTCAAGACAGCAAGGTCAATTACCAAGGGTTCCCCTCAGAAGGTACTTTACCTAGCTCATCATTTTGCGTAAAGTCTTCAAAAGTAACCATAATGACCCTTGTAAACGCCAGGCAGAGGGATTAAAGACGATTCCTTTTGTTGTGATACACTACTGTTTTGCGATTTTATCCGGAGCAGAGGAATAAAATGAGGAGGGAGAGTGCTGTAAAAAATGTTTAAGATCTTACTGCATTAAAATATTCAATGCGCAGCCTTGAACAGAGGGTCACTACATGAAAAATGTTATAGACCACATTATTTAAGGCTTTGGGAAAAGAATAGCAGTCTCCCTTGGGCTACATTTGAGGAGAATGTGAGGTATGCCTGCAATTCGCACCGCAGTTTAAGTCTGGACAGAGCAGAAGACTGTAAACAGCAAGTACCCGTGAAATTATTTGTGTAGGCCCCTGTCTTAATGACATCAGGTAACACACTACAAATCCACCCCCCACCCCTCCACCTGTAACTACACAAACACTCTCAAAATGTAAAAACCTCATAAATGTATGCATGTGTATGCAAAATAACACATACACACACGTTTGGCTCATAAATTTCAAACCTTAGCAGCTGTAATCATACTGGCCATGCATGAAGTGCTCGATCCCCTACTGACAGAACCTTAATCAAAGGTCACACATCAGAGAAAAAAAGGCACCACTGTAATTGTTACATGCCTAATTTAGTAGAACATTGCATAAGCTTTGGGCTGTTGTTTGCCATTGATTTATGTTATTACAGCCCTATTGACTTTCACAACAGTATTCAGTGAGCTATTCCCCTCTAATGTTTACTACACTGGATAGGCCTATTACATCATATACAATAAATGAAACGTACTGTACCTACATGATAGGAGCTGTTGTTACTTACTGCCTAAGATAAAAATGTTTGTCTCGCAGGAAGCCGAATTGCCAGAGACCCCCATGCCACGGCAGCTGTAATGTAATACTTTAGAAGAGGAATGATATTAGAGGAATTTTTCATCCATTGTCCTCTGACAACTACATCTGGCTCCCCCCCACAGGCATTCGCTACATGAATTTGAAAAGCAGACTCAGCTGACATTATTTCGCCTCCTATTTGCAGACACCCCTGCACACTGGAAACTAATTAACTGGACGTTTAGTTCTGTCGGAGGGGTGCAAGTAAATGCCCTAAGTTCAGCTCCTCACAACTCAACAGGAAATCATTCTTAAGCTGCGGTTAACAAAAATGACATTTCTGAAAAGGAAGAGTTTAATATGCGTTTCTGCTCACATTTAAATGTGTACCATTCACAGCTTGTTACATCTTAATGGACTTTTAAGTAAAGACTGCAGAAGAAAAAAGTGGTGTACAAGCCTTGAATTTTTATTTTCAGACGTGATCTTGAAATGCACTAAAAAAGTTTGCTTTTGCTTTGATGGAAGCTGTGTATCACTTTGTAAAGCATTATTTGATGTTACAAGGTTAGAAATGGATGCAGGGCTAATGACACTGGTAAAACATAGAAGTTAGAATGAATGATGTAGAATATTGACTAAGATGCATCTTCTGGAATGAAAATATAGCGTTATTGATTTACTATTTAAGTTTGCCATCGAACATAATGCTTCCTTCCTTGACACTAAAAGGGTAAGGACTTGGAAGATACATGGGAATCCACTCAGGCTCAGGTCTGCCTGGTGGAAGCGCTATTGAATACAGCATCTCAAACACAAATAGGTGCTTTGACACTGCTAAACATAACCCACTGGTGTTCAACATTATATTGACAAACATCACTGGAGTCGAGCTTATTGGCCCTGGCTTCTCCGGCTGCTGTTCTGAGTGTGTTTGTGAGGCCACCATGTTAGCTCAGCCTCTCAGAAATCATTGGGTGCTATTCTGCCTTACAGGGTGTAAAAGCACTCCTCTGTACCAACCTCTCTTGTCACTCTTGTACCGTGCACTATATTTGTATGACAAACAAATATCCTTTTCAAAAAGCTTCATACGAATTGTAAAGAGCGGAGAGACAGCAGACCTGCAGATCTGAAACTCAGCTCTGGTAATTTGCCTCAGGCTCCGTGTGGTTTCAATCATTGTCAATCACTGAGTTTAATGCATTTCGGAAGACCGGGGAGGGCCAGTGTCACCGCTTTGAGCTGCACAGCCTCCTACCTCTGCTCTTCATGGGAAGACGAAAACAACAAGCATGCACTAAATCACAGGCTCCTCTGAATATAATTACTATTCTCTGGGTAATTCCCCAAACCCTTTTGTTCCTCTGCCTTCGCTCTCTTTAGATGTGCTCATTTGAATAGGAAGCAAAAATCATGTTCCTTTAATATATGATGTGTTTTCTTCCTTGGACATTATTATGGAGCCCTTACAGAATGGTTGTAGGAATAAAAACGTCACTGAACATAAAGCTCCAACATACCGTAGGGCTGCAGACACTGACTATGCTAATGAATGCTCCATGCAGCCTAATTATGAGCCGTGGAGAGAGGTCGTTTTTCTTGGCTATTTTCCTGATGAAGTATTGCTTGCGATGGGGAAGTGGGTTGGGATCTGTTGTGCGCTTCTTCGGAGGATTGTAAAGGGGGAAAAAAACCTGAGTAAATGAAGAGAGAGCTATTGTTAGTTCATGCAATTTTATATATATTAAAGGTCTTGGTGTGTGCGTCCTGCACTGTCCTGTTTGTGTTCACTATTTCAGTTTACCAGTTAGGGACAAATGAACAGCAAATTAGTTTAACATTAAAAATCTGTGGGCATTTTATGGACATAATTATGGCTTGAGTTTCCCTGCAACTCCAGGGACCTTGTGTGGTTTAAACATTATTCCCATCCAGTACAGAAGGGAAAAAAACACATCCTGTTTTTCTTTTCTTTTTTTCTAAATGTGATCCACATGGCCTACAAATTAGATGAGTGAGTGTACCATCTATAATTTTATGCACAAGTTATCCATATTTCTAAGTAATAAGCTCTGGGTCCTGAGACAAAAACTGAGCATGCCAATTATGACACTCACTTCCAATCGTCTCGCTCTCTCTGTCTTTTTTCTTTCTACAACCTCTTCTTCTCCTGATTATTTCTGATGCTGCAATCTTCCCGTCCTACACCGCCCTCCCTCCCGTTCCTTGTCAGCATCTCAACCTCATAATTAGCCAGCATTAATTAGATGCACTGGCATAATTGTTAATCACTGGTTACGCTGGAAACATCTTGGAGAATGAACAGAATGCCAAGCAAGGCAGGAGGAAAACAACAGCTCAGTAGCAGGGAGAGAAAGAAAGAGATACACGGAGAGGAAGGAGATTGTGCGTAGATGTGGAAGCCTCTCATAAAATGCTATACAATGTGAACAATTCCCCTAGACATCAGCTTTGCTGCTTTGCCCAGGGAGACGGCACATGCGGCACTGAGATCAGGCTGGTAGGTAATTCATTAATGAGTCCCCTCTTATCACCTGATATTATTACTGCTTGCACTCCAGAGGGCGTTTGTGAGAATTAAAAACAAACCCTGAAACGCAGCTTGGCTTTGGAACATGCAGCGTGGATTGCAAGCATGCTATACGGCTGCCTCGGTGAATGGCATGAAATAGAAAAGTCATGGTGATAGTTTGCTTATGGAGTCCCTTCGGCTTGCTAACACTGACTGCACCACTGGCTGTCCATCTCCGATTACTGTCTAATCGAATTCAACCTCATGTCTGGCTGCTCCCGCGGGTCTGCTCTGGCGGTCGACTCCTGTGATAAAACATAAAAACAAGACACCGCCATTTCATTATGGAACGAATCAAAGGGGACATCAAAGACCTGCATCGCCTCTCTTTAGCTATCACACCCTCTATCTGTCTTTCTTTTGCTTCTGTTTATTAACTTGTTTGCATTCTCTCCCTGTCTGTCTCCGCCCTCCCTCTTTCTCGCCCCGTCTCTCGGCATGTTGATGATGATAGTCAGGCTCGGAGAAGTCGGCTGAGTGTTGGTTGTGTCATCAGGAGTCAGGCAGCATCCTGCAGAGGTTACACGGCTCATTCTTTATTCTCCATGTCAACTGCCCGTAAATGTTTATAGCTTTGTGGTAAGACCTCGGCTATTCAAATTATCTTGTCACAATGCATCCCTGAGCAGGAATAAAGCCCTCCTTTATGGGAAACTGTAAACAGTCGCTGTGTGCTTCATGGGGAACAATACCCATTTATAAGAGTCCAGCAGAGGCCATGTCCAAAGGGGACAGTAAACTTTTCTCTGTTTTTTTCTTTCTAGCTTTCCCGTTCCCTCCTCTGGTTTTTCTTGCCTTTCTCACCCGTCCTTTCCCAGGGCTTGGCTGAGATCAGGACGGGTTTTAATGAGAGCTGCAGCCTCAGTCTGAGCCCTCCTCTCTATGCAGCTCCATGAGCCTCGTAATCCGCCATCGATCCTTCCATGAGTTGTTGCTGTCAGCTTTCTGAAATAACAGAAAGAAAAACAAAGCACCATTGCAATTAGCCCAGGTTATAATTGGGTATTATTACACTGCTGGAGCAGGACTTGGCGGAGCATGACGCATGTCATTGCTCCCCTCACAGAAAGCCCCTCAGAGAGGTTGGGAGTGACACAGTGCCCTTCTTGCCAACCCACATCCTGCCCTTCTTGCCAGCTCATATCCACAAGCAGAAAGCTCTCACTGCCACAGCTCGCAACACAGAGCCAAGTAAGCACTCCATTTGAATGTGACTATAATCCTAATTACATATGGATAACTATTTGATAAGAGCTCGCCTACTTGCTATATATAAACGTATATCTACAGAAATGGACTTTGCTCTGCAAAATGTCCGCTGACTTGCTTGAATCATCCAAGGACAGGCGAGGGAGATAACCTTTCTGAGGAGCAGCAGTGTTACAATATGCCTTTCAAAGCTTTTGTACCATCACTCTGTCTCACCTTTGAGTAATTCACTGAACAACTTTTGATTCTTTGCTCTGCCTTCATGGTGCTGAGGTTGTACAATGGAATGAATTTGAATAACAAAGAGAATCGTTTAAGGAATGAACTACACACTAATTTTCGCTGGATAATAGTCACACAGCTTGATACGGCAACTATAATTCATTTATTATTCAGTTTTTTTCTACTACAAATATTCTTAAGTCTAAATTTTTAGAACTGCACACATTTGTATATAACCTAACCCTATCCAAATACTTAAAAGGCTATTGTTAATTATTGTTAAATTATCGATAAAAGAATTCCATTTGGGACAAGTTTTGACAAATTTGTTCCAGCAATAAATTATATTTCTTTTGGCTAATTTCAAAAACAGAATTGAGTTTGTACTTTTCTTTGCTTGAATCCCCTCTCTGATTCCAAGAAAAATAATCTTCCGAATATTTGAATTACTGGGCAAAGGCAGAAAAACAAATGCGAGACTTCCAGGACTCAAAGCCAATGAAAATAAGTAACATTTGGTACAAAAACTCACAAGTGTTATGGAGGCTTAAATGAGTCTTCACACTCCTCCTCCCTGAAGTGTATTCAGAGAATTGAATTACACCCCTCTGGAGAGAGACAGAGGAGAGAGAACAGAGTGCAAAAAAAGAGACACAGAGACAGAGAAAAACAGAGACAGAGAGAAAATGGAGTTTGGTTTGCCTTGTGTGGCTAGCCGTTTTTGAAATACAGTTTTCTGGCAGTGCAAAGAGCAAACATCAGGACCATCAACCCAGATGGAGCAGGAGTTACAGTACCATATGTTGCCATGGCAACAACTAAACCAACTGATGATGTGAGGTAGCCTGATTGTCACAAACACGGTCACCGAGACCTGGCTGTCAAGCTGCTTGGGGAAAAGCACTCAAAGCACTTACAGGCCTATTCTTTTTCCTTGGTTTACTGTACCCTTATCCGTCCAACTGCCAAACTTAGCTGCATGAAGGACAGGCAAGTACGCCGTACTTTTATGCCCCGTTTGAAGCGACCTGTGTAAATCTGTGTGGGATGTTTGGAGCGGCTCTGATTTGTAGCGTCAAGTCTTCCAAGCCTTTGATGTCAGAGAAAGCAGACGCAAGTACACAAGAGTTGTACCATTAAAAATTGTTCTCCATACTTTTATGTGCTGATTAGGTATTCTGTGTGAAATGCCTTTCTGTTTTCTTGTTGGTAGCTATGGCGCTGCAGACCATGAAGGTGTTTAATAAAAAAGAGCAGAGCAACTGATGATCTTTGCCTCTGCCATCCCGGGGGAGGTGGGCGATGGGCAGCCGCCACCTGCCACTGGGAGTACTGCACTTTACTGGTGCCATGAAAAGACAGAGGCAGCTCTCCACAGGCCAATCAAACTATACCAACAGCTGGCTGGCTGCCCTCCTCAGCCTTGCTCTCTCTCCATCTCCCTCTCTGTGTCTCCAAGCCTCAATCTGTCCCCTTCTCTGTGCATCTTTCACTCACACCCACAATCCCCCTCCACACACTCAGTCCTTCCACGTCATACAGGGGCATCATGGCAGTAAGGATTGTGTCTCCGTCCCCCTTACTCCCTCCCCAGCGACAAATATTTACTGTGCTGCCCTGATTTATTCTGGGTTAATTAGTGAAAGTTAAATAGCTATCATAGACGTGATTCCACAGACATGTGCACGTGCACACACACATACACAAAATTGCATTGACAACTGGCTGTCTCACACAAACTCAACGCCAGCTCCTGACCTGCCCTCTAGCCCCAAAGGCATAATGTGGTTTATTATAGACATGTGAAGACTTAATTAGATGTGTATAATGCATGCTGTCCGGGGACTGCTTGCTGTACTGCTGTATAAAACCAGGCCGTGTATAAAACTGGCTGTGTTAACAGCCTGCATTAGTAAATCTCTTTGTGTGTTATGTTAGTGATGAGAGGCAGCTTGGTGGTAAAGTACTGCTTGCTTCTCATTATGACAGATATAGGTTGCTTTGCTAGCCAGGAGAGGAAGAGTATGGGATGCAGAAGATTCAGATCTCCCTGTGCTTTTTTTGAATAATTGGCTCAATATATGGTATGGAAAGCAGACCAGTGTGAGAAGTTATAAGTAATGAGCATCATCATTAAACAAATACAACCTGACACACCTTTTGGCTCCCTATTTGACAACTCCGGTAGTGACAGCTGGCGCATCTGAATATGTGTGAAAACTTCTCCCTTCAAACTTAGCTCGCAAAGAACTTCTTAGACTCCAGAGGGTTTCTACGTCTCTGGCAAATCATTCAGCTAGGCTCTGTGCTCTGCCCTGGAGAAAGCCATAAAGATTAGCAGTTAGATTACAATCTTTACTACAAACAGTCTTTCCAAGAGTGGGAGGGTGAAAGAGCAGGCCAAAGCTGTGCCGATGTGGGAGATTAGCCTGGGCCGAAATAGGGGGACAAAACAAATCTTGTCGAAGGAAGATGCCGGTCACACAAAAGGAAGAGGTGAGAGATGGTGTAAAAAGAAAATGGTGATGCTGCTGACTCGAGGAAATATTTATGACTCACAGTGGGCATAAAACTTGGGTTAGAGCTTAGGTGAACCAAACAGAAACAAAAAGGAGAGGGATCAATAAATCTATACAGGTTCACAGTAACACCAGATATTCTGACATTTGTCACATGCATTATTGGCCTGTTGGACAGAGCTGTGACCCTGCGTGACACTGGTGACCCTGTGTTCGTGTCTGTCTTCAGAAATGTGCAGGACCCATACAAAGTACAAAAGGACTATGATAGAAAGCAAAGAATGTGGAATGTGTTATTATATATGTTTCATAAAATGTCAGTAAATCTTTTTGTTCCCACTGACAAGGTAAATCCAGAAATCAAAAATGCTTAGTTTCATTTTAAAAAAGCCCCAATAATTTCCCAAAACAGCTGGGCTCTGTCATTTTTTGCACACATTATTTTAACGGCAGAAAGAAATTCTTGGGAACTATTTTCTGCTGTGCATTAATACACAAACCCACAGTGGATATCTTCAGCCCCAGGACAGTGTATGTGGATTCACTCAAAATAAACTACAGTGCCCTTGTTCATCTTAGTGAATCCAAGTAAGCAACGTGTCTCACACTGCTACAGTATGGTTCATTGGTGTGTTTTTAATAGGTTTTGGCACAGGAATAAGCAATATCAGACTTTGGCTACACCAGACGTATTCTTTTAATGAATCAATCAATTTGAAATATAGGCAGCAAGTGAATTCGATCGGACTGCACAGCTGTGTCTTTGCAATGTATACAGCAGTTACACATCCTACTCATATTCTGTGCTGCTGTACTGTATGTACCGAATGCAGGCGTCTCTGTCAATAGCCAATATAGTTAGTGTAGTTTCTCGCTTGCCAACAGGTGTTCCTGAATTCTTAATCTTATCTCATCTGTATGGTAGTTTTATATAGTCTGTATATTTATACAGTATGCCATTCTCAAAATTAGTTTTCTTCTTTCCCCAATTTTCCATCCGTCTTCTTTTTCAGTTGCTGTACTGTTGTTACAGCCACTCTGCTCTGTAAGTCATTGATGTGCTTGTGCGATTCTTTAATACCATTTGTTAACTTACCATGAAAAATCACCTGAGTTTTTGGACTGAGATAGATTTTATTTGAGTAAAATTGATTCTTCTAATCAGTTTCTCCTTTAAAAGAAATCTTTGACATGAACTGCATTTCCAGTTAGTTGATTAAAATCAATTTTATAATGCAGCCAGGTTCACAGTAATCTAAATTACAAAGCACTGCCCTCATGTTTTTTATTTTTACCGTGTAACCGATTTCAAATCAATTACCTTTTTACATTTATCCTCAGTGGTCATAAAAACTAATTTTTGTGCAAAATAATTTGAACACTGTTCCCTAAACAAACAACTTAATTAGGTAAAACTAAACACAGTCATGGAGTTAAAGCAAACAAATCCCAGTGGACTAACTGTCTCACTACAACAAAGTAACCTTAAATTTGTTGTCATGTTTTAATTTAATTTCAGACACAGAACAGCTCATAACTTGTCCAACTGTATGTTCCACTCTCAAATGTGTTTACATACAGTTTCTAGCACTATAAACAATGGACTAAATGAGACAAACGTGAACCTGTGAGCACAAACAGACAAACTCTGATCGCTACTTTCACAGGTGTGTATCTATGATTACAAGTGGGTGTGTGCCATATTGGTATGAGCGTGGCCTGGATGTGACTGTTGGCTGTTTTTGTGTGTGAGCATGCGAAAGTGAGAGCTGCACCCATTCATTATCCTGTAAATACAGCCCAAGCCAGAGCCATTATTTAGTTGTGGGATAAAACAGTGAGAGCAGCTGGTGAATTTAAGGATTTACTGAACACTAGAGTGAGGTGACAGAAAGTTAGTGTCCTCGTTTTAAATTGTGATGCAACTGCATAGTTTTGTAAGTTATAATGCTGCATGTTCAATATAAACAAATAAAACTGTCATTATGTATGGAATTGCAAATCCTCATTTGCAGGAAACTCTCCTTCAAAAAACAAAACTTCCAATTTTACTATTGAGCAGAAAACATCCTTTGTTTACCGTACAGGATGCATTAACACCTCAAACCTTCATGTCCGGCCTGGGTCTCATATGGGGGCTTGAGCATGTAGCCCAGTCTCATTACCTGCCATTATAAGATTGTTACTACATTTGCCTCGGGAATAACAAAAGGCTACCCTGTCATTAGTCACTTCTTTCAGCTTTGGACCCAATTTTGAAAGAAAAACATGGGATTTCAGGCCCCTTTACTTCGTTGTCCAATTGCAGCCAACTACTTCTTTGGTCTATCCTTTCCTGATGGTTCGTTCCAAATCTGGCACAATAAGAGCAAAACATGTTTTAAAAACCTTTTTAACAGTGATTTTTTGATTTTTTGATTTTTTGAATGATTAATGCTTGAATATAAAGATAACAATAATGAACATTTGAACAAACTGTAGTTATCTCATTCTCTTTTTAAAAGTGTAGGCTAATTGTTTTTTTTGTGGGACTATCCTTGCACATTTGTTTGTGCCATGATTGATGTAGGCTATTTCTCGGGTGTTTACTCAGTGTTCAATTAGGCTACTTTAATGGTCAGTCCAAAATGTTTGAATTTTGTGGATCACTTTCTTCCCAAATGAACATAATGGACAAATCTATACCTAGTTCTGTACGCCCATTACTGAATTATTGTGCCTGTCCACCCCTGACTAAAATTGTACGTAGGGCAATACAATGATTTCTTTTTTCTGCAAATGAAACATGGCTCCAGTGAAATCTTGTTCAATTGTCTTTTACTATAAAGTATAGTAGCCATTTTCTCAATGTAGGAATTAAACAACTAAGATGGTAATTTTCAGCTTTGTCTTATACCTTGGGAATGATAAATGAAAGAAATAATGTTCTCTTAAGCATGATACTCCAATCAAATGTAATTTAACCATAGTAAAGTAATTAAACAAAAAATGAATCAGAAAAAAACTGCAACTCACATTTTGAAAATAGGAAAAAAAGGACTTTTCCATTTATGCAGCTGTCAAAAGTGTCTGAGGGCATGGGGAGTGTATAGAAAAAAGATTAGAGTATTTTGGGGGACAATTCTAAGAAACTAAAATCTAGGTCCAGTTCTAGTTTTATGAATGCATGGGACATGGAACAGATAAAGTAAAATAGAACTGGAATCAAGCATCCTTTTAGAGTGGGGAGTTTAATACAGAAATATATAAGGTTATGTGGGGGTTTCTCTAATAATTTATGTGTGCATTTCAACCCTCTTTTCTTAACATACTGCATCCTACAAATTACATTTAATATTTATTTTATATTCATTTTATAGACTAAATTTATTAATTAACAGAACCGTTAAAACAATCCACACAGATTTCCAAATCCAAATTAGCTGACATCCTAAATAATGAAACAGATCAGTAACAAAGATTGAATGAATAAATGAAAAGCAAAACCAAGCATAATAACCTAAACCTCCTTACTGATTGGATGAGCTATTTAAATGGGGAGACGCTGCTCCTCCCTCTCAGTCCCACTAGATTAGGGAAACTATGCTATGTTTGAAATTGTTTGAAAATTTGTTACACCACTTTGTTTTAGCGAAACCTGCCACTGTTTATGTCTCTTAGTTCATTTATTTATTTATCTTTTTCTCTCTTTCTTTCTTCTTCTACATATTGTTCTATTGCTATTATTACTTTTTCATGTGTGGGTAGTTGAATATGTTTGTGTGTGTGTGTGTGTGTGTGTGTGTGTGTGTGTGTGAGTGTGTGAGTGTGTGTCAGCACAACAACAAACCACAAGGTTTGGGTAAATGGGCGCTTATACAGTGTTTAGTTGTTCTCTTCCTCACTGCGAGTCAATAATAAACCATCAAATTGATCAAATTAATCAAGTAACAATTATATTTTAATATTTTAATCAAAGTTTATTATTATTATTATTATTAAAGTGCAAATGCATATTTCTCATATTTGTTTTTTAGTGCGGCATGAAAACCAAGCTGAGAGAAATTGTTCAAGGTCTGTTGCATTGTTTCTTTTGATTTAAATATGAGGTGAAGGAAATTGGCAAACAACCAGTACCTTCAGTATTTAATCTCATAAAACATGTTTTCACGGAAGCGAAGCTGACTTTTTAAATCCCTCACAACCCTGTTTTTCACTCTAATTGGAAAAGGTCTTCATCCTCAAAACTCTTTTAAATGGACCAGACTGTCATTGTCTGTTTTGGTTTCCCTGCCGTGTCGTGATGGCTGTCTCTGAGGAGTATTGAATGAGCCGTTGATTAGATTAATAAGGCAACAGATTGAATGTGGTGATGTGTTTGGTTTACAGGTCATTCCCAGAGCCCCTCTCCCTCTGTGGTCGCTATACGGGACCGGGCAGTAAAGCCATTTTTTGTCCGCCAAAGATGCTGATAGGTCCCCCGGGAGCCAGTGTCGTTGGTTAACTGCTCCAACAGGCAGGCAGTCATGTTGCGATGAGATTTTCCTTCAGTTTCCTTTCTCCTTTCCACATGCAGTGCATGTCTCACTATAGCATCTTATTAAGTCTGCACAAAACACAAAAAACCTAGTGGGACAATCTTGAATTTACTGCTGACACCGACTGAGCATAGCTGGTTTACTTTGATATTTCACCAGAAGAACTGAAGTGCAAAAACTTTTAACATGGATTTCTAATATCCTGGTGTTGATATTGCTTCGCTGTTATCAAGGTCCGCTGAGGCTGTGCAAAACATTATTCTATGAGATAATGGAATAATGTCTCACAGTAGCCTCCGTTCCTCATTTCTTTTCCTGTATAATCACTGATATGACATGATATAATGTGACAAATGAAAAATAACACATTTCAAAGCAACCAACACCCCGCATTTATCATCGTTTCAGGAAATGCCCAAAGGGTGAAGCCACAGTGCTTACCTGAGACTGTAGCCTATTGATCTCAGCTGGCAACACTAAATGTGCTCTATTCATCCCGTTCTGGCTGAGGTCTTGCACAAACAGAGCCGTCAATCACCGCCTCAGAGAAGCATTGGCACCACCCTTGACATTAAGCTTACAATATCATTTGTCTCTTAAGTCACTTTTCTGCTGAATTATGGGGGACTTTGCGAGGGAATCCTCTTTCATTTATCCTCTAGAGATGCAGAATTAAATTTAAAGTTTAATTAAGTCATAATGAAACTTGGAGTGGAAGCCATATAACCCTCCTGCAGCTCTGATTTTGCTCACAACAGCCATTTAAGATACAAACGTCTACGGCCACTAATGTATGCTACTGTTACGTAACGCACTGCAATTCTATGTGCTGTGTAAACATGGCTACCTGGTGGTATGTGGGTGAATGGCTTCAATGAATATGTATTGATGCATGCTGGGTTAAGTCTCTGGCTCAAGGTCAGAGCAACAATGTCACTTCGTCAGGATTCCTGATCAGCGCTTCTCTCTACCGGAGCAATATCTGTGTATAATATCGACACCTTAAACAACTGATGAATTCATTGGGAGCTCCAAAAAAATCCATCTCAAATGATTTCCCCATCAGTAAAAAACAGAATGTGGGCATTAATAATTCATCTAGATTCAGAGAGAATTGATCCACAGGGATGGCAGAGTCTTAACGGTTGGGATTGGTGGGTTGGAAAATTGCTCCTGTGTGTGCAGACTGTAGAATCTTATGCACACTGTTACATGTGCATAGGCAATACAAAGATGCACCAAAAGCCTGAATTTCTTGTTGACAAAACAACTCAGCTCTGATATATGTTGGTTACATGAAACAAGTGGAAGAAAACAATGTGTGTGTCTCCTGTGGAGCTTTTAAAGGCTAAACAACCACACATTAATGTCATGATAAACTGGATCATTAAGCAGGGATGATGCTTTTGTTCCCCAATTCACAAGTGGTCTCAGGTTAGCATTCACTTTTTTCTGTCTTGAATGTAGTCAGCAATGCCCCATTTCTGCAGTAGTTAAATGGTGGCTCACTGTCTTGGTATCCATGGGCTCTTGCTTTGAATTGAGTTTATCCAATTATCTTGCAGGTGTGACATCACTGGAGCCGAAGAAAGCCTAGGAGGCAGAGAAAGTGCTGCCGGTTGAATGAGAGATAAGCAAATGAAAAAGATGCAAATGGAGAAAAGTTATTTTGAATTTTCTTTTTTTGGGGGGGGGGGGTCGTAAGCTAATTGGTCGCTAGAGAGAAGATGCTGATGCAGAGGTTTTGCAGCCTGCTGCAAAGCCACCCACTCTACAACTTGCACCAAAGCTCAGAGGCGAGCATGTGCACATACACCACACTCAAACACGCACACACAGATGCGTGTGCCGCAGCTCCAGTAACACCCTTCCTTGGTTACTTAACAAAGGGGGAGAGCGGGATGAGTTGAGCCAGTTTTTACTTGAGGTGTCTTTAAAGTGAGGACATGACAGTAATGTCTCCAACTAAAATATGTACATATATTTAAGGATGCGGTGCATCCTTGGAAATGATCAATTTGGATCTATAATAAACTGTTTGCAAAATATGGCTTTCCAAAAAAAAGTGGACTCTTTGCTCAACTTGTCTACTTGCTCAACAAGTTGAGCCACATGGCATCGGGGACATTTGGTTAAGGTTCTTTCTCAAACAGAGAATGGGGGTGTGGTTAATAGTCGGACGTAATACATTACCATGACAACCAAAAACTGACCGGCTGCAGTGTTCACTAATGATATGCTGTGTTAACATCACTACACTGTAAAGTTTAGTACACTTTACTGTCTGGCAGGAGTAGCTATTACTTACCCATGATAGAAACTAATGTGCGAGTATCAGCTGTCATACAGTTGATGGTCCTGTCACGCACTGCACACGATAACTCCAACTACGTTTTATGGTGCGCTTACTTTACCACAGGGTTGGGGGGGGGGGACTTCTGATACCACTGCCTCTGTGAAATGCATTGGTAAAATGGCCGTCAGTAAAATGCATGTTGCAGACTGTTCATGAGACGGTGGCAGGTGAAAGTGCAATGCGTTACCATAATGAAAATGAACAGCACACTAAACCAAGAGGAGGAAACTAAAAAATAAAATCCCTCTGTTAGCTAACTTTCTGCAATAACTATCCTAGCTAACTACACCTGGCTAACTGCAACTTAGTTAACTTAGCTAACTAAACTAGAAAGACAAACCAACAATCAGACACAGAAAGACATACCTACTGTAAGTTCTAAGTAAATTACATGATAAATTGGTTAGCTAGCTCACAACGATGTTTATTGGTTTGATGCTCTAACTTAACGAGGTATGATAGCGTAACAGTTTTTTTTATGAGGTATGACAGTGCGCCTGCGCAAGCTTGGAGAATGACGTGTGACTTATGGAATTACTATATGTCACCACCCCGTTTTTTTTTTTCAACTTTGAGCACAAAATTAAGCTATTTGTCAAAAAATCTTTGGCGAACTATGTGGGTAATCAACATTGTAAGGAAATGCCTAAAATGAAAATATTAAATATCATAGAAATGTCAAAATACACTGGAAGGGGGCTTTAAATGTGCTTATCACTTATTCCATGAGCCTTTCTTCATCACAAGGTGAGTAAAATGGAAGACTCTTCAAAAATATGTGGTCACATGACCAATTTTGTCTATCGCTGCCAAGAAACAAAGGGTGGCTCAACTTCCTTCCAGGCTCAAATCACCCCGCTCTCCCCTACTCTGTTCTGCCTGAGTTCAGTTATGAGACACATTAGACGTCATTGTGTTCTTGTCTTCCGTATCATTTCTCTTGCCAGCCATCTTTTGTGTGGTATATGTTAAAAGCTGACATTAGCACAGCGGAGTGTAGTGCTTTTGTCCTTTTCATGAAGCATTTCAATCTCTCACCTGCCATTAGTTAACATGGTCTGTCTGCCTGAGTCACATCTTACAGAGAGGAGATGTAGAGCTGTTCTCTCCATACCCCATTAAAGACTAGGAAAAGAGCCCCCAATAAGCCGGGAACTCTCTGTGCAGACCATATGCGCGCTCGGAATCTAACACGCAGGTGCACGCACACACACACACACACACACACACACACACACAATACACAATACACACAATACACACACACATACATAGTCACAAAGCAGACGTGCTGCTCCTTCAAAATAGTCACTGTACAATTGATAAAGATGCAATGAAATAAACCAAAACAAAATGAGCAGAGTTATAATGAGCTGCAGAGGGAGTTGAGGACACCTGTTTGTTTATACAATCTTTCACAAACACTGTGCAGTTAATCACCTGAGGTGCTGCAGGGGTGACGCTTATCTACATCACAATGGAGGGGTCGGCGCGCATTAAACACAGAGGACAGATGCCGTTCCATTTTGCTTTGGCTTTTCAGTTTTAATGCCTGTTTTTTTCCCACTGAGACATGGATGCAGATGTTCTGTATTGTGCTGCACCTGCAATTCCAGCCCAGCTCCTGCTTGCCAACCATCAAAAAACAGCCAGACTGTATGTACTCACAATGAGCCGAGTAAAAAAAAAAAAACCTCCCCCATCAAAGATGGGAAAGAAAGACATCAAAAACGATTCCAATCTCCCCTCAATTTTCTCTCAATAGTTGTCTGTAAAGTAGTTCTCCTCTATCAGGAATAAAGAGAATCCTATTACATATTTCTTATTTTTACTAGCTCTGTTGCCTGTGATGGCCTTTCAACAGCTGTAGTTACCACTTTATTTGCTGCTCCCATAAAGGTGACTTATAAGCTGTTATCACAAGGCCGGCAAGAAACGTCAATACAAGATTAAAAGGTGTGAGGAAAGAAAGGGATAGACTTCATTAAAGTTGATGTAGAGCTACAAACACTTACTGATATGTAGTAGACAACCTTGGTGGTTGAGAAGTTGAATTGGGTTTTGGCCCCACATTGACACCTATTGAGTCCCATTGATTTGTCAGATGCAGCCGGCTGATGGGGAAATCTAACTTAGTTCAACATTCATTTTTAGACAGTGGCAAATATTGGTGATGCTTCCAAAGGGCTGAGAAGAAAGCCACGGAGACTACGGACTGATCCAGAGTAAGGCCAACTGCATCCTGTCCTCAAGTCCTCAAACCCACGTTAAAATACCTTGTTTTCTATGCCTTCACAAACAATACATGTAAAGATTATATTTGACATATTTGTTGACATTTTACAAATGCACGTTATACAGTTTGTGGATGTATTTTGTTCCAGTAAACCACTGATTTTCATATATTTCTTTACAGTATAAAAATCAATCAGCAGACTCCTGAAACGTCCTTGCAAAACAGAATGAGCACACAAAACATTTAAAACATGTAAAAACACTGCATAAGCTTTCAAACAACAGTGTACAAAAGTGACAAAACCTGGAGTACATCCAGTCATCATCATCCAACCAGTAGTAGTGATCAGTAGTTAAAATAACATCACCATTGTCTCTCATCAGTTTTTATATAGAAGACTGATCATCAGCTAACTCACCATGAGCATTTAACAGTTTGATGAGAGACCAAATCATTTCTCTGTTGTAAAAGGTCAGGTCTAACAGAGTGAGAAAGTCAAAATCAGGTATGTATTACATTTTGCCCAACCTGTTCTCACTCTCAAGTTGTCACATATGAAGTTTTTAACACACTGGGTGTCATTTAAGTGCCATTTCTCAACGCTATAAGCCGTATGTGTCAGGTCAATTTAACGTAATATAAAGAGCGACAAAGTACTTGTGGGGACGTGGTTGGGGAGGATGGGTCAAACACTGGATTTTTACCATGAACGGGTGTTAGTTTCCCATGTGAAACCAAGTGTCAACTCGGACTTCTTTTTAAATTAAGTTAAGCTATGTAACCTGCATAACCTGCGTAACCTGCAAGCGTTTCGCGTTAACTAAGTTTGATTTTTAAAGTCTAACCAGACGTTGCATATTTATTATTGCCAACCTGACCGGGCGTTGTATATTTATTGATTTTAACCTGACTGTGGAGCCCTGTGTGTCCAGAAGTGATGCTAAAGGGGTACCCAGTGCATTAAAAGGTGATGCCAAGAGGTCTTGACCAAGCATCCACATGTGATGATTTTAGAGGGATAATGTGTTGTTTGTCGCATTTTGGTTGCAAGGTAATTCAGATTTAAAAAGTCTACATTGAATTACCCATAAATAAATTTGATTAAAAAACAACAACCGTTGCTGAGTTGATCTTACTAACCAGTACTGTCTACTACTAATTCTTCTGTGCCATAGAGCTCCATTGTTGTCCAAAAATGACCAAAAACACAAATGAGCCACACTGTTTGCACTGCGTGACATGTTCCCTCATTTCAATAAACATGGGCAATCACATTCATGATCCTGCTGCCATTAATATGCAAAAGAACACCAGATTTGTGCCAATAAATATTTCCCAACAAATGCACAGTTTACTCCTATTTGAGTAACATACTAACAACTACATTGCCCAGATGTTTTAGCAAATGATTTAGACTTTTAAAATAAATACGTTTGTGACGTACTAGTTTTCAGTGGGAATGACGGACTAAGACGGTCGTTTTTCATTTGTTGACAATAATAAAAAAGTATCTTCTAACACAAGTTTGGGGAAGTAAAACAACTTTGTTAAGGTTAAGGAAACACCTTCTTCATGATTAAAAGAAACCATTGTTGACTTTAAGTAGGAAACAAGATGTGAACACAGGCTCTAGTGTGGAAGTTGCACACTTTGAACGCCCAAAAAGCCCCCTGACCTCCTCCTGAGAAAGGTTTGTAGTTTTAAAACAATACCACGCTACTTCTGCCTTTGCTACTGGGAGAGGACAATCATTCGAAAAACCGCAAGAGGCCGCTTGTGAGGAAAACATAAACACAGGTCATTTCAAGCGTTTGAACAAGCAATTCAGTTGTTTTTCTAGTGAGGACAGTTACAGTGGAAAAAAATATAGCATATCTCTGTTGAGAGGGTCATAACATGTAACAAAAATACATCACAGAAAAACAGTGCTGCTGCTGCCGCCTCTGTGGCTGATTACTCACTCAATGCAGTTTTATACCACACCATGCTGTTTCTGGCCTAGTTTGGCCGTCAGCTCCTGAAAACAGAGGGAAGGCTGTAGCAGGTGAAAGGGTTCATTAGAGGAGCAAGCTGGGGTCCACAACAAGCAGCCTCTTCACATGGAATAGCAGAGCTTAGCCTACAGCGGTGACCTCTCCCATCCAACATGCAGAGATAATACAGCAGCGCAGAAACTCAAGGCAAACAGTGTTCACACAGACACACACTTTGGTCGAGGCTCGAAGTTTAACAACAAGCGCAGCACAACCTTGCCTCGTAGCACACTGCCCCCAAACTTACTTCTACCCAAACTCCCCCACAACTCTCTATGCCGTTCAAATATTTTATTTTATTTATGAATATTTACAAAGGTCAAAGCTTCAAAAGTTTGGAAACTGTTGAAAGAAATATGAAGAGTTAAGGTCAAGGTTAGGGGTGTAATGAAGGCAGAAAACAAAATCCCGGCACACATTTCTTATGCTGTGCATGCTGATGATTTTTGCCCTTCAAACAGAGCACAACATGAACTCTATCTCTCCCTCATAAGGGCACAGAGAACAAATGTCGACCTGTGTAACAGGTGTAGAACTGAACCCGGCCACACTATCATAGCCCAAATCTTAGCATTTAACCTAGAGACTGAATGAGCACAGACATATGGCAGTCTGTTAAACATTTACCTAAATTGATGAGTATCCTGATATAACTCAGAAACAGCCTCTTGACTGCCATCTGCTCTGTATGGGGATAACTTAGATCATTTATGCATTGTTTACTATTTCGCCAGTGGTATAAATTGCCTCCGATATAAACATTATTCTTCAATCTCTTAAAAATTAGGCTCTCTCAAATTGGGTTTCATACTATGCAATGAGGTTGTGAAAAGCCAGAAAAGATTTAATCGTCCTCACAAGTTGCATCACATGTGCACATTGTTTTCTCTCCAGTCATTCATCTAATACTGTTTAAACAAAAACAAACAAAAGCCTATGTTAAAAAAATAAATAAATAAATAATGTCTTCACATTACTCACAGACCTCTAATGAACTTTGCAATTAGTTGTCTTGGGTGAAAGGCATGTGCCCCTCCAATAGTTAAGTTTTCTTTGGTCCGGGAAGAAAAGCAACAACAAATCAACAAACCCTTAAGAGGCCCCTCTCAAAGCAGGGGGTCGACTTCAAAATACGTTGGTTTTTGTTTTGTGTAATTCAGTTAGAAGCATGGGTTTCCCACTGGGGCTGACAGGCTAAAAATGATTGCATTCATATTGGCTCTCAAGATAAGTGTCTATTAAATGAAATGTGTTAACTTTTTTCTCAGATTATGTGTCTTGTCACAAACAACGTAGCCTGTTTTAACTAGTTATGGCAAAAGCCTTGGGTGCCTGACTCACTCAAGCCTTCCTCCTGTCCTTGTTCTACTTGTCTGCCTCCACCAAATGGGTAATGGATTTTGAAGAAAATACCAGCCAAGAAAACCATCCAAGCAATCAAAATGATCTCCAACAGTACTTCCACTGTTTCTACTGATGACAGTAGAAGCAGTTGAGCTCAAGTATGATAGATCAATCGCATGTTTTTACCCACTCTTGCTATTAACTCAGCTAAGAACCTAAGTCAAAACATCTATAATGACGTTGTCAAGCTTAACAGCATAATTCCTTCAATATCTGACTATGCATTCTCATAAACGCCATCTTGATAACATCGATTCAAGAAACAATCTTGTAGGTGCATTTTTATGAGCTTCAATAGTGATGTCCAGTGGGAGAGCTGAGCTGTATGCAAATTGCCATAAAAAACTTTGATTCTAGATAAATTGTAAAAATATTTTGAATAATGCCTTTGCATAACTTTGTCTATTCAGTTTTGGCAAAACAGATAGAAACCAAGCAGTAAAAGAACTAAATGTTGTTGTGATATAAACAGGGGAAGGGAATTTCAGGGCCTGACTTTCAAAACTCAAAGTTGCAAGGCTGTTACTGTTACTATTACCACCACTGCTGCTACAACACCAACCCTACTTGTACAGGTAAGATAGCCTAACTGCTACCAAACCACCCGTCCCTATCAGAACCGCCTCTCGAAAGCTTAAAATCATTGTGAAAACACATCTCTTTTCATTGTCATTTCCTTCGAGTTAAAGGGGCATTATGGAGTTTCCAGCGGCCACTAGCGGCAGTTTTAAGATTGCTACCTGGTGTGTGCTCGTACGCATGCTCGCTTGAACTCATGAGCAAGTATAATCCAAAACACAACCACTTTCATACAGAAATCATGCAATAAACGCAGGAACACCAGCATGCAGGCTGTGGCATTTCACTCAGACATGTTCAGGCTCTGTTACTTCAACGTTCCTGTCTCAGAGGCAGATCAGCACCGGCTCTGTAACGTTACTTCATTAAGCGCAGCCAGACGCATATCGGCACAATCCTCCCGGACAAAGGCAGACTGACAGCGGCTATAGACAGGCAGGGAGACGGCTTCACACAACATGCTGGAAACTCAGGTAAACCCCTACTCCAGCGTTACAGTAATAGTTTTATCAGCTGCAGGTTGAACTAATCCATGCTCGTTACATGATCACGGTACATTTACTGCATTTAGCCGACGTGCTACATTGTTAGCTCGCCTGCTGCTTTCAGTAACTATCTTTACTGTCTGTGTATCTTTCACCGGAGTCTCAGCAATGTCAGCACAGCTAAATGTATTGGATGATAATGATAATGGGTGGCGTTAGTTGGTGAAGTAATATGGAGGATTTTATTGGACTTTAATATTTGTAACCCACAGAAAACAATCTGTACTATGTGTACTATGATGTGCAAATATTTCACTATCTACAAATATGTATTTTTACATTTGTGATGTGTAAAATCATATCCACAAAAATACAGAGTGACTTCTACACACAAAACAGTTTTTGCACATTTGCAGATTGCTTTCTGTCAATTTGTGGGTCATGTTACATTTGTAACTTCCTTTTTACACATTTGTGGAATTTTGTCCAATGAGTACTGCGGAGATCTGTAAAAAGAATATACACAAATATCTCACTTCCCAAAAAATTTATTTTTACATTTTTGTTGTGTAAAATCATATCCACAAAAATACAGTGCAATTTGCAAATATGTACAATTTACTCTGTACACACATATTTTAATTTCACATACAAAATGTTATTTACGCATTTGTGGATCTATTTTGACACACAAAACAGTTTTTGCACATTTGTGGATCATTAACTGTCAATTTGCAGGTCACGTTACATTTGTGACTTCCATGAATTTGTGGAATTTTGTCCACTCAGTACCACAGAGATCTGTAAACAGAGATCTGTAAATGTGAGAGCAGTTTATTAGCTACACCAGCAGGTGGCGGTAGCGACATGGCCTCTCATGAGTTGTAAGAATATCCATTGCAGTACCCAGGGTCATCTGTAGGAGACAACAACTTCTGCTTCTGCTGGACCACTCAGTCTAGATTTTTCTGTACAAGTGTATATAGTTTATTATTGACTACTTTATCACTGTATTTTTGTAAGGCTCATGAGTAGGGTTTACATGAATACCTCAATACCGGAGATCTATCTTGGGGTGCCGTTCCCAACCAACCCAACAATGACATTACTGGGGGACCTCTTAGACAAGATGAGGGGCAATGTTCACTTTATCAGACTAGCCCTATTGCAGCTAATAAATTAATAGCCATTTGCTGGACCACCAGGGGTCCTTAAGAGTAATAAATGGTACATTTATTAAATTTACTATTTAAATTAAAAGAATAAATAGTTTTCACCATAATTCTATCCATAAGTAACACAATGACAGAACGTATGACTGGGTCATGGGTTTCACTTTCTGTAATAAAAACATCTAAAAGCAAAAAATCGTATCTGATAAGCTGGGACAAAATCTTATCAAATGGAGATCTTTGGTCTAATTTGTTTCAGTTGTGTCATTTAGGTTGATGTGAAAAATTTGTATACCACTCGGGTAAACCACAAAAAGACTGAATGCAAGGCAAGAGAATATGGTGTACACAGTATGTTGCACACAGTTACATCTTCCTCCTTTTTTGCCCATATGGACTTGGTTTATTAACACTGTTTGTACTGATTGTATTTTACCTTTTTTGTGGGGAAGAAGAAGAAATAAAAAGTAATCTTTTTAATCATTTCATGTCAAAAGATGTTATAACTTAAATGAAATGCAGTATTCCTGATTGGGCTTTATAGAATACAGAACTTCTCTGCTTCTGCTTTTCATATACTTTTACAAAGCTTTCTTTCAGAGCTCTGACAAGAAGGTGTAACATATTACTACAAACACAATTTTCAGGCTCATATTTATTTAAATATAAATGTAAAACAAATACAGTGGTATTCAATTTTAAACTATATACACTTGTACAGAAAAATTTAGACTGAGTTGAGTCCAGTGGTCCAGCAGAAGCAGAAGTTGTTGTCTTGTACATATTTGCAAATTACACTGTATTTTTGTGGATATGATTTTACAGATCACAAATGTAAAAATACATGTTTTGGGTAGTGAGATATTTGTGTATATTTTTTTACAGATCTCCGCAGTACTCATTGGACAAAATTCCACAAATGTGTAAAAAGGAAGTTACAAATGTAACATGACCCACAAATTGACAGAAAGCAATCTGCAAATGTGCAAAAACTGTTTTGTGTGTAGAAGTCACTCTGTATTTTGTGTAAAAATACACATTTGTAGATTGTGAAATATTTGCGCATCATAGTACACATTTGTGGATTGTTTTCTGTGGGTTACAAATATTAAAGTCCAATAAAATCTTCTATAAAGTAATGTGAAAAGCAATATTGCACCGGATAACATAAGCAACTGCTCGGTGTTAGCCGGTGAGCTAACGTGACTTTCACTGTGTTTTTCCAGCTTTACTAATGCTCACTTTGTTCTTACTCGACATCATCTGAACCTGTTTGGTCTGATGGACTTCAGCACATAAACCTTTATTGTTGTTTTGTATCCTTACGTGGAGCCTGTGTTTTGCTGTGAGCCGGGTGTTTCATGGTGTTAGTGGACTGCATGTCGTTAGCTGCCATGTTGTCGCTATAGTCTGAGAGAGGCTCGGGAGCGAGCGCGAGCGCGAGTCCCCACATTAAAAACAGAATAGTGGCTGATGCAAGCAACGGAGAAAACAGGCGTGCGCTTCATTTCTGAGTGAGTTTTGAGCCCATTAACAATAAGGCAATGAAAATTTGATTAATTTCATTGAAAAACTTGTAGTCCCTTTAAGTCAGTTATTATCCCTGGCGATTTTATTATCATTGTGTATCATATACTGTATGTTTTATTGCTGTGTTATTGCTTTTACTTTGTAATTACTTTATTAGTGTTGTATTTTTAAAGCCCCTTGGTCAACCTTGGTTGTTTGAAGTGTGCTATATAAATAAAATTGATACTGAGATTGTTCTAGTCTAGGTCTAACATATACAGCTGAACCGAAGTCATGGTTACCGGCTGAAGCGGCTTTATTTTGGATCACACTCACTTGTTTGTCGGGACCTGCCCTACTCTGCTTCTGGTTAGTAGCCCCTACCTAGGTCCTGCGCATGTGCAACTCCCAACAAAGATCTAAGAGTGTTCAGCACACAGGTTGAAAAGAGGTGCTGCAGCAATGTGCAGTATCACAAAAAGGTGTTTTTTAAAATTAAACCACGTAAACCTATTCTGGTACAACCGCTTAATAAAATTATGAACCTGAAAATAAGCATAAATTACCTTTTTTAACCGGGCAGACATTGTATGGATTCAGCCCAGAATTTGTCAGAATCAGGTCAGAATAATTCCCTAAATGATCAAGAATGGGTCTTTCAGGCATTCGGTTTGAGCAGTTCATCCTCATTGCTGCTAGTGAAAAGATCCGGTACTGTGGGGAGCTGGTTTTAATATTTCACATGTTGTGGCTGATCTTGACTGAGACTGCCCTGTGATATAAAACTGAACTTTGCTGCAGAACAGACATACCAAACTGTCTGCATTACTAACTATCAGCTTTCTGTGGATACATATTTTTCTCTTAGAAACTTTCTTCTTCTTACTTTCTGCTCATTGTAGAATCACACAGATGAAACGCTGCCTTCCGTTGTGTCAACATTCCAGGATGTTCTTGCTTGTGCCAAGACTGCCCGTCACAACTATTATTACCTGCTTCTTGAAACGTTGTACTTGTGTGATGATAGACTTGCAGGTTGTCATTAAAAGCAGTAAAGGTAGTGGTGTGTTACATTACCACCAGAACAGTTGTAGGTCTTGCTCAACAGTCCTTCTCTTCATTAAAAGTTAGTTAATTGACGGTGAACTGGATATACTTGGGAAGGAGTAATGAGCTGGGAGGGAAGGTCAGGTTCAGTGAATCGGCACTGATCTCACTTGTGCTAATTAATACGAGGGGAAATCCGGAAAATTCCAGTCAACATGCATAACGAAGCAGGTGAAACTGCCATGATAATGTGTCTGTCAAGGGGGGAATATTGTGGAGAAAATTAATACTACTTCAGTCAAAGCTGTAATCATGAAATCTCCCCATGTTTTTCTAAAACATGTTTAGTTAAGGTTATAAGCACCAATTTTATCTCCTACCCCATCCTCTCATCCTCTGCCCATTTGACTAGTCATGTCCATATACGTGACTGCCTGTCCCACCACCCTGCAGTGAACATGTTAGCCCGTTTACGTGAACACTTTATCATCCTCTCCTCTGTCAGCATCTGCTCTTCTACTCCCTTTGTTTCTCCGCATCTCTGCTCCCCCGTTTTCATCTTTTCTTCTCTTTTTTACATGCTGGCCAGTCTCCACACTTCTGTTCTGTACCTCTCCCCCTCTCTCCTATCTCTGCTTTATCTCCTCCATCTCTCCAGCTGTCCCTCTCGTTCTTCTCTCCCTGCCCTCCCATCTGCTGATCATGCCCTGATAACTCTGCAGAGAGAGCCCCCCCACCCCCACCCCCAAATCCATCCTTCTCTCCTGATGTTCCCTACTCTGTCCCCTATCTATCAGGCTTTCTGTAGACACACTCCCACTACCTCCTTTACCCTATTTCCTTTCTTTCAACCTTACCTTGCTTCTTTCATCTATCTCCCTCTTCCTCCCTGCATCTATTCACACAACATTCATCATTCATCTATCCATCCATCCATCCATTCATCCAGCCAACTACTCTTCTCTTCCCCTGTTCCTCCCAACCACTCCAGACCCTACAGCAGTGGGATCAAAATGTAGGGGAGATAGAGCATGAGCCAAGATAAGCTCTCCCTGCAGGTCACTGTCTATGTACCAGCTGATAGGAATCAATCTGCACCCCAGGATACTGCTCCTTTTGTTGTGTTTTCCCTCTCTGTTACAGGCCTTGTTGTTTTATTTTCCTTTGACTTTAATGCTCGCCTTTTTTTCTTTCAGAAGCAGCACCCAAAATCATTACAGTGCAATACTTTGATCCTTTTTTTCTCCTCGCTATTTAGCAGCCACCACTGGATGTCTATCACTCATATTTCAAAAACAGCTTGAAAACCAGTATAGAGGCCCAGTGTCTTGATGTCATCTCCAGCTGCTGTTTTTACTAGTTTCTGTAACTTAACACAATCTCCTATTAAAGGGTTCTTATATCTGCCTTTCTGATGTGAAACATATTCCTGTGAATTATTATTCATATCCAAAGATAAATTAGTATCATTTGTCTATCTAAGATTGAAAGTAAAGGTTTAGTACTGACGTTAAACGTGTATTGCAGTAGGCTAACACGGCTAACACTCGTTATTAGCCACTGATGCAAACCACCTGGAGGAAGACAGGACAGCAATGGTGGAGATGTGGACTTGAAAAGAGCAGGAAAATTAGGTGGAAGTTAAGAGGCAAAGCCATGTTTTCAAACTTTCCTGCACAGAACTTTCTTATAAAATAAAGTTAAAAGCAGTGATTCATTTGCTAGCATTCACAACAGCTGGCAGTGGCAGCACACTGTCTACTGTAATATATCATTGATACAATTTATAAAATTAAAGTATCCAACAGACACAGCTAGCAACATTATTACTCATTCAGAATGAGTTTTCTGACCAACTGACAAGTCCAACATTCATCCTCCTTTTAGCTCCTCTTTGGTCTCCACCGTAGATTGTATGTAAGAAGTGGACGTAGTAGTCATCATGATGTAACCCACTGGTTTGTGAACTGCCATTTTGAAGCCTCGAGTTTGGCCGATAGGCCGCTGCCATGTTGATTTTTTGCAACCAGCGGCACCGGACGTGACCATATTTGGACGAGACGATGGCGCTAACGGCCGTGTATGGAGCTAGCTAGCTTGCTTAGCTAGGTGCATCTGTAATTCACTTTAACCGTCATATCAGGGCTGATAACTTTGTCTAGAGAACAAAAAGCTTACAACTAAATGTACTTACCAGAGAAAGTGAACAGCCAACTCCTAATACGCTTTTTTAAGGGCGTTGCTTAAATTTACACAGTGCCATGGCCACGAGTCACTCTAGCCTGATTGACAGGTTGCCATGGTAACGATTTTTCAATCATAGATAATCCCACCCCCGAAGCATATTCTGCTTTATGTTCTATTTTCTTCTAAATGGGACCATAATTTACTAAATTAACATCATGTCGTATTGAAGAGACTTGAAACTAGCAACTGATATCATAAACTCATTAGGAAAGGTAATAAATCAGGTGAGAAGTAGGATCATTTTACCATTATTTTTGATGGAACCGGACAACCGGACCTCTTTTCGCAACCAGAGGAGTCGCCCCCTGCTGGCCATTTGACAGAATGCAGCTGTGAGTGGAGATACAGAACAAAAGCATTAAAGATTACCCCCAGACATGTTTAATAACATATAAAGATACTCTCCTTGGAATAATATTTCATGTCTGATTTGGATTTTCTGCAAAAAAGTTCAATTAACTAGTTAAACATTCTTAAAATTACATCTTCTCATTTACCTATTTGAAAAAAATAGAATCTATGAATTATTTAACTGCTCAGTGTACGCATCACACTTTGCATATTGCATATTGGACCATGATCAGCTTTGAAACACAGAAACATTCCCGCTTCAGCAGATGGATGTGAAAATAGCCTTTTAGTATCAAACTCTGCACATACATCATTCTGCACAGTAAACATCCAAGTGAAGTAACAATATGCAAAATGCATTTTTGACTGCAGGGGGACTTTAAGTCTTGGACATATTTGTAGCTTTGTGTGATTTATTGTCCTCTTTCTCAACATGGCAATTAAACTAAACTACAACTGCACAACGTACTGTTGACTGAGGTCAGGTTATAGGACTTCATTTTTAGTTATTTGCAATTGTCAGGTATGATTATGAATTAGGTTGTCTTATGTCTGTAACAGAAACTGCAAGTTCTGCTTCCTTTTTGATTCTGTATATGCCTGCTGCAGCTGATCAACTGACCATCCATTAACACTTTATGATATTTTCTGTGGAGGTGCTGTTTGGGAGCCCCAGTTAGCAGAGGATCCCCCACCTGAGAAAGGTCACAGTAGAGGTGGATGGGAGTGGACCACACACACCTCCTGCCAGAGAGAGATTTATCACGCCAGCTTTGCTCCCCGAAACACATGGTTAATTTAGCAGCCATTACAGGTGACATCTTGATGAATAGAGAGGGCTGTTCACGCATACATAGGCAATAGGCATAAACACACAAACACATACACACTCACAGACACACACACGCACACAACAGAGACACGCTCAAAGAATAATGGTCATTTTATTGCAGTCTGCAGGAGGACAGGAGATAAAAGTTAGTGTTGGGAGAATGATGTGTCAGGATGGTTTCATTAGCTCAGAGATAGAAGACTCCTGTCTGTGCCATCAGTGATGATTCTAAGAAAGAAGAAATGATTCTTCACTGCCGGAGACGGACATGTGCACCAACACGGTGACAAACTAACATGTTACTTACTGTTAATCCTAAAAGCTTGTAAACCACAATTATTCTGCCTCTATAATTAGGACTCCTGCTATTTGGGATTTATGAAAATGATAAAGGTGAATGTGCTACTGCACCTGCGTGTGCATCGCCAGAGAAAATAATGAATGCAGTCATGAGACAACAGGCCATCAGTCCCCTCCCATTTTAACATTTTCATCCTGTAAAACTGATATGTATTGATTTGATGGAGCTGCCCTTCACCGATTTGAGTGGGAGGTTCCACACACACCACAAATATTTGATCACAGTCAAACATGTGTTGGCTGGGTCTGTGACAAACATACACTAAGCCGTTCTACAAAGAGCTGTCTATTCAAACCAACAGATGATATAGAGTTGTTCTACCCACACATGCAGGAAGCAGTCTGCCTACGGTTGAACGGCAGCCCAGAAACAGGAGCGGATAGAGAATGTCCTTTATGAGGCAGCGACTCTGCTCATGCTTCTATCTCTCCGGCGGCTTGGCAGGGAGCAGAACAGACGTACTGACAGACAATAGAGAAGTCTCTATGGAGATCAGGCTGCGCTGCTACACGGCCACCACTTTTTTTCTCCAGTCCCCATGCCTGCAGGGACGACGTAACCCTTTAATATACATTTTGAAAACATGGACAAATTAATTTTGCTGTGCTTTGTTGAATATCAAAGCGCTCTCAAGGACTAGCTTCTGATACAGTAAAAATTGTTCTGTTCAAATTAAATGAGAGGCCTGGGAGTATATAGCATTGTATAACTCCTAATAAATAAAAATCAGAAAGCCAAGACGTTGTCTGTCTGTATCATCACAGCAACAATCATATCAGATGCAAACTTGATTTGATTATAGTCTTTCACCACTTTGGGTATTTTTCTTCGTCGTGGAGTGGAGCGTTGTCATTACCTTCGGTACTCATCAAGATGCACCCTGAAGGTCAGACCTGATGAATTGGAGAGACAGCTCTGTTATGGAGAGTGGCCATTATCCATGATACTGAGAGAGATTATTCACTCTCCTGAGAGAGGTGAGGAGAGGAGAGGAAACATTGAAAAGGAAGGAAACAAAGGCAGACAAGTAGACAAAGATTAAAGGAAGAGAAATAAAAATAGAAGGGAGGGACATCCACATGCAATGGGCTCAGAGAACACCTCAGTGAAGAGTCACTGTGAAATGCTGATAGCTGATCGGTGACAAAACTCCCCTACCCACTTAAATCTGACACCTCGGTGCAACAGTTTCTCTCCACAGCAGGCAGTCAGGGATGATATCAGTGTACCTGAGAGAAGCTCAAATACTCCCAGCCCAGTTAGAGCTGACACCAGGAAACAGTCTCCCTCCTCCGCTCCCCTCTGTCTCAACTCAACATTTTTTCTCAGCGGAGATGTCCTCTGACAGAATCCTGCACTGAAAGCACTCCACAGGGCTGTTAGCCCAAGATATCCCCTCAGGCTGGAATATAAGGAGGGAAACGCCTGCTGGTTTGAGTGAATTAAAATGAAGTTGATCCGTAACCTTATCACCAAGCAATTTGCCAATAATCTTAAAACATGAGGACATCCTATTTTACCCCATCATCCCTAACTTATATTTAAATCTGGGGCAAAAAGCACTGAGCTGAGCCAGCAAGCCTATGGGATATTCCAGCCTAATAGGGGTCTTCTTGAACCATGAGCCCATCTTCCAGTCTGTCTCTGCTTCTCTCTGCAGGCTGTGGTGATGAAGTGTTCTGCGCCTGCAGTAGTCCAGCGGTGTGCCATGCATGATAAAGAGCAAGAGATTGTGGGGGAAGCCTGGAGAGGGATGTGCAACCCAGCTGCTGGTACAAAGCTGCAGGCTAGAAGCCATGCTGTAGGCCGGGAGGTGAATAAATGATTTGAATGGCAGTAAAACTCGGATGCAAATAGGCTTGGTCTGGTACATAAACACACAGTCGCATGCAGGAAATGACACGCATTAACAAAGGTGAGTGCCTGGATTTATCTGCAGATACAAAAGTAATGCTAAATAAGGCATGCACAGACAAATGCACGCATACACACACTTCTGTAACTCTGCATATTGTACATCCATGCATATAGTCACCCTCATCATCTGCAAGAGACAAATGCTGACAATAACAGGATATTCAGAGATAAACATCCTGTTTTTCTTCTTCTACGACACATCACGTACACTCACCTTGACCTATAATGTATTACATTCATATCTGAGACATAGAGGTGACAAGATAGACATAGAGGAGATGAATTTTGAATTCAAGTGAGCACAAAAACAGACCAACAATACATCTGAAATCACATTTTCAACAGATTCTCAAAGCACATGCTGTATATACACCAGTATAGACTCAACAGAGTTCACTAACTAATGCCACAGAGAAAGAAAATAAAACTATATATATGTGTGTGTGTGTGTGTGTGTGTGTGTGTGTGTGTGTGTGTGTGTGTGTGTAATGCGTCTACTTCAGTCTCAAAGCTCAGCGGATTAAATTAGAGGAGGAGTGGGTCCTTTGTTGTGAACAGGGGAAGGGTGGACCACTACGTGGGTCACACCTCCAGACTCCATGAGCACTCCAGGCCTCATTGAGGAGAAGATTTCAGGGCTCTGGGGGGACAGGATGACCTGAGATTGGCCTGGGGAGCCAACACTGAGACGTGCAGACATCAGTGTACAGGTCAACTGCACTTCTCAAGGGTTTAATTAAAAAGTTAGAGGTGCAATTTCTGCTGTTGTTGCAAAATACAGTACAGTGTGTTGCCTGAGGCAAAAGCTGTTTTTCAACACTTGGATATTTGAATGAATTAAATATTAACATAAAATTGAGATCTTAATATTAAATTTAAATTCTTTATATCAAAATGGTGTCTTCATTGTATTCTTTATATGAAGTTGAGTTGACTAAAACCCATTTAATCCCATCGGTCACAATAAAAAACCATAAAAAACTTTTTCATTTATAAGGCTCTAAAAATGTTACTGAATGATGTATCAATACAATTTAAGCAAATATTGAAATAATAAAGGGTCTCAATGAAATATGTGCAGTATCACATGTTAAGTTTAAACAGTCACACAAGTCACACTGTTTAGTGCCTGGTTGCACCATGAGAATTGGATGGCTGCATCAAACCTCCCAAACAAAAGGTTACTAAAGTATGTTAACATAAAGATAGGACGGAGAGTTTTGGTACACATTATCTTTGAGGTGTCTAGTATTTATAGATGCATTTGCATTTACTCACCCTTCTTCAATGTGGTCATTGAATGAGTAAATATTGTGATGGTAACAATAGTGACAGGTGGGATAACACAGGGCATCTAGGTATTCACTGTTATTGTTGTACCTAACTATCTGCTTTGTTTTTTACTTTTAGTTTTACTTTGAGTCAATTTCTGGGTATGTTGGATCTAGATGACCACCTATACAAGACATGCACCATGATATATAAAAACAAAATCCCCCTCTTCGCCCTTGTGGGATGGTATGTGTCTTAAGCTTTGGTCCTCTACCTGAGGTCTGGGAGTTCGAGGGTTCTGCACTGTATCTTAGATGTTCCTAGTACTGCACTCTTCTGGTCAGAGACTTTAGACATTGCACCTGGAATCTGCTGGAGCCACTCTCTCAGTTTGGAGGTCACAGTCGGTGTTACATGCCATGCAGCAGTTTGTCTCTCCATGATGGTTCTGGTTTTTCTCCTGGTCCTCCGACTTGGGTTTCTGCTGACTGAGGTATTCACTCAGCCCTTCATCTTTGGGGGCCAACTTCCTGATGTACTCCTGGTACTCCTGTACACCTTGTTGTTTCATCCTGGACAGTGGTCTTGACACTCACTAGCCCTCAGCCTTATTCGTTCCTCTTAGTGTACAGGATTTGGAGTGAACCCCTCTATGCATTGTGATGAGCTTCCTTGTCTTGATATCAGTGGCCTCTATCTCCTCCTTTGGCCAGTTTATTATACCACTAGGGTATCTGATGACTGGCAGTAGGTATGTTTTGATGGCTCAGTTTTCAACAGCTCCCTATCTACTGGTTGTGTCCCTGATTATTTTAAAACGGCTTGCGTGAACCCACTTTTAAAGAAACCTGGTTTAGATCCCTCCCTCCCACATAATTTTAGACCAATTTCAAAACTGCCTTTTATTGCAAAGTTTCTTGAAAGAATTGTGTCCAAACAGCTGCTCACTGTACTGGAAAATAACAAAATATTTGAAAAGTTTCAGTCTGGTTTTAGGAAGTACCACAGCACTGAGACTGCCCTGCTTAAAATCACAAATGACCTTTTAATGTCTGCTGATGAAGGCATGTGCTCAGTCCTGGTACTCCTGGACCTTAGCGCTGCTTTTGACACCATTGATCACAACATCATGTTAGACAGACTGAGGCACTGGGTGGGGATCTCTGGTACTGCACTAGAATGGTTTTCATCCTACCTGTCAAATAGGAAGTTTTGCGTGTCTGTAAACAATTACGTCTCTTCGTTCTGTCCAGTTAAATATGGTGTGCCTCAGGGGTCGGTCTTAGGACCCATTTTGTTTTACTTGTATCTGCTTCCCCTTGGACATATTATCCATAAACATGGCATTTCTTTTCATATTTATGCTGATGACATACAAATATACTTGCCTGTCAGATCCACAGACCCTGGAATGCTGAGTTCACTTAACAACTGCCTTTGTGAAGTTAAAAAATGGATGTAAAATAATTTCCTCCAGCTGAACTCAGACAAAACAGAAATCCTGGTCATCGGGTCACAGCAGATGGCAAATCAAATACTGCCATCTGCTGGTTCCCTAGTAAATCACATTAAGCCTGTGGCAAAGAACCTTGGTGTTTGGTTTGATGGTAATTTAAATTTCGAGCAGCACACCACAAAACTTGTTCAATCATGTTTTTATCAACTTAGAAATATAGCAAAAATTCGATCTATGTTAACTTTTAAGGACACCGAGACCATTTTACACGCCTTCATCTCATCACGCCTGGATTATTGCAACAGCCTTTTCAAAAATCTATTGATCGACTCCAGACTGTCCAGAACTCAGCTGCCAGGTTTTTAACCAGAACAAAGAAATATGACCACATTACTCCTATTTTAGCTTCATTACACTGGCTCCCAGTATGTTTTAGAATTGAATTTAAAATTCTATTGATTACTTTTAAAGCTCTTCATGGCCTCTCGCCATCGTTATATTTCTGAACTTTTAGTCCCATACACACCAGCACGTACCTTGAGATCCTCGGGCAGAGGTCTGCTATCTGTTCCAGAGTCTCGACTGAAAACTAAAGGGGACAGAGCGTTTGCTGTCAGGTCACCGAGGCTCTGGAACAGCCTGCCCGAGGAAATCAGGTCAGCTGAGTCAGTGAACTCTTTTAAGTCCCTTCTTAAAACATACTTTTATAGGAGAGCCTTTCCCGATCTTATTTGACTTTATTTTATCCCTTTTATTTTATTGTATTTTACTAATTTTATATTTATCTTAAACGTGTATTTTAGTCTTTTCAATGTTTTCATGCTTTTATCTTGTATTGTTTTTGTATTATTGTCTCTTGGGTATTATTGTCTTTACACTTGTTAAAGCACTTTGTAACTTGTTTTTGAAAAGTGCTCTACAAATAAAGATTATTATTATTATTATTATTATTATTATATCCAGGGCCCTTGAAACTGCGATAACGGCTAATCCAGGTTTCAGAAACAAAAACAAACCTGAAAATAACTGAAAGACTAGTGTGCATGTAAATACATGCTTTATATGTGTTATTCATTTAAATGTTGAAGATTAGTACAGAGATCCTGCAGATGGATTTTCATCACCACAAAATAAACTGTTGCCGATTTTAGTCTTCAGGGGACTCGATTTGCACTGTTGTTCACATAGTCTCAAAGGATCTTAGACCTGTTCTTGAATGTAACACTTGGCTCTGGTCTAAAATCGACTCACATATGATGATCTTGACAGTATTGGCATGTGGTGGCAGGATTGGGAGCTCCTTCACTACTTCTGGAGCACAAGGCCAATATAAAGTGTGGCCCTAGTAATAAAAAATCCTTAGCTACTGCAGAGATTCTGCATTAGCTGGCTGACCCTTTGCCCAGGGAGCCCACAACCTGGGTTCTTCCAAACCAAAAACATATTTAGTGTAATATTGAAAAACACTTAAAGCCTTTGCTGCATACCATCTCTCTCTCTCGACCATCTAAACATCAACTAATACTGGCCAGTGAAAAAACATTTAATTATTTAATCATGTTTTTACAGAACTACAGCAATTGAGAGCAGACAGGATTTCATATTGCATTTATTTTGCTATCGGGTTATTTAGGCATATTTAATCCTTAAGAGAACATCTGCTATAATAACGAAGAGTTTTCTGCAGCTGTTGATAAACTACAAGCTGTCAGTCATGCCTTATATGCCCCCCTCCCTCCCTACTCATTTCCCTGAGGGACAGAGAGAAAGAAAGAAAGACTGAGAGTTAATCAAAGGAGTAGTCTCGCAATTAAGCGACAGTGAAAGTTACAGGATTGTATCTTGAATCCATTCGGCTTACTTCATGCCTGAGATGAGTGCTCTGCATAGACTCTTGATTCTCAGGTTCAGTGATTAAGCTGGTCATGGCATATAAGAAAACAAAAGAGCAGTGTTTTAACACTGGATTGTGGTGTTCATGTGAATCTGTACGCCGTCCCGGGGAAGGCATTGAGCAGCACAATTACTGTTTTGTTTTGAAAAATCATCCTCTGTTATGCATATTGAGATTAAATTCAAATGTTTTGTGATGTTCATCAGCTTCCCCTATGAATAATTCCAATAAGCTTCATTCCAGCTCAGGCAATTCGTTCTGATGGGACTGAAGGTTATCCAGATGGATCCGGAGCGTGGCCTCAGCGTATGATTACATGTTTAGCTCCAGTATTGATGTAATCCTCAAAGGACATTACCCTGTAGCAGCGTACCTGTGGATATGCATCGTGGGGCTTTAAATCGGCACCCGATCTGCTATCTATCTTACCCCTGCTGCTTTTTCTATCAAACGGCGGTGATTCGGAGCACTTCTCCTGATGGGGTGCTCCTCTATTCTCCAGCTGCAGTTGGACAGCTGACCCTCTAGCCAAAGTGTCTCTTCTAACGACTCTGAATGTTTTATTCATGGAACCTGTAGAACACAGTAAACTGCTAGACCACAACCAAAACAAAACGACTCAATCACCTCAGCAGAACCACTTTCCCTGTTGAAATAAGACACCTCACATCTCTGTTGTGGCGTTGCTGTGATCCTCATACCATGCAACATCCACACTGTGACAACTAGTGTGGATGTTATGCTTTTTTTTAACCACTCTATTTGACCAAGAATTCATTCTTATTTCTCAGGTGTTGTCAAGGTCGGTGATGGCACAATGAATAAGACACAGGCCTTTGGTGTGAGAGACATGGGTTCAATCCCCCACTGCAACCCATCCACCATTGTGTCCCTGAGCAAGACGCATAACCTCTAGTTGCTCTAGAAGTGTGTAGAATAGTGCTTGTAAGTTGCTTTGGATAAAAGTGTCAGCTAAATAAATAAATGTAAATTTACATCTTTCCAAAATAACCCTGCTGTTACAACCAACAAATCCATTAGAGCAATTCTGGTAAGTTTCTCGCTTAAAGAAATATTGTATATGGACAGAATGACAATAAGTTCTACCTTGTACCGTCTATATTTGTCTAATATAGAGAGTCGTGATATCACATCTGGACTACCCTCTGTTCCATAACTTTATACAGCATTTCTTGCGTCGGTCTTTCTGAAAAAATGAAAGGAGTTTACTGTCCATATTCTGCAACAAATCAGCATCCACTACAGCACATGCTATTAATTGAGTGAAACATTAGTCATTTTAAAAATGATTACTTTGTGAAGAAAATAATACAAACCACATGACAATTTACAAGCATTGCGCCTAAGTCATGGTAACTTGGTTTCATCCATATCCATAAGAAAATGTCTTCTTAAGAAATGTTTTACAATTTTTACATACAACTGTGTTACAGACATACAGCTGTGACATTTAGCCAACAAAGGTCCACAGCTTATAGGAAAAGGTATTGTTAATGGTATGTTAAAGGCTGCTAATACACAGAAACACTTAAAAACAACGACATTACGTCACCCTTATCTAAACATATGAGGTGAACCACACAGAGAAAAAAACTATTTCTCAAAATGTTTTCACTTTCAAACCATTGCAGCTGTCATTGTTGCAAAAGAGGAGGCATGCCTGTTTTGCTTTTCCAACCCTGATCTTTCACTTTTGCTCACAAAATTTCTTCACCCGCATGAAAAATGCAAGAATATCCCTCATGATCAACAACCCGTATGGGACCCATATGGGTTGGATCCCAGGTGATCAGAAAGAGTGCATAATACACCTTGTGTGTGACAGACGCATATTGTAGAATGATTGAAATTGATGCAACATCAATGTTCAGTAATCACAGAGCTCCCTGTCTCTTCTCCTTGATCTTGACTGAATCAGAGTAAGTCTTTGATCAGTCTCTGGCGCTGCACCCAGGGACCGACAAAAAGAGAGGACAGACATAGCCATGTATTTACCCCTGCATTTCAATTTCACTAATGATTATTCACGTCCAGTCACTGTATAACAGCTTAAGGAAGCCAAGTGCTGAGCCTTTATTAAAGAAGATCTGAGTGAACATTATTGCTTTTGCCGCATGAAACAAACGCTTCAAGCAATTATAATGATTATCATTATCTGCTGAGAGACATGCTTGACGCAAATTGGCTCTATGTCAGTAATTAAGAGATGCACCTCTTTTTTGGAGGGGGTGAGTGAAGTTTTCATGGTGCTTTTAAAATAAAAAGCCAGAGTAACCCTGTCCAGAATTTTAATATCCAACCTATGGGGGATAATTTGACCCCTTCTCTCAAAAGGTTGTACATTTGAATGTCATCATCTTTCACAATGGCTAATTACATGTAAGAAAAAGCAAAAGGGAATTTTGCAGCCTAATTTGAATCTTTTATACTCTAAAAAGCAGACCAATACCAGAAATGCACTGTCGAAGTCAGGTCTGAGTTGTGCAATTATACTTAACATAGTTTTTTTATTTCTAATTTCCTAATTCTTTCACTGGAAGTGGCCCAAGATTGTGTGTGGCAGTAATTTCCTCTCCATGTCAGGCCAAGAGAAAGCAGCTGCATTACAGCAATGTATCTAGACCATGCCCAAAGAAGCAGCCTTCCAGTTACAGTAGCACCACCAGCCAATCCAGGTGTGAGTTTATGTATACATTAAATTGCACATTAATTTAGATTTTTATCACCTTCCACTGCGCTCACTGGGGTGTTGCTGTGACAGAATGAGGTTAGGCGCAGCATGACCAAGAGGGTTGCTACGGTAAAAAGCAATGATAGCAGAGCCAAACACCAGATGCTGTCATAGAAGAGTATTATTTGTTTACATCTGACATCCCGTCCTCTGAAACAAAAACAATCCTCTCCAAACTTTGTCTCACTTCACACGTAATGAAAACTTTTCAGAGGATTGTATCAGATCATTTTGGAGTTTTGGCAGGCAAATGTGTGGACCCACAGCAATTTGCTTACCAGGCCAAAATTAGTGTTGAGGATGCCATTCTTTTCAAGCTTCAAAAGTGTATGCACTTAGAAAATGCAGATAGCTCTGTCAGGGTGTTGTTTTGATTTTTTCTAGTGCTTTTAACACCATCCAGCGCAGGCGTCTCTGCACCAAACTCAAAGACATGCTGTTCATCTGCCATAATAAATTAGGTTTAGGATATTCTATTAGCTAAACCAATATACATGCAATACCTGTACACATTCTCCCCAAGGTGATGTACTCTCCTGTTTCTATTTAGCTTTTGCACTGCTGACTCCCATCTATCTATCTATCTATCTATCTATCTATAAATAAATCCTTTACATGTTACAGAAAATACCAGACCACTTGGTCTGATTATTCAGACCAAGTGGAGGTCACAAGTGGAAGTGGGCGGGAGAACTATTACGTGATCCTATTACGTGATCCTCCACCTGCGGGTGAGTATTCTTCAAGCGTTTAGAGGGGAAACAGACAATGCAAAAGGGCACAAAAAGAATCACACGTCAAACATTTCACAGCGGAGAGAGACAGTGGAGAAGGTGAAAAGAGAAAAGAAGAGGATTGTACGCTTGATGTGAGGTCGGAGGAGAGGAAGACAGAGCAGTGGAATGGGTGGCTTGTTGGGGCTGTTACTTGGGTGCAGGTGGTTGAGGAGTGAGAGAAAGTGTGAATCCATGGGATATTAGATGTCTTGACCTGGCCAGTGGAGGGCGTGAGGATGGATTGGTCACCACGGACCAACTAGGCAAGAACAAGAGAGAGGGAGAGATGGGGTGATGGAGGTGTGGAGAAAAAGAAGAGAGTAAGGAGAATATCAATGGCCAGACAGAGACACATATGGATTTCTCTTCCGTCTCTTTAGAGCCTAACTTTACAGCAGGAGTGGATCGAATTGGGAGGGAAAGAAAAAGTGCCTGCTGATCCTCCCCAGAGAAATCAACACTTATGCATGAAAAGCTTCTTTGACTGTTAACTTTGTTTCCCTGCTCATTGTTCAATAGGATGCACTTGTTTTTTCATGTCCTGTTTACAAGTCGACACAGTAAAAGCAACATAAGGTGGTGACAGAAAATAATGAATACCACATAAATGATAAAAAGCAAGTCCATGCTGCAGAGTGAACTAATAATAAAAAGGAAATTTCTGAATAAGTGTGGTTATTACAAAGTGCTGCCTTGTGACTATTTGCATAATTCCAATTATTGCACAATGACACAGTTCCTCCCTGATGTGATTTGTGCTGACTGTTAATACCATCAGCATAAACAAAGAGTCTGTCACCGTATGCATCCGAATCCATACAATGTAAAAAAAAAAAAAAAAAGAAACTGGAATGTGGAAAGATAGCCAGAGGTTTTTCTCTCCAAAAATTATAGAATAGAATAGAATAAAACCAATCTCACCACAAGGTTCACGTTACTGGTGTTCTGGATCATGTCATGATGATCACGGTGACCTTGATCGTGTGATGGTGAGATTGTTTTCTCTACTGCTGTTTCAAAGGTCAAGATCAGACTTAGAACCTCATTTTTTAATCCAACATGGACCATAAGTCCTTAAAGTGCTCAGAAAAATAAATTAATGAATTGAGCATGTTCCATGACAACTGGGAAAACACCATTACCTGATGAAGATCATGTGATGTGCTCTAAACCTCCAGAATAGCTACTAAATAGAGCTTGTAGTGAGATTGTTTTTGTTGTTTCCAATAATTAACTGTGAAAACTTAGGATAGAATAGAATTAAACACAAAACAAGCACATAGCTGTTTTGGAGCTTTCGAATATTTAATGTTTACATCATGATGAAGATCATGTAATGTGGTTGAAAGCTCCAGCTACTATATGAACCTTGTAGGGATATTATTTTCTCAACTGCTTTGAAAATTAGAACAGAATAGTATAGAAGACATTACAATGTTATAGAATTTAACAGAACAGAAAATAATTACAATAACAACATGGACCATAATAGAATAGAATAGAATAGAGCAGGGAAAAATAATTGAATTGTCTTGTTTAAGATTGAAATAAGTTCATTATGTGACAGGGGATGCGTTACATCTGAGTTACTTGAAAGCTCGGGCGTCTCATACGAACACTGAAGGTACCTTGTGCGTCAAATACCGACGCTTTGTCAGACTTTCTCAAAGCAGAGGTATTTGATGCCCTGGGAGAAGAGCTGTGAAAGCTCCAGTAAAGCTACTAAGTAGACCTTGTGGTGATGTTGTTTTCTCAATTGATGTATCCAAGGTCAAGAATAAAGTACAATAGTTTAATGGCTTAGTTAACTTTCTTCATTCTTCAGTTCATTCTTCCCTCATGGTATCCAGTCATTGAGATAGTTTGTATGTACAGAGATACCCACAACTGGAAGGTCTACTGCCGCTGCACCAATGGGTGCTCAAAGCTTGGAATAATTACATCTGAACTTTAACTGGAAAATCTTTCTGGTTTATCTGGATAATCCGCAAATCTGACTTTCACCTCTTTTCCTTTTTAAATATTTCTGAATTGGTAAATATCTCAAAACATCTAAAATGAAACCGAAATAATCTGCATACAATATTGTGACCCTTTCAGCTTTATCTATTCAGGATAGAGTACAACAGAAAAAAATAGAACAGAGTGATGGCCTTTGATCCCCTACAGGGGGGATCGCCTGTGAAGAAGATAATGAGTAAATCAATAAGGCTGGTTGTAAAACTCAGGCAAAGTCATGCCTGCTCAGTTGGGGGTAAGCTGTGTCTTACCGTCAGCCCTCCAGCATCAACTGAAACATAACTTCAATGTGTTACATGTGCATGGGCTAGTGTGAGTTTCTCAGCTTGTGTCACTGTGTGCATCCAAATACGTGTGTGTATTTCCAGGAGGGGATATGGAAGGCACTGAGATGAGAGGAACGGGCATGTGCGAATGCTCCACCTGCCACATCCCTGCTTTAATACATGGTGTGTTCTGTGACAGGGACAGAAGTAGAGCAGAGGGTTCAAATTAAGCCACAGTGCTGCACTGTGGTTGCATGCATAAGGCAACTGTTCTTCACACTGGATTTTTGAGTGTACAAACAATGCTGAAAAGTGATTCTAGCCTTTTCTGGCTTTCTAGATTCTGTCATCATTCTAGTTTGACATTCTGGAAAATATACTGACATTCGCTTGAATAGCTCAGGAGCCTACTGCTTTGATATCTTGGGTAAATATGAAGCTACAGCCAGCATAGCTTAACTTAGCATAAAGGTCAGAATGTGACAAGTGAGATACAACTTGTTAATTATAGAGCTTTAGAGGTGCTTGTTAGTGGATTGTGTTATCTGACATAGCTGAGTGTCTGTTTCCAGTCTTTATGCTAAGCTAAGCTAGCTGGCTGCTTGCTATAGCTTCATATTTAGAGGACAAATATGATAGTGGTTTTCAGTTTTCTGATCTAACTCTCAGCAATGAAGCATATAAGTCTAAAACTGTTACTTTACATATTTGAAATGCACAGTTTGTTTTGTATTTGATGGAGCTAGGGAACAATCCCTCCCCTTCAACAAACCTTTTTTTGTGTGCATTCGATTAACAGCCTGGCTTACACCATTTGTACAGAGTATAACCTTGTACACCAATCCAGACACACATTGTATCTGTGCGCAGTAACACTCATCAACCTGCTTAAATCACTGCTAAGCAGCATACTCTGAGTAGCTGCAAATCGAACACAATCATTTGCTCAGACTCTTATCAGCAAGAGGTCAGTGATGAGGTGGGCATGGTGGAAACATGCTATCTGACCTTTGTTATACTGCAAAACTAATGCATTCATTTTAGCTGTTGGGCACTGGACATTTAACAAAAAACAGAATCACAACAATTCAACATAATTGTTCATGTTACTTATTACTCATGCCATCTGCGTGCTCCACGCAGCCAAAGCAATGATTTACTGTGTTAAGCTCTTAATTGCCAGCAAACAGGAGCACCAAGCACGTTAAGATGCATGGCACAGATATACTTCAGGTGTTTAAGAGACTGTATAAGTTGCCACAAAGAGAATTATAAAGGTTAAAAACTGAAGGCATGCTACTAAGCAACAATACCACCTACATTAACTTTATCAGCAGAGGGAGAAATGTACTGTAGCTACATGAATGATTGTTTGTGCATTTAATATTTTTCGGTGTTTGATCATTTAGTCAGTTTGATATTTCATTCATATTAAATCTAGTTCAGTGAAACACTGTTCCAATACTCTAAAGGGAAAGGTAGGGATGGTGTTAGGGTTTTGTTTTGTTTTGATTTAGGTTATGGTTGCACTACTTTGTAGTTTATTTTATGTGTAGATTTGGATATTTTTATGTCTTGTACTGAAATATGCCCTGACATACACTTCTTTTTCCCATCCCTGCTCATAACCAACCCATAAAAAATGCATCCCAAACCATGATTTCTACTTTTGACTCATTTTACATCAGGCAAGAAACGTGAGCGAACTGCATAAGCTACATACTTGCCATTTGTTATTCTAGTTATCTGTTCACATCAAAGGGGTGTCCAGTAAGAATACTTTAAGGATGTTAATATTTCACAGTCTTGCAACTCCTGTAATGGCCATTGTACAAGAGGAGAGGAGAGGAGAGGAGAGGAGAGGAGACCTGGGGTTGGTTATATATTCAGGACGGAGCCTCAGTCTAATCCACATACACTCCAGCTCTGTCCCCCATGTGTGCCCTGCCCTTAAGAAGACAAACAATAGATATCCTTCACTCTCCTCCAGATCACCTCTTTCAACAAATTATCCTTCATCTATTGGCCATACTCTCTTTCTTCATCTCTTTCATACACAAATTTATATGGACATTTTACATGTAAAGCAAAGAGACCCATCAATATACAAGAAAGAATGTGTCGTGCAAAAATGCCCAACAGAAAGAGGTTTTATGTAAAAAGAAAGAGAGAGAGAGAAAAAAAGCCCTAGATCACTTTCTGTTTGTGTAAGAGGGATTTTTAGTTAAGCCCAATTTAACAGTCAGTGAGTTTAAGCAAAGGTGCTCCACACTTTCTATTCTGCAGCATAAACACTCAATATATGCTAAGCCTCATTCTCTTGGTGTGCATAATGCTGCCTGGATCTCACCGAGCTCCCGTGGACCCGCACACATGGCCTCATCCTCCTTACTCCCTCTGCCAATAGCTGCCAAGGAAAATCAATATGTCAATACACATCGCAAATGTTGGGTCTTGACTTTGCAAGGTAATGTCTGCTTGTCTCTGCAATTTTGCTCTGAGCACAAAAGAAAAAAAAATGTTCCTTTACTCTCCCACGGACACTGGGTGATGAAAATCATAACCATCATGGGTATTCAATGTTGTTTTCTGGCCTCGAATATGACAGGGACATTCTCTTCACCGTCTCTGTTCATCCTTCGCATACTCAACAGAGACTGCTGTGCACAAAACTTCACTTTGTCGATGCTGTTGTTAAAGCCTGACACCCATGGAGCTTGTGAATAGAGGGAAGCACAAGCAGACTCTATCCATCTATCCATTAGCAGAATTCTCACTCTTTCAGAACTGGTAGAAAAAGAGGATTTGGGCTGATTTGAAATGGGAACCACAACCTTGAGACCACAGTGTTGTATCCAGGTTTCATCCCAAGGTCCCACAGTATTTAAGTACGGTGCTGAGAGGAGTGGGAGGGAAATGCCGAGGAGGAGAAGCAGGGCTCAGCACCAAGTGCCCAGAGACCCCTGTCTCTACGAGAGAGGAGTTCTACTCTGAAAACTCTATCTATACTTAATTCTGTCTTATAGGGACACATACCCACATACACATACAAATGTGAGCATGCAAACACATGTGCGACTGAATTACACATGCACACAAAATTAGTACATATTGCACACAATCACAGTAGCTCCAGGAGAGTCATATCATCTATGGGAGAGTACTAGCTAAATGAGGAATAATATTTGTAATGCTTAAAACCATTTTCCTATTATGCACTAGTTCCAACACGCATATCACAGCTGAGTTGGCTAGCGGGCTGATGCTTGCCAAAAGCACATGTTGAAAGGAGTGTTTTGCAAAACATATGAACCCTTTCCCAGTAGAGTTCTTGCACAGTACAAAGTGTGTGACAGATGAGTGAAGCTGGAACAATCTGAAACATCTTCAAGAGTGATGCTGCCCTACCTTAACACCTGAATATGCATGAGATTTCAAATTAGCAAACTATTTTTTATGCATTTCAAATCCACACACGCTGCCTCTTCAGTTGTCACATACTGTGCACGTATCTGACAATAAACAGCTCACAACAACTTTCAAGCACACTCAGTTTTCATATTTTATTTAGATATAATTTTCCATCATCAGGCACAAAGAGCATTAAGGCTAGCTTGATCTGGGTTCTTTGAGAGAAGTTTCATGAATAAGGGCACTAGGGAGAGACCAAACAACCCTGTCAGACACCAGCAGTGTCTGAAACCCATCAAGGTTGCTTTCTCTCCAGGGATTGTTAGTCGCAGCCACTCTCACTGTCTTGTTCTGTTTTGATCCAGGCTTAGCCCTCAACAGCTTTTTGGATGATCAGTGATTTTTGCTGCAAAAGGTGACTCATGAATAATAATATGTTTTCAAGTGAGGTAAATTAATTCTTTGGCGCCATGTCAATGCCTACACTTGGAATAAACAGAACATTGACATGTCTCCAATTTTAGGTGAAATTATCATAAAGGAAACTGCTGTTGCTGTTTAAAATGATAGCTACTCCTACTGGCACTGACATGGCCACTACTGACCACCGACATTTCATTTATTAAAAAAAGAATCGTCCTTTACAGCCGCTGCATTCATCATTTCTGAGGTCACTGGGAAGCTTATAAATGTCAGACCAAGCTGAATGACATTATATCAATGTGTAATGGGGTTTTTTGGCTAACATGTTAGCAAATAGGCTAACGAGTCCCTTCTTCAGATAGGGTGTGTTATTGACAAAAAAATCTGTTTTTAAACCAAGTTATCAGGGCCTTAAATACACACACACATATATATATTTATAATATATATAAATTCCCCCTCTCACCCCTTGCGGGGTGGTATGTGTCATCCTCAAGCTCGAGTCCTCTACCAGAGGCCTGGGAGTTTGAGGGACTAGAGCATTATGGACTAGAGCCGAATCACATTCTCAGCTAGATGAATGATGGTTAACTTAATCCCAAAGAAACTCTAACACTTGAAGATACAAAGCGCAGCAATGAATACTGCACAAAAGAAACACCCACTATTCTACCTTTCCCATCTGCACGTTATGTATCAATTGTTTGATCTCTGCAACGTTGTGTACATTTGATGAGCCCAGAACCCACAATGACAAGGACATATTTCTCCCTGTACAGGTATTGATTTGTTAATATCAACATGCCCTGCATTGTAGTTAAGGTAAAACACTACCGAACTAAGACTCCACAATGAAGGAAACCTTGGGTAGCTTTACAAGGTTCCTGGCAGCTATAGCCATGCAGGTGCAAGGCCACATCCAAGGATACTGTATGTAAGCCTTATTTCACATCCAGGCACACTGAGAAAGATGTGTTCTTAGGCAGAAAGAGTATTATTTTTTTTAATTTCAAGTTTGACTAATTCATATTATTAATTCACATTATACAGAAATAGCTTTGCAACTGTAACATTGTTATGCACAGCCCAGTAGACTAGAAGCCCTGCTCCAACCCTATTAGAGTCTCCCAGTGTGAAAACAAAAGTAAAATTCCACAATTTCCTTCAGGCTCATATTTCTAAAAAAGTAATTTGACACTATTTAATCAGAGATGTGTAAAATTGGTCTTTTCACCACTGGATTCCACTCATTGCTCTCAGGTAAGGACAAACTAATGAATTTATAATCCATGGCAGGCAGTAATTTATTGAGATGAAGTCACACACAACCATTCCCCTGTACTCTGCCAGTATCCACCATCCTCTATAGAGTCTAGGGAGAAACACTGCAATGGAGGCAGAAGGAAGAGCAAGAAGGTGTCCTTTGCTTCCCATTCTTTTCACTTTCACAATCTTGGTATCCTTGGTAATCCTTGATAATTAATCATGTTTGGGATTATAATTCACCTGATCTAGTTTTACACTGCTTTCATACACTACCTACATTATAATTGTGCTGTTTTATTTATTTATTTTTTATCATCAGTGACTTGGTGTTTCAACAAGTTGAGTTAGAAAATATTAATAGGGAAATTAATAGGAGTCAATTTCCTTACAGCCATGCTAGCAGCATGTAAAATGATTGATGTCTTTAAAGTATGTGCTTTCCCTGACTAACAACTCAAAAACCCATTTATGAACAGAGCTGGAACAATTAGTTGATTTATCAATAAGTCAATGGACAGAAAGTGAATCGCCAACAATTCTAATAATCTCTTAAACGCTTAAGTAAATTATCACGCAAAAACGTGCTCTGGTTTCAGTTTCTCAAATGTGACTGTTGCTTTTCTCTGTTTTTTTTTTTATTGATCATTATAAAGTGAACATCATTGGGATTTAGACAAAACATTTAAAGATGTCACCATGAACTCAATAAGAACTTAATGGACATTTTTCCCAATTAAATTTCATTTAAGACTAAATGGTTAATTGATAATGATTCATAATTGAGAATGACAATAATTGGTAGCTCCTGCCTCTATTAAAAATTCTATGAAATACAGACAAGCAAAGAAATTTTCGGTATTTATCAGGTAAATTATTTAAATGACCAATTATCAAATTAAAAATACATTTTCTATTTATCAATTAATTAACTGACAAATCATTTCAGCAATGAAGTGAATAATTGAGCCAATGACAGCTAATCACTTACTAGAATGCATGGTTCTCCTCCTGATGCTGGATACTTGATCCTGTCCAATTTGCATCTATCCAATTAAGATTGGTTGATATATTTGAATCCAAACCAGGAAAATATGGTGGGGGATTTAAATTTTTTTTATGTGATGTTTGGTGACTCATACAAAAACAACAAACTGAAGACATTAAGGCAGCAACAATAAATAGTGCAGATGGGAAATACATTCGATTGTGCTCATGTACATCCAATGGAAACATAAAAGGAACAATTGAGTGCCCTTCATAGCAATAGACAGTTTACAATGGCCCTGGGGGAAGATGACACACCAGGGGAGAGGAGACACAAGTGTTTTGATTAGTAATACTAATTATCTTCAGACCATTAGCAAAGAAGAGAGAGCATTAAGTTAAATGGCCTGCTCCAAATTCTCTTTCTTTTAGCAACATAAATAGCCAGACTACGAATTAGATCTTTATCTCCTTCTTATTCTCTCTCCTTGTGACTCCCCTCTTATTTCTCTCCCTTTGAGGGGAGCAAAGTGAGTCGAGATCTTGTTCATTACAATGAAATCAGACAACATTAAATTGTTCTCCTATTAAATCAGCCCTTTGTCAGACGAGACATCTTCAATACACAGCAACAATATGACAACTCAGTTCACGCACACACCCAGTTCTCTGCAGACCAATGAATGGATTCCAGCTCTGCTGCCACACTTAGATGATAATTATAGTATATATTGTCACAGTGGATGCATCCTGACAAAACACAAACACGGCATATGCAGATTGGCCAGTTTAACAGGCTGAGGATAAATCAACATTTAGTGTGCACCGACGCTGGGGAAATATTTATCCTGGAGGACAAACGATGTGTGTGACAAAGCTGCCATATTGGGAGAAGTAAATAAGGCAGATTAACCGTTCTGGTGTTCTGGTGATGTTGTGTTCCCAGACATGTTCTAGTAGGACAGATGGAGGCAGTGAGACATGCAACCCTCATTGTTATCATCACAGACTGGGCAGAGCTGCATTTGAATTAGTCAAATGAAAATAAACTCAGCGTGAGCAGTGCTTGATTACTTATCTCACAGGGACCTAAAAGGAGAGTTAACAGGACCTCAGCTTGAGGCTGGACCATGGGGGACGATCAGGTCCTTTCAACTTCTAGTCTTTGAAATCACCAGCAAAAAAAAATAAAAAATCATCTAGTTTTGATTTTCTTTTTTCTTTTATGTGACATTGTCATTCAGGTCTACGATGCCTTTTCCCTCTAGCCTCGGCATCATCACTCTGCTGTACAGGTGTTTTTTAAACCTCTCTGCCACTGTTCGCTTAAACTCCCCGATCATACTCTGTCAACAAAATGGTGTGCTTCTCTGTTTTTTCTGTCAGACAAGACAGTCTGATATTGATGTCAATCCGTTGGTAAGGTCCAGCCAGTCGAATAAAAGGTCAGAAAACAGAGTCTATATTCCTTTTCAGTAGCAACCAAAGTCACCCACATGTAATACTGTGCGCCGCATTATCAATCTTGATGAAAAGACACGAGGCAATCTTTCATCTGACCCAATAGAGGAATGTCCTCTCTTTCACTTGGACCTTGCCTGTGGTTGAAGCCGTTTGTGTTTGTCGAAATGATAAGGTAAAGCAGCGTGTTCCTTGAGGTACTATCAAAATTGAAAGGGTTAAAACGATCCAGTCAAATGTACTTTTTAAGTATTCATGGTGCGTGAGTTTGTTTGGCTCGCATTGATTTGGCTTTTTAGACTGTGAGAAAGCGTGATAAAAACATAATGTTGTTTCTAAGTGCATATCATATATTTCCCATAAGAAATAATGGGCATGCAATCTTTCAAGCTCTAACAGCATTTACCTCCTGGCAAAGATCAGACTGAGACACTGAGACACAGATCAGTGGAGGAGACTCTGGGGAAAACTCATTCTTCATCTCACTCTCAATAATAATAACACAAGCCTGCTTACAGACTTGAATATGTGAAGATACCACATGATTGTTTTTTTTTCTTTCCTTTTTTTCTTTTTTTCTCTCCACCTTTCTTTCTTCCGTTATATATTTATGTGTGTGTTTATTTATATACAGTGTGTACATAGTCAGTGGGTGTATATCTGTTCATTTACACTGCATAATCCATGTGAAAGGACTCAGAGACTCCGCAATTACAATCATTATTACCATAAAAACAATCTCTGGGTATATTCACACACCAGAAGGACCCATCTAATTGAATCTATTTCCTTTGCAGATGATGGATTCACCTTCTGTCATGGTGGATGTTGTCTGATTTCCATGCTGCTGTAATATGTTTTTATTTTCTGGTTTATCTCGGCTGCCTCTACCTCATCTGCTTTTGGTTCTCTCAGTATTACTCTCTCTCCCTCACTTCCTGACTATCTCGCCAACATTACCACCACCAGCAGAGAAATGATGGTAATTGGCCATTTTGGGCTTGGACAGCTGCTAACATGAAAGTGAGAGTGGCTTCAGCTTGGAGTGCTGGGCTCTAACCTCTTCAACAGTTTCCCACCTAATAACCAGATTACCTTTTTTCCCCCACACTCTCTGTACTCTCAGTAAGCATGCATAAATAAATGAATGTGCACCCAGGTAAATTGGATAAACACACATGGGACACATAAACACACATGGACACTGTCTCTACTGATTTCACCTCGTCTTGACTGACTGGAACTGGGAGCTAAGACAGACATATGTCTCCCATATACAGATTAAAAAGCCTCTTATCTTGTCTCTTAAGGCCTTTAAGCAAGGACGATGTGCTTCACTGAATAATAAATGAGAAAGTTCCACTTGACTTGTAGCTTTTAATTTAAACCAAGCCATTACCTAACTTGTATCAATTAGCCATCCTCAGATTCTATGGAATGGGCCAGCAAAAGTGCGAGATCATGCTTTTCTTCCCTTTTTTTGACTGAGCCTCTTTGCAAATGTGTAAAGCAAATGAAATCATCTCACAGTGTTACAGTGGAAAATCATGAAATTGAATAGAGTGATTCCGCTATTCTGCAGAACATCCTGAGGCTTGGTACCTTGTAACAGAGATCCAATCGATGTCTGTAGCTTTAATCACATCTAACTTTAATGCTAGCCACATCTCCGAGGTCTAATTCTTTACTTTCACACCAAATTACTTTTTAGCCCAAGGCATTTTTTCACAAAAAATGTATCTGTGGTCACAGCTTCAGCAGCATGACCATGGTCCATTGATTGACATACGGCTAAAGGCTGAATCCCAATGAAGAGGATTCCTGGCAAGACATATGGCTGGCTGTTTCTATGGAATAACTGCACATGTAAGTACACCTTCATTACAGAGAGAGGAGCCTGAAGCCTTTGGGTACCTATGTCATTAATTCTGGCCCTCAGTTCAGGTGCAGAGCAGTGCAAAGCACAATCACAGCCCTATGTCAGGTTTGGTAGCAGTTTCTTATTGAACCAATCTAACAGCAACCAATAATTCAATGAGAGAGTGAACTAAACCTCAGAACTCTGGGAGTTAATTAAAATTCTCATTGCAAATTTGGACAATTTCATCATTTTAGATCATTTCCTCTGGTTTCACTCTATCAGTTTGATTCCCCTGAAACCTGGATTTGCCTGTGTGGTATTACTCCTGATATAGACAATATTCTCAATGTACTCAGATTTTTTAATAAGAAAGGATCGACTTGTAATCCACTCTTCCACCAGCAAAATGCATGTCTGTTATTTGAAAGAGCCAGAGTGCCCTCATGTGGGAGAGGCCCTTAGCTGCAGATTGGCATGGCAAGATGTTTCACACACAATTTAAAGTATTAACATGTAGAGTCATGTTTCAGTGAGAGGCAGCATTCCCTACAAGCACTCCTTTGTGTATTTTGTATTTAAAAATTAATCAAGATTCATCAAAATTTGCATGTGAAAGAAGAATCCTGTTGGTAAATAAATTAATGAGAACAGTTTCAGTTGGCTCCTCTAGATGTCTCTCTTCACCTGAGTGGAGTAGACATATGGCAGCTCCAACAAGGTATGTGCAGTTACTGGACATCACTCTAAGTGAGAGAGAGAGGATCAAAGTGTGTGCAAGTGTGTTTTTAAAGGAGGATTGTACAGATGGCAGGGAGGGGTGCACGAGAACATGCATACAATAAAGGTTTGGATTAATTCTGTCATAAAATAACCTATACAAACACACTTGTCCAGATATTCACAAAAAAAGAAAGAAAGAACGAAACCAAAGCAAAAGACACAAACTCAATTGAACATGGAAATGCAGAAACAAAATGAATACAAATACAAAATGAAACAATATAAAACTATCTAAAATAGCATATAACACAAACTTGGTGTTACACATAAAACTAAAGCATGAAAGGATCAATTCACCAAAAAGGACTGATTTCGATGCCTGCTACAGTACACCTCTGCTACACAGACTTACATGAAAGTTTAAATTTAAGTAGATATTTTGAAGAATTTTGAATGAACTCTGACAATGGTCCTGAAAAGCGCTATAGAAATAAAATGTATTATTATTATTATTATTATTATTATCATTATCTTGTAAGTAGGTCAGCTGTTGCTTTAAAAGACCATGGGAATAGATCATAAATGTATAGTCAAGTCTTGAACGTATCATAGCCACATAACTAACATTTTCTTTCAGCAATAAGACTACCGGACAATTTTTTTTAACCAAAGGAAACCTTTAAGAGAAAAGTTATTTATATTCTAATATAATGAGTGAATGAATAGTTTGTTTACGCTGCTTGTCAAAAAGCACAATCTAACCTTACAAAATGACAGTCTCGCTCCCTCTTTTGCTCCCTCTCTCGGTGATAAGACAGAAAAGGAATGGGAAGGGGGGACGCACACTCGCCATGCATATCCCTCCGCCTCTAACTAGGACATGATAAAGGAGCTGTAATCAGGACCGAGAGATAGAATGGAGGGAGGAATTATATCCAGTTATAACTGATAGCCCTAATAATGTGGCTATTGCTCCATCTCCATTAAAAACAGGAGTGCCCAACGCAATATTTTCACAGCCTAGAGGACACTGACCAGAGAGAGAATAATGTGGTCAGAGGTCAACATTCATCAAGCAGATAAAACAGACAACTCTAAATGAATGTTCTCAATGACGAATCAGTGAGAGGAATGCCAGTTTACTATCAATCACACCACTAATTGTGTGCTATCTTGCCTTGGATCTCAACCCTTTACTCCGCTCAGCAATACTGGCACATTGTGTTGAGAAGACACAGGAAGATCTGCAGCGTCTTATCGCCTTTTGTTCTTCTCAGTTAAATATCCCTCCTCTGCTAGACTAGATCCCACCCTTTATCACCCTGTCCCCTGGGGTTTTCCCAATCAGAAACGTCGTTCTCTGAAGAAATGGAAGCACCCAGATCAGAGGAAATGGTGTTTTGTGTGCCAGGCTGCTGTTCTCTCGCTGCCGCTGACCCACTAACACAGCCAAGTCCGGCTCAGCCCAAGGCCCATACGGAAAGATACAGAGCCAGATAAACTATAGCACAGATACAGAACTGAGATAAACATCTGTCTGATCACACTTTTTACTTTTGACAGCAACATTTGCACAACGAAAACCACATACAAAAATAGAAGCAAATTAAAGCAACAACATTACAAAATTTACAAAAATGAACCCATAAATGCTCATAATTATGTCAGAACAAGAGCATTTTATGTGTTATAAAGATGTTCTTTCCGGAGTGTTGATTCTGATTTGAATTCCTAAAAAATCTGCTGTTTCCTCCCTTGCTCTAAAACAGGAAGTAGAACTGTGGTTGTCTTCCGCTCGTCTTGTTTAATGGAACCCCCCTTCCTGTTTTCAGATTCATCCTGATAATGGCTGACACACACACACATACACACACCCTGTCCTGTCCCTCTCCTTCTTTCTTTCTCTCTACGTCTCTCCCTCCCTCTCACTGCCTCTAAGATGGCTGCCTGATAAGTCATTTAGTGAGACCTTCCCATCACCAACAACGTTCAGGACCTTTCCACATGTTAACATTCCAGGTGTCCATGTGTGTGCCATGTGAGCTGGTACAAATGTGTGTGTGTGTGTCCATGTGTGTTAGAGCCCAAACTGATTGATTAGCTCAAAGTGATTACCGTTCAGATCAAAGTGTCTGTGAACTGCAAGGATGTGTGTGTGAGTATGTGTGTGTGTGTGTGTGTGTGTGTGTGTGTGTGTGTGTGTGTGTGCGTGTGTGTCTGTGTGTGTGTTTAAGGGATCGTGCCATGTGCAGCCAGGCCAGAAAAGTATGCAGGTCAGCGCAGAGGGAATGTCAGGAATGTCAGTGAAATTCAAACTCTCCTCTACCACTGGAGGCAACTAATACCTGAGCATATTTTATACCAAAAGTGGGCAGAAATGTTTCCGTGTGTGTGTGTGTGTGTGTGTGTGTGTGTGTGTGTGTGTGAGACAGTGTGTCAGCGCACTTTAACATGCCAGTGCATAAGGAGCCATAGTGTATTAGCGTATACATGCTCACAGCATCATCAGCATCTCCCTCTAGCCCCCTTAACTCAGCACTCTCCCCATCTAAGGCTATATTATATACTGTAATATAAGGAATATTACACAGCTACAATGTTCCCAAACAAACAAAATTTGACAGAATTCTCAGCTGTCCTCGCACGAGTTACACCTCCTGAATCCAGTTCCCAGGCTTTAGTAAGCCTTTCATTTGATATCACAACATATCTGCCCCCCTCTCACCCTCCCTCCCTGTCTGGCCAGCTTTTTCACAGCAGCCTGTTTTCACTCAGCTGCTTTGACAAAGACTGGTGAAATAATTACAGCTGGGCCTACACTCAGCAAGTGTTTGTCTCCAGTAATCTCCACCAAACCCACTAGCAGGGACTGTGTCATAGGAAGAGGAGGAAGAGGTCAATTGTTCTGAAAATGAGAAGCCAATGACATCATTTCAAAAGAGCTCTGTTCAGAGTGTTCAACACTCATGGTAAATAGGCAACAAAGTAAACTGGCTGTAATGTACACAGCTCACCAAATGTCAACAAAACTTATCATTTCAGACACAGGCACAGCTGGTAGAGAGTCTATAAATCTCTGATCTGTCTCCCTCCATTCATCGCTCTCTTTCTCTTTTCCACCCGTCATGCTTTCATGTCGTTCATACAAAAACGCTGTTTGGATGAATGTATTTACTAAAGATAAGAGGTTAGTTTTATGTCTGTACAGAAACGAAGCATTTGGCCTGCTTGAGCCAGGATGTCTTTCCTGACGGGAGGGGGCAACAGGAAGACTGCTTGGGGTTCTCAGGAAGTGAGCGAGTAAGGGGAGGGAGGGAAGAAGCGAGGGAATGGAAATGAAGGAGAGCAACAAACAAGTAAGTTAATGTAAAACTAGGAGGGAAAAAAGGAACAAAAATCAGAAATAGACAAACACTGTGTGTATATAAATAGAAATAGCCTACTGGGTCAACATATGAAGCCATGAACTAAAGCTGCCCCATCAGAGGAGAGGTCATTTGAAGATGAGGTTGCTGTAATTTATAGTGATAGTGATGCGTTATCGGGGAAGCGTAGCATGTAAATCATCATGTTGTTGCTACTACTACTACTACTACTGCTACTATGCCCTGAAGTACTTTAAAGCCGCTCCAGGGAGAGGAGAGCAACCAAGGGAAGCATGGACACACAGAGATATTTACATACACTCAGACAGACTTCCTGGCATTGTCAGCCTGAGAGCGTTGATGTCAGATCCACTCCTTCCTGTGCAGAAGGGAGAACGCCATACAATGACAATGGGCCCAAAACAGGACAAAGAGGAAATGTTTAAATTTAGGCCTCTTCTTCCACCATCTCCTTTTTGACGGCAATGGAGCTCTGGAGCTGTTTAGTTTTTGTGAATTCCTTCAGTTTTCCCCCTGAGATCCCTCTCCCCATTGTGTCATTTCAATGAAAGGATTTTCACATTCAACGCAAATCCCAAAGGAGGATCAGCCAGTGAGACCAGAGTTCAGTCAATCACTGATGTTCTAATTATATGTAGAAATTATATGTAGCCTAAGTGCTTCCTTATGAATCCATCTAACAATTGGGGGGGTGATAAAAATATATTTTGTAAGGGTTGTGGAATTTAGAATTTTAATGAACTGATGCTTAAATATAGGATTAAAATTACAGAAAGCATCCAACTGTGAATATGTAGCCTAAGATATAAATATATAACCTAACTTAGCTTTAACGTGATACTTTATACAACAATTAAAATTATTTCAGTGGATGTATCTGAGCATGTAGGTACGTGTCTGTGTGTGTGTGTGTGTGTGTGTGTGTGTGTGTGTGTGTGTGTGTGTGTGTGTGTGTGTGTGTGTGTGTGTGTGTGCTGGTCTGTCTGCGTGAGAGCTTTATCGCAAATCAGAGTGTCGGCGTCTGCAGGAGCTTACAGGGCAGGAGTTCACCGGTCTGTCGCTTACTCGGGGAGTTTTCTCTCAGTGGGATGATAGCGAACGAAGTTTTGAGGCGAAAACCAAACACATGAGATCTACGAAGGAGTCGCTGCCCGCAACATAACTTCAGCCTTACTCATGGATATAAATTAAGCCCGTAAAGTGGATACGTTTAGCTGGTGTTTAAGGCGGCGCTTTTATTGACTCTTGAGGACAGCAACGACGATGCCCTTTTAAACGGGAGAAGTTTTCTAGGGTAAGTTAACAACTTTCACCGCTACTTCTAAGTGACAAATAGAGATGAAGTTTATTTTTCGCGGGCATAACTTGCTATACAAGTTTAAGTGTAATGCGAACGGTTAATTCACAAACAGTCAATTTGAAGAGACGTTAAAGTTACTTAACTTAACGCTGAATTAAATTGCAACGCCAGTTCACAAACGCAATGGCTGAATGTTTAATGTCAATTTTGTTGACGCCATATTTTATAACAAGACATAACTTCCAGACGCCCAACCCAGATTTATCCTGTCACTGTTGGCTAAGTTACTGTGAGCTGTCAGTTTTAGATGGAAATCGACTTGCTAGTTACTTTAAGTTTAGTGAGTGTAAGGAAGCCAAAACCGTTTGTGCCATTATAACCACCGAGTGGCCTTTATTACAGATGAATCATATTAACGTCATCAAAATATCTGGATATTCATCAGTTAAGTAACGTTAAAGCATTTAAATGCTATAATAAGTAGGCCTACTTCCTAATAGCCGATGTGTGACTGGAGAGTATGCTTGTAAGCTGACATTTCTGGAACGATTGACTACTTTCTTTAGATAGTGTTCTTTAAAAGCTTATCAGTAAAACGCATACAAATTAAATTGTGGCATTCTGCGGAAAGGCCAGCTTAAAGTGAAACACATCTTTGGTGATGACCTCATGTAACAACAAAGATGTATGCTGGAGGCCCTAATTACACAAGAGGCATCCAGGATTATGAAATGGGGGCAATTAACATGTGGTAGTGAAGCACTTGCTGAGCATCTTCTTCCTCAGAAGGAGCTTATCTGAGCTGTGATGATGTCAGAGCAGGAGCAGGCCTGAAATAACCAGACATCTCTGTAGTGAGTGTTTCCATGACAACACAGCCTCCTGGTTTAAATGGTGGATGGGGACTGTGTCTCAAATAATTACTTTGGGTAATATGGACAGAATATAGAGGGGTGGGGGTGGGGGTGAGGTGACTGTTGACTCCTGGTACAAAAGCCCTTGTCTGAGAATCACAAAATGAGACCTCTAATGCTCTCCCTGTGTTTATTGTTTAAGTAGCAATAATCTATTATTTTTTTGTGTTTGGCCTCCTCTGTTGATGAAATACAGCTGATCCTCCTCTGAGAATGTTTAATATTAATAGCCTTAACAGGCATTAAGACAGAATAAGCATGATATGATGATATGAACAAAATAAAAATGTGGTGTTGTTCCTCCAGGTGTTCAAGAGAGAGAGAGAGAGAGAGAGAGAGAGAGAGGGAGAGAAGCCCCAGACATGATGTCCATTGGAGCTGATAGCTGACACTGTAGAATGAGAGAGGATGGAACAGACAGATAACCCTGCCCCTGAGAGCAACAACCCTAATGGGTTTGTCAACCGAGTGTTTAATGTTTCTCTGGATGTGGAGAATGAAACCAGCAGTGTTTATATTCAGGAGACTGGGCCAGGGTCTGCAGAGGGGCAGGGAGAGATCCAGGCTGCCTCTTCTCAGACCCCTGTCAAGGACAGACAGGAGGTCAACCGGAGGCCCCGTGCCACAGGGGGCATCTGGAAGATCTTGAACCGAAAGAGAGCTGTCTCAGAGCTGGAGCGCAGACCCCACTCCATGATCCTGCCCGGGGAGGCTTCCATCCCTAAACTCTCGTTTGCTGACAAGGTTCGCTCCTTCAAGAAGCTTAAATCCCCTTCTGTGTTTAGGGGGAAGACAGGGAAATTGTCTACTGCCAAGTTTGGCAGCACTTTGGTGGATGAGGAATCTTTCTGCCGAGAGATTGGCACTCCTCAGCAGTCCAGCAGGGGCACACTGAGACAACGTGGCAAGAGGCACTCGTATGCTGGCTACACAGCAGAATTTGACTGCTCGTTTGAAGACATTGACCTCACAGCTCCTACGGACAGCCAGCAGCCCACTGTAACGGGAGAGGCTGTGACTCAGAATGGTTGTAAACCATCAGAAAGAGTTTACTATACTAAAAGAAGCCACAACAATTCAAACAACTGTAACAAAACAGCTGCAGGTTGTGAAGAGCCTAGCATTAAAGATAGCCCAAGCACCCACCAGGGTAGAGGAAGGAGGCATAAAGATGTGTGGAGTTACCTGAGGAGGATTTCCCTTTTAGGAAAGGCCAATCCTGTCTACTCAGAGAGGAGCTTTGACTCTGAGCTTCCCTCGATGGACAAGACCATGGACTCAGACTATGGTTCTGTAGACTTTGAGAGTGTCAGAGACTTTCAGCCACCGCCCCCAAAACCCTCTGACAACAAGGGGCACTTTGGTGGTCTGTTCAAGTTTTTCAGCAGTGTAGCAGAGACAGCCAGAAAATGGCGGACAACATCACACTCCTTTTCTCCTCCAGAGGAAGAGAGGACTCCAATCAGCTCCCCTTGTACCACACAGCGCACAGTGGACAATATTCACAGTGTGTCCCTAACACTACACAGTGAAGGAGTTCCAAAATCCCAGCCTATTCCATCATCACCACTGACCGCTAAATCCTCACACTCCAGTAGCTTTGACAGCATGGCTCCAGCACCTGTGACAGGTGGAAGATCCCCTAAAGTGGTCCTGAAAGCCTTTAGGGCATGCCCAGGATCTCAAGCTGTCAATGGCTTTCAGAGTTCTGATGGCAGAGACAAACATATAGACAGAGACACAAACCACAGGTCCACAGCCTTAGTAGAGAATCATATTCCCCAGTCAGGTCCAAACACAGAGACTGAAAAAGAATCAGAGGTTGAAAGTGATCCATTAAACTGTCTCTGTCAAGAGGAAAAGGTAGAGGGACAGACAGGAAATGAGCAGGATTCCAGGGATGCTCCACCTGACTCCCACCAGATACAGGAAGTACATGTCCAATCACAACAAGGTGATAAAGAGAGCACAACCAATAGCGTACCAGCATCAGATTCCACAGAGGAAATATTTAAGGTATGTGACTTTAAATACAAAATGAGCTGTGTTAATTATCAGCCACTGAATTTTAATAAATGCCTTTGTTAAAGAAGCCAGTAATTTGTGTTGCTAAACTACCACTGCCATGTAGAATGTGTCTCACATTTTTACCATAACCAGATTCCATTGCAGGCTTTTTCCTCATCATTAACACACCCGAAGGCATGCATCATGTAATTACTGCATAAATGCTCAAAATATCATTTATATAACTGTCTTAACCATGGCCATTATCTTGCTTTGTCAACAACAAACTACCAGACATTACTCATTTTCTCATAATATAAGTCCTAGGTGTGGTTCATTAACTGTCAGGGTGAAACAAAAACATTCACCATACACCAACTTGTGAGGACATAAAAAGTGAGCATCTACTGTACAGTTGTCCTTTTGCCCCATCTGTTGGAGAGAGGAGGAAACAGTCAGTAATTACACTGGTGGACAACATCATTATATTTGAGAAGTTTGTCCTTTCCTGCTTCGCCACCCTTGTGTAGCATGCAAGGAAACCCTATTTCCCATGAAGCAGCATGTATCTGACTGCGGTAGCCCTAGAGCTGTGTGACGTCTGCGCTTCATGACGGCACCCTTCCCTTCTCACTCCAGTTGAAGCATTAGTCATCTCCCTTCTAGTCACACCAACGAGTCAGGACATGTTAGCACCAACTCCTAATGACAAAATGAGATGTGACATCTCAATACTCAGCACACTTTCATAAGGGTTTATTATGCAAGGGCGAGGGCTGTGGGAATCTGTGTTTTGAGAAGGGTGTTAATGTGCAGTCCTGCAATAATTCAGGAGAAATGATGGCACCAGGAAAATCCTCCTCTCTAATCAAACTGTTTACATATGAAATACACAACCTGTCTATTGTTTTTTTGTTTTCTCTTCTGAAATTTTACCTGCCATTATGGAGCAGTCTTGACATTAGCTTCTGATGCACTGTAATTAGGAACATGAGCTCATGGCTAGTATAATCTTTTGAAATGAAATATGAGGTATATTTTGTTGAATATATATAGAAATTCCTCCCAATTCCCCACACAAGAAATGCATTGTTGCACCTTTATCTGGGCCAAACTGCTGAGTATCTGTGCCAATCACAGCTGTGTAAGCAGATTGCCACCCAGACAGGCTGCAGTGTAAGACAGCTGTGCCCAGCCATGCCCCACTCTAGCACAGAGAAGACCTCTGTGCATCACAAGCCCCAGCGCCCTCGTCCTCGCCCGGCCTCAGCTGTACTGGACCTGTGGAGGCCCACCCCAGACCGAGATCTCTACAGCCATTATAGTGAGGTTGGCTCACTGTGCCGGCGGAGACGCAGGCCTGCTCCCACCATGCAACACTCTCCGGGGCAGAGACGGATGGCTGCTCGCTCCAGGCCTTGCTCTGTCATAGAGACCAGTGTTACTAAGGAGACGCAGTCCACGGTGCTGCACCACAGAGTAAGATGTCAAACAACAAACACAGGCATTCATGCATAATTTCACAAAATTAAACATACAAATATTGACAGAAAAGTGACAAATACGTGGTCCCATAAATATCCAAAAACACATTTAGACTGAGAAAATGTATGTTTATGGAGTAGACATAAATATATCCCATCCTGATGTTGAAAATATGAAAGTAGGAGCGCAGAGTCTCACTAGTAGTCTCCACCAACTCACCGATAAATATAGCCCAAGCCCATAATGAATCAAACACACACTACAGACTTTGAAGGGCAGCCCAGGACTAACCCAGTATTTATACACCACTCACTGTTTGCTGCAACAATGCATGCATGCTCTGCCCCATTTATAGAGGCCTGTATTTCTGGATACTCGTTTTCCCTCAGCTCACCTCCCCCTCTCCCACTCTTTTTCTTTTCCTCTTGCTCACCCTTTCTTTCTCTTTCATTCTTTGTGGCTTCTCTTTCTCTCTCCCTCACTCTCAGTCTTTCTCTGTGGCCAATTTTCTGCCTCATCGCTCCCATAAGCTCTACCTCTCATTGCCCTAACTCAGAGTCAGTTCATTTTAACCTTAGAGACCGCCCGGTTGGCATGATGTATAGTCTCTCATGGTTTGCTGCAGGGCATGCACACCGACCAATGCACCAGAATAGACTTGCTGAATGTGAAATACTTTAATTCACTGCAAAAAAAGGGGACAAGGCAGTAAGGAAGTTTTTTTAACGCGAAGGGCAGGGGAATGTGTGCATTCAACCTTGTGTGTGTGAGTGTGTGCATCGAAGTAACTGTAATATAGGAGATGCCCTAACCACTCAGTACCCTCTAGGCCTTGTCTCGCCCCTCGGGTGTGTCACCGTTAGAGCCCCCACTCAGGGCGTCTCTCCAGCGGTGCCGCTCCCTGCCACTACCCCCCAGCACTCTCACTGCCTTGGCGCTGCTCCTTCCTCAGTCAGGTACCGTATTTTTATTTTATTGATTGATTGATTGATGTGTGTTTGTTAAATTGATCGTCTGTCTGCATGTGTCTGAATCCCAGACATGGGTCAGTCGTCATCGTCGGTGCGTCTGCGGTCTGGAGGCTCTGGTAGCTGCAGGAGGAGGAGGCTGCTAAGACCTGGTTCAGAACCACTACAGGTCAACATTGTGAGTCGAACACACGCCTGCCCTCATAAACACACACACACATACACACACACACTATATATATGAATGCCTACAAACAAACACACACGTCACACTGAGTTTATTCACCTGATGCATAGATGAGCAGATGTGGATGAGATAATAGGATGTATGATAGAGTAGGAGAATGACTGATAAATAACATCTCAGTGTTACTGGTAATATGGGTAATACAGAGATGACCGAGCACTGGTCAGTGTTTCATCCGATATTGACATGAGCTGATCCGTGAAGATGGTGGCCATGAGAATTAATGTCATCCAGTACTCTTAGGCCATTACTCATGCCTGAGGTGGGCGCCTGACATTTCAGATGTTTTTTAATGTGACAAGAGCGCATGCAGACAAACAAACTGAATTTCACAGCAGAATGGGGGATGTTTTCATATACCTGGTGTGCAGAAATCTGTGAGAAGTGTAACGTGTCTTTGTCAGTTGTGTAAAATTAGCTTCAGAGTACGTTGGAGTAATACTACTCAGGAAGTGAAGCCAGGCATTTCAGAATCGCTGCTTTGATGTGCAAGTGGCCTCAGGGGGATTCTAGTGGAAGGAGATGCAGAGTTTCTCTGAAACATCCTGACGGGGTAGTGAACATTTCTGTGGCTGTGTCCAACATCTACACCTACAGAAGTGCAATGCATAAGGCTTAACCCTTTTTACATTAATATTAGCATTTAGCAGAAGTATTTTCACATAGAAATATATAAGACGTATTACATATGTCCAATGTAATCTGAGAATGAGTGTGCACAGTGTTATAATACTTTGAGGATAGAGCTCACATTTTCTAAACTATTTACATGGAGTCGGTGAGGATTAACCAAAACATTTGTAGTACAATAAGTAGTCCATTTTCCTGAGAGATTCTGGATACTCAATTGCTGAATTATGAGCCCCGGGCTTTCAGTCCTGGCACGTCTTTGCATTGAAATGTACTAAACTGTGTCTCTGAAGAGGTGATACATCTGCATTTAGGCTTTGATTATAACTTTTTCTTGCTGGTCTAAATAGTGTTTGTGAGCCACTGCACGTTGTTGCCATGACACTCGCTGGCTCCTGTTCATCTTCTTGTTTCTATCTTTAGGCAGCCTTTTTAAGTGTGAGCTAAATGGAGAAAGTGTGTGGGTGAGAGAGAGAAAAAAGGGTGGGAGAGAAACAGAGAGGGGAAGAGAGATGCTCCCTTTGTATATGCACTTTTGTGTCATGCCCCTCCCCTGGGGTAGGGGACGTGGACTCATAACACTGGAAATGCCTTGTGTGTGTTTGAATGGACAGGGATGTTGATTTGTAGCGCACTCAAATGCTGGGATTTGTGATTTATGAGCATGGGGGTAGCACATATTTATATATACTGTATATGCACAGTATGACATAACATGGTAATGCAGCTGTAGTGCAGTCACATGGATGGATAATGCTTCAATATTAAGTCTGTGTGCCGCTGTCTTATTTCTGGTAAGTCATGCATTGTTTATTTGGTGTGGATCTCATGTCAGGATCAGATCTGTTGTTTGTGATACAGTGCAGTGTATGTTACAGTCTTCCTGTTAGGATGGCTACTGGAGCCTAGGGGCCGCAGGCAGAGAGAAAGCATTCTCACTGCAGTGGATTAACTGCTAATGCTGACGCCTCTCTTCTCTCTTTCATTTAAATGGATTTCTCCCCCAGTCACTGCCCTCTCCTCTCCTCTCCTCTCCTCTCCTCTCCTCTCCTCTCCTCTCCTCTCCTCTCCTCTCCTCTCCTCTCCTCTCCTCTCCTCTCCTCTCCTCTCCTCTCCTCTCCTCTCCTCTCCTCTCCTCTCTTCTCCTCTCCTCTCCTCTCCTCTCCTAACAAACACTTAGCAATAGCAGTCTTTGTTAATTCCTATGCAGATGAGGGGACAGTTTCCTGTGTTACTAATGCTGTGCCCGAAGCTCTGCTGTCAACTTGTCAGAAAGGGGGACAGTCTCATTAAGGGCTTCATGCGGATTAAGAGTTTCAACAGAAATCTTAAGTTTGGGCTAACCAGGTCTGTCTGGTCGTAATCATATTATGCAATGCTATCTATTTATTATGGACGCATGAGTCAGCAGGCAGTGGCTAGTTGGGAAAATAGTAGGGCAGTGATGAAAAAGGAGAAATCTGAGTTGAGCAACTACTTATGCACACACTTTTATACCCATGCGGGGAGCACCAGTGCTCATATGTTTGCTAAATGCAGTTGCTAAAACACTAAACCCCATTCTCTAAACCAAATGCTCAGTGGCCTAAATCCATTTGTTCAATCAGTCACTCTTTTGGCAAAACCTTAAACAAGTTCAGGTCGTTAAGACACTCTTTAAAAATCTCATCCACTTTTTTTGCAAAACTCTAAACACATTCTCACTCACTAAAACACGTTTTGCACTGTGATGCACTTGTGTTGCAAAAACGGTAAATACACACAACAAAAGTTAAACACAACTACAACACAGCTGTCATCTTTTACACACAACAACTCATATATCTGCACACTTGTTTCTAATCATGCGATCACACCAAAATGTGGTCAACTCTGGCCAGCGTAGTGGCAATGTCATACTTCCTGTCTGTGGGACAATGTCAGTTTTCACTGTGGTGTGCCACTAAGCAAGTGGTTCAACATCAACCAGCAACCAGTGACTCATAAATGTTTCCTTCATGCAGCCCTTACCTCAATCCAATAAAGGAATTTTTCTCTGCCTGGTACTTACAGGCAATGGAATTGGCCTGTGGTGAGATAGGTGTGGAGTGTTGTTGCAGTAAGGTGGCACACCTTCCTCCTTTGCTTGGCAAGGGAAAAGGTTGCATGTGATGTGGATGAAGTCCTCTGGCCAGACCCAGCACAAATACGTGATACTAAGGCAGAACCAGTCTCTCATTGACTTTGATTTTGCGGCTGCACAACATTTTTGAGTGTGATAGGCTTTTTATTTAGAGTATTCTCTGTTCTTTGGGCTTACAGTACTGTATTTTTATGCAAGTGCTGAATATACAGATATTCAATACTGTATTACTTACAGTACTTGCTTTTTTTGAATTGGAAAATGTGTTTCCTATATGCAAAAAAAAATCTGTAACTACATGCCCTGGACGCTGTCTTTTTTTATGTAGTATCTAAAGAATGCTCTGTAGTGTTTTACATATTGACTGGCTGTATTTTGAGGCGATTGTTTGATTTTGAGTCAGGGGTTTTGTGAATGTAATTTAAAGACTAGGTTGTGTTTTTCAAGTTTCGAGAAAAATTATGAAGGTTTCAAGAAATGTGTCTTAGCAATTGTGAAAAACTGTTATTTAACTACATACACATAGATGCCTCTTTGTAGCTCAGCCACTGTGCTTCACCCCACACACACACATACACAGTCTTCCCATGCTCTTCCTGATGTACTTTGAATTCATCTGTCAATGAGTCATGAGTCATTGCGTTGATGACCTCATTATTTGGTGAGGAATGAAAAGCACTGGCTAGTGATATCGCTGTCAAACAAACTGTGAATGTGTGGCATTTGTTTCACCCCGGGCTTTATTTTAGACCCCCATGAGACGGACCATTGGAATAGTCTTCCTCAAAATAACTGCATGTATGTACAGTCCACACTCTGGGCCACAGGCGACCCAGAATCCTTTATCACTGTTCATTCAACATTGTTCCCCTGCCAAGGTACAGGCACGTATCCGCTGTGACTAACTGTAGCCACCAGGTAATACTGTTTTGTAGGATGCAGCGGGTTCTGATAAATAGTAGTGCCGCTGACTGAATTTGAGCAGGTGGTTGTGTCAGAGCCTCCCTAGGCTGTTTCTTCCAAAGAATGGGTTTCTGCCTGTCAGGTGTGTGTTGTTGTTGTTGTTGTATGCATAGGCGTGCAACTCCATACTTGGGTGGTGTGTGTGTTAGGGAGAGAGACAGATAGGCTGAGGGCCTTTTCTCTTATATAACTGTTGAGAGGGTTTCCTTTGCTCCCTATAAAAGCCGTTTCCACTTTTATTTCAGATGGCTGCATGTTCTCGGGGACTGGAGGAACAGTGCTGTCTGTTAATTCTCTTATTCACTGGTGTATGCTGTTTTACAGTATCTCCGCATAATACTCTTTTTTTGAGATTTTGTCAGATCATGCATGCCTGTGCACGTACAGATTTGTGCTTGTGCTTTCTTGGAACACATTCTGTTATATACCTTATCAGGACAAGTATTTCCATCCTTCCATCATCATACCAACTTTATGCTGCTGCCCCTGTAGGACAGTGGGGAGATACTGGTGATGATTTCAGTAATGTCACAACATGCAGTGATCTTTGTAATGAGACTATTTAAGGCCCAAGGCACTCAGGCGCTTGTTATCTAACATCAGTTGTATCATTTGTGATAGCTTTTCCAGGCTGTTTAGGTGATTTTACTCACAGTCAACAGCTTCTACTGTTTGTATAATGCAGTATTCATGGCTGTTTGACAGGTTTTTCTGGTCTTTTAGTCAACACAGAAGAATGTCACCTTGTAACGTGAAGATCCCTCATTATCTGACAGCACCATCTTAGAGCAGACCCCAATTTTTATGCATGTATTAATTCCACTGATAGCTTTCACTCTAGCCATTCCCCTTTCTTTTAACAGCTTTGATTTTTTGCCCGACTATAATACAGTAATAACCTAGAATTGTATATTTCCATATCTCATTACAATCTCATTACTCCTTACACCTCTCTATGGTACATTGCATTGTAGAGAGGAGGTTGCTTGGCCCAGGCCCTGCCACTGTTTGGTGGCACCTGGAAGTTGCTCAACATCTTCCCATATTCTTTATATATGTTTCCCACTCTGTTGAGGCAAATTTGCATCTTGGGGCTATATTGATTGACTTGACTTGATATTTGTACAAACAACTAAATATATATTTTAACTAAACAAATAACTAAATAATTCTATCTTCAGGTGAGAAAGTTGATATTTTACCAAGCACAAAATACTTCACATTTTAGATGGCATCAGCTCTCTTTTGCACCACCCTTAGGCCAAAACCTTTCACAAAGGATAACAACCTAACTGGCAGATTGCCACTCAATGTTAAGTAGGCCAATTTATAGTTTTCGCCATTGCTTAAACACTATTAGCAGGCTAAAATTTCAAAACCATAACTCCATTTTTCAAAAAGCACACCCATTTCTCTTAACTCTACACACAAATCCCTTCATTTCACGTTGCCTACACCATGTGGTCATTGAGAAAGCACAGACATTCAATATTTTTTCACTCAATCAGCACAGGTTGAGCTCAGTTAGCACACAGCTACCCAGTTGGAAACACAAACAGTCAAAATTGATAACACACCAATCAGAACCTTCAATAGATAAATAAAAGGGCCAAAGTCAGTTCATCCAGTTTTGGAACAATGGATCCAGAAAAATCTGAAGGAAGAGGTGTGGGACACCAGAGAGGAGGAGGAGGAGGAGGAGGAAACGCAATATATAGAGGAGTAAGAAGCGAAGGAATAGGAACAGTAGGAGTTGGAGGAGGAGATGGGATAGGAGGAAGATGAGGAGTAGGAGGAGGCAGAGTAGGAGTAGGGTGGAGGAGGAGGTGAAGAAGGAGGTGGAGGAGGTAGAGGGAGGAGGAGTAGGGAGGAGGATGAGGTGGAGAACGAGAATCTCTGGCCTGTCCCAGACCAAAGACAGGCCTGGGGCAGAATAATTTCTTCTTTGGTGTGTTGTACTGTACAGTACACAAAGGAATTTAAAAATGTGTGCAAATGTGCCAACGTATACATTTGTTATTTCTTTTGTGTTCATCATGTAAAAGGTTTCTGAGAGGGAGAACCACACGCAACATTACTAATAACCAGTTTTTGTTGTATTGTTTTGAATTTATTAATTTATTTATTATTTTTAAGGGGTTGTGTGTTATGGCTGAGGGCGAAGTTAGGTTTTTCAACAAGATTGAATGGTTTTGAGTGGAGAGCTTCATTTTGACCTGAAAATAGGATGTTTGGGGAATTGGGTGAGAAGTTGTGGATTTGTGTTGTGAGAAAAAAGAGGCATAATTTTTAAGAAATGTGTTTAAGCAATCAAGAACTGTAATAACCTTAGTAGCAATATAAAAATTGTTAATGATAAACAATAGTTTATTCCTACACACAGTCAAAATTTACATTCTCTGAAGCAAAATTTTGCTATTGTTATGTACATTACTGTTACATTCATGGTCAACTCTCATACCAGCTAGAAATATTTCTACAAATGTAACCAACAATGACACTAGGGGCAAAAATACTGACTAATCTAGGCTGGTGAGTATTCTGGTGAGTATTTACACTCATCAGTGGTTCCAATACATTATTCAGACCTGATTAGGGGTTGACATCTTGCTGCTTTGTCAACATACAGGCTAGTTTCTGCTGGTTTTCCTGTGGATCATGTGTGGGGTTTTTTTTCATAGATTGCCTGTGTCTATAAAACTGTGCCAAGTCAATCTGCCTTAATAGGACATTTCCCACAAATTATGTATACATTTACCATTTTTAATTAATTAATTGTCAACCAAGTAAGCTGTTGCTTCTACATTGAAAGAAACAACCATATTTTAAATATTCAGCGATATTACCAGCCAACACAATTTTGACTTTCAGGTAAAGGCAGCAAATTTCTGAATAAATTATTTGATGCAGCACTTTGTTGTAATCAAGTGCCTTTTAAGTAGCAGTTCTTTCATATTTAGATTAGTTAATATGTAGCATTTACTGTAATCCATTGCATCTGGACTTGAGCTCAGCATAAATCTTGTAATGATCCTTCAAGTGGGCAATAAGTAATAATGAATTTTAATGCTTTTTGTGAAACACTATTTTTGTAAATTTTAAACTAGACAACTGCTGTGATCTAAATATATGTTAATTGTACCCGGAATAAAACGAATAGCTCCAGCCTTGGTCACTTTGTCCCTGGACTGAAATAATGAGACAGAAGCTAACTGCCTGTACAACGTTCTGCTAGTTAGAATGTATCCTGCAGCCCTCTGCGAAGGACTCGCTGGATTTTTCTGGCAGCTGCCACTTCTTGTGTACATTATTTGGCTTTTCTGTCTGCGTCTGACCTCCCTGTCTGCCTGCTACACCACATGCGGCATCAGAGAAAACCCTCCATCACGTACACGTATTATGCAACCCCCTCCCTCCTTGTACTTCTTCCTCATAACCCCTCTCCACCCGCATCTCTTTCTTCCTGACTTCAGAGCTCGTCATCCCTCCTTCCATTACCTCCATCTCTGTTTTTTCCTCTCCTCAGATCAAGTTTTCTCTCCCCCACTGTTTTTTCTTCGCTCTCTAACCTCATCTCCCCGCTGTTCACTTCATCCTCTTCCTCCCTCCAGGCATGTGAAAACACCTGCTTCCTGCAACCTGTTGTGTGTGTGTGAGGATGAGAGCATTTAAGTTTCTATGTGCATCCATGCCTGAGCACAGTACTATATTTTAGATGGCAAGCTTGTTAGTGAATGTTTTACAGGACAGCACTATATCAGGTGGAGTCTGTGAAGTCTTTGATGGCAGAAATTGACCTATCAACAAGAAGTAAGGTGCTGCCAAACAACCCTGCACCCAAATATCGTTTCACTGCAGAGTTTTGCATTTTAATCCGATGTTCTGCTTTTGAACTCTCATGGCGTGGAAGCAGTGAGAATGTAAATTCATTTTAGCTCAGAGGACATGTGGAGCTGTAGATTTTTGTAGCCCCACCTCCATATAGGTAGTTACACATCTATAGCATCTAGTGGGCATGATAGTTGTTTAGTATGTGAGTAGGCTGATCATTGCCGACCACAGCGATCCACTGTCTCTCACTAACAATGTTACAATAAAAATCTAAATATACAATACCCTGCTCCCAAAAAAACACAGTACAAATATCCAGCAAACATTGCATGTATATGTAGCAGCCACAAAACTTGCTTTTACCTCCCAGTGTTTTGGGCCGCAGGTGGCTGACTGTGCGCTGATGAATGGTGACACTACCGAGCACGCTCAGTACATTCACAACCAGCACAGCAGAAGAACAGTTATGCAGTGCTGGTTTAGGCAACCAACCAAATCCTAACATAGTTCATACCATTTTATCCCTAACCCCACAGCTGGACTCTCAAATGACCAATCTTTTGGGCTTTACTTAAGTACACGCTGGCACTTATGCTGAACAGGGACATAAATAAATAAATGTATTTTCAACAGTGTTCCTTAATGTTTCCTTTTTGTTGCTGTTTGTGAAAAGCTACAATGGCGTCTTTGGGGAGCTTGTTACAGTACATTTTAGAAGAGGCACTGTTTCCCCTCTATGGGAAATTTTACAGAAATTTCAGATGTACTACACTGTCAATGCAGAGTGCAGAGCTTTAGGGATTTCACTTTGAAAATGTTCAGACTTTTTAGTAATTGCATACATCTTCTGCTCTTTAGAGGAATCTAGGAGGTGTCTTAATGGATATGTAAAGGAGTCAGGGTGTGCAAATGAAGTTGAGCCCACTGGTTAGAATAGAAGAAATTAATAGAAAATGTTGATGAAATCACATTTATAGTGGTGAGTAGGCCATCTAGATAAAAAGCAGTATAGTTAAAGTATAATATAGTGCAACATAATCCAATAATATTATGACATCTTATTTTAAAGATTTAATGAATATACACTGCCCTCATCTTTTTGAAAAACTGTTTGATGTTTGCAGAAATACGCTTATTGACTTTCTTGCCAAGAGTTAGATGAGAAGATCAATACCACTCTCATGTCTGTAGGATAAATATACAGCTACAGCCAGATGTCTGTGAAGGTTCTCAGTCATCCAGGTCATAGTTAACCAAGGAAGGTTAAAATCAAGGGAAACTGGACTTGGTTGAAGACAGCAGCTGGTTAGCTTAGCTTAGCATAAACACTAGAAACAGGGGGAAACAGCTAGCCTGGCTCTAGTTGAAAGACAAAATCCTTATCAATCAAATCTCCCTTACCAGCACCTCTAAAGCTCATTAATTAACAGGTTATACCTCCTGTTAGTTCACCAAAGTGCAGAAACTTGACCTCGAATTTTAGCTGCTCCATAATGTTGCCAGGCAATCAGCAAAGATTACAAGAATATACAGCAAGAAATATTTCTGCACATAACCCCTCATAAAACAAAAATGTGTCCATTTTACAATTTAGTTTTTGTACAGATTAAACAAATGAGATATAACTGTCAGCAAGAAAGCAAACAAGTCTATTTAACTTTTACCACAATACCTAGTGGGAATAGTTAAGTCAAATATGCACTGTCAGCAAACACTGAGAGTTCCCCCCAGTGGCTCCAATATAATTTGAATTTTTTAATAGAGGTACAGGGGGAGAGTGTTGAGTTGGACTTCTCTGTGTTGTACAGTATGTTATCAGTGGCAGCCTACTTTTGCATAGCAAATAAAATACAATTATCAAAGTAGCATAGTAATGACCAGGTCTCTGTCACAGAAGTGTCCCAGGCAGGTGAGATGTGTATTAAATTTGCTTCATATTTTATGTTTCTTCTCTGCAAGCTTCAAAAGCCAGTTTTTATTCCACACAAGACTTTATATACCCTAGATTCTGGCAGTGTTTATATAAAAACTATGTGTCTTCTCTTTCCCCGCTGAAACTTCACAATGTTGTGCAGACTCACTAGGGGCTTACATAAAGAAGTCGCTGGGCAGATTCATCTACTGTCTCCATAAACACATATATTGGCTATGTTGCGCCTGCGTAGGAATATTTCTACTGAAGCCGTTTTAGGAATGTTGTGATATCACTTGTGATGTCTTTAACCCTAATTTATCCACCTACCTCTTTTATCTCATCTATCTTTCACGATTTCTCCAATTCCCTTTGCTCTGACCCACTGACTTGCCTTTACAGTAACAGCCAACCAGAGCTGAACGTATAAACAGCTGATGTCTGAACAATGGTGACAAAACTGTGCTCAGGAAAAGTCTATAGATTTATTTTAGGGCGCTTTGTGGCTGGAAGGCTTGGGAGGAAGCAGGAAGTCAGCGTGGTTGTCGTGGGGATGGAAAGGGAACAAAAGAATTGGAGCAGACTGGAGGGGAAATGGGTGTGGTGGGCCCAAATACCTACTGACCACAAACAGATTCATTTGCTAGCACTGAAATCTGTAGTCTTACTCAGAGAGAGACTTTCCAAAGACGTAGCTTGGTGGCTAAAGGCCAGTAGAGTTAAGATTGACCGCAGAGTAGATCCACAGTCCGAACTAAAGAGCTGATCTCAGACCAGTAAATGAACATGAATGAGCGTTGTCAGTGTTCTCAGATGCTACGTAGAATTCAGCCAATTTATTGTATTGCTACACTATTTGGTTACTATTTGGTATAATGAGTGGATGTCCAGCAGTATTCATAGCATATGCAGAATTTCAAAGAAAATCTACTGCAAGAGATACGATAAATGCCACGAATTAAACTGAGAGAGTTTGATTCATGCACTTCTTACTGGTACTGGACTAATGTTTAAAAAATAGGAGGATCTGGAATATCTTACTGACTTTCATGTAAAGGTGGGAGGTGCAAAACATTGTTCCAATTATGGTTGTCAGTCTGGCAATGATGGATGATGCCAATATTGTAGCAAACAACCACTGCCTAAAGTAGCAGAGCTTCCTGCCTACATCCTACCAGGATACTGCTAACTATTATGAGCAGATATTGCCCCCAGGCATACATTTGGAATTAGCGCTCCGTTGAATTATTATAGTTACACCATGCTTTTTCGGCAGCATTGCATCAACTTTGTTCAAGGAAGCTGTCGAGGATGTGCTTTGTACTCACATCTGTTTGTGATATTCATTGACAGGATATTGAGGCACACTAGATGTCTGGAAAGAGTCCAGTGTGATGACATTAGATTGGCCTCTGCTATTTGCAGATGATCTTCTGCCTTTGGCTTAATTGGATCATGGTATCCGATGTGCACTGAAGTAGTTCTCTCACGGGGAAAGATGTCCCAATCAAGTAGGGAGTGAGCAGCTGCTTCCATAGAAGGGGATCGGGGTCATTTTCACAAGTGAGGGCGAAGGGTGAGATCATTAGACTGACTGCGAGTTATTGCAGTGGCAGCACTAATAGACATTATATGAGACCCTGGTGATTAAGAGAATACACAAAGCACAGTTTGCTTACCTTTTTACCTTTTTCTGACCCTAACCTGGTTGTAAGCTTAGAGATGTGACAAAGAGCCAAAATTAAGTTTTTTGCAAGATGATCAAAGGATTTAACATCTTAATGCTGTACTCACATGTCCATATTTACATCCTGTCCATACTTTCTGCAACGAGATGCCCTCTTAAAGCAATTTAAGTGTAAGAGATGTAAAGCACAGCTGAAGTTAATCCAATTTTTGTTTTTCGAACCGAATTCCCACATTGGATTACTATCTCTGTCTCTATCTCTCACACAAGTAGGGAATTTAATGCTAAAAAAGACTAACAAATGCATATATTATCTTTATTCATTAATTCATTATCTTCATCAATTTCCTTTGGGACAACTCAAGGGTTTGGTGGAAGCTTACATATTATTTGCTAAAATTATTTAAAACATTACTGCAAATACAGTGACAATAACATGAACGTTTGCATTTGCATGTAACACAATGATCCTGCTATAGATAATACCTGTTTTAAGTTATATGTAAGAGGTATGTATTGACAATAAATATATATATATACATAAGATTTTTTTTTCTTCAGAAGATTTTTAAATGTGTTGGCATAATAATGGTCACATTTAAAGATGTTAGGTTAATTATGTGAGCTATCAGGAGCCTCAAACCAAAAACACTGCTGTCAGAATAGGCCTTGCATTAGTCAAACACCAGTTATACTGGAGTGCAAATCCCTCACAATAATGACAATACTGAAAATGTCATATTAATTAACTTTATACAACTAATCGGTGCTTGTTGTGCATGTAATTCACATACAGGAAGTTTAAGTTCAGTTTTATTTTACGTTTGATTCTCTGCTGGTGGGAGATAATCTGCCGGGTTTTGGGGTTGTTGTATTTTTTTCAGATTCTCCCTCACTTTTGTATATGTATGAGTATATTAGCATTGGTGTCTGTTCAGATTTAGACTTTCAGATGTGACCTTTGTTGTCTAAATGTCAGGGAGATTGGAGAGGGAGCCCACAGAGGTAGGGCGGGTTTATGTAATCTGCTCACTCTGCATTTCACACACACAAGCACAGAGCAGGGGGGAAAAAAGCCTGTTTGAGGACGTTGTCATATCTCAGCTGTGATGCCTTGTACTGCTCTCTGCAACTCACTGAAAGCCTGGCTTTCAAGAGCCATTTCTTTTATCAGCATGTATGTGCAGAAAGTGTCCTGGAAATTATTTATGGCTTTAAAAATACTGATATAGTGCACTCCTTTGGTGTTATTCTTTTAAATTTATTCTGAGGTCTTTTGATCCATCCCAGAGCTTTCAGCTGAATGTGAAGACAGAGTTTAGTTTGAAGAGGGTTTCTGTATCTGTGCACTCGTTGGATGGTTGATTATGTGTGGCTGGTTTTGGGAGCGTGGGCACTGAACTGAACGGATCCTCCTGTATGAATTAATTCATGATTATATTGTGCTCTCTTCATAATCTGCCAACAATGACAGGCGCGGACACCAGGACAAGTGCTGCAGGCCGGGATGCGCTCATGTGTAATACAATGTTCACCTTAAGTATCACTGTGAACATGGAGGCCAAAATAATGATGTGCATGCCAATGGCAAACACGTGCATCAGATGGGAACTGGAGCCATTTTGTCCTGTCACTCACAACACTGAGCCTTAAAGGAATACTGCCCCTAAAAACTATGTTTTTAACACTCACACAACCCAATTCTCTGGTATCTATCCATATGCTCAGTATGTTCCAGTCATATTTTTGCCAAATGATATCATCTAGCAACTAAGTTGTTTATGTTGGGCCTGAGCATAAAAAGCTAACTAAGCAAGCAATGTGTGTATTTACATGTATTTCAGTGCAAACATGACAGTTTGGAAGATATTGAGCATATGGAACAGCAGCTGCAGGAATGGGTGGAGCTGTTTTGAGATTTTGGTACCTGGCATGAAGCTGAGTTGCTGTTAAAATCTATTGTAAACGTCATATTTTCAAGCTCACTGCAGCCTCTGTCCTCTCTGTCTCACCAGGCTATTCACAACAACCTGTAATTTCTGTTCCTACTGCTACAAGGATGCACCATGTTATTTTGAGGGCACAAATGATCAGTTCAAGGGAATAATATCTTCATACGGCTCATTTGTGACCTTTAGGATTTTTGAATGTGTGTGACTATCAGGAAATTGTTACTCTGTTACAGTTGTTTCTTTTGCAGTGTATATGTATGTCATAATATCTTCCTGATCCCAGGGCGTCACATGATTACCACACCACTTTTCCTAGGGGCTTGGAAATGAGATTCACCATAAGTAATGGGCCAACCTCAGTGCTGCTGAACATCTTTTCCTTTCCACAAATTAGTGTTTGTTTAGTTTGTAGGACTGCAGGTACACAGCCTTTCTAGACCAGCTTTTAATCATGTTTCTTTGTACCTTTATTTATTTAAAGTAGGCTTTCTGAGCCCTATGCTTTATTTCACGTCTTACAATATCTTCAGATTACCACTGCAACCACAGTCTCATCTGTGGGACAGCCCCACTAGTGCACTTTGAGGTTAACCGGGTTGCTCAAGGGCATCTCAACAGTGGTAGTGAGGTTGGGACACTCCCACAAACCCGTTGGATTCCAGTGTGCAAAAACAAGGATGTGATCTCTCGCTGACCCACCCACCCACGCTGCTAGTGGAGTTTTCCCAACCTATGTTTTTAGTCTGTAAATCCAAGTTTGTGTGTGTGTGTGTGTGTGTGTGTGTGTGTGTGTGTCCTTGCAACAGCATACACAATTAAAATGCTAATTAAAATGCATTCACAAAACACTTAAAATGCACTTTATCCTAATCTCATTACATTATACAGAGTGTCTAGTTATTAAATTAAAGGGGAGCTTCACTGATTTTACACATCAAGATCAGTTTACGAGTCAAACGGAGTACCACTCAGCCTGTAAAAACAGATATAAGTCTTCTCCTGTATTTGGGTATATACAGAGGGTTTAACGATGAATGACGAAAAAATGCTGTCAAATTACATTATGAGAAATGACGGATACAGCGCTTTTGAAGCTGGTCCTGTTAGGGACTAAGTATATATATATATCTTGCTGCATTGATTGTGGCCCTTTTTAAACATTCTGTTTTATGCAAGCAACATTGTGGAAGTATAATACTAAATTGGAGAATTATTTAAATATAAGTTTATATTATTGTGAATTGCGCTCCATGTTGTTATTACAGGACAAGCAGGTTATTATAAGTTAATGTAATAAAAAATCTAAGTTGTACTATAACTGTAAACGTGTGCAATGGTGACGTCACTTCTATATCCTGATGCTGTCAAAGAAAGAGTACTAATCTTGAAACACCTTGGAACCTACATAGCTGCTTTCCAAAACTTTTTTATATTCTTCATGCCTACATTGTGGAGTGAGCAAATTAAATTTCACATTTTTGCAGTGAAAATCTTCACATATTTCTTTCAGGCAGTAATACAACTTAACCCTGATTTTTTTAAGACAGCATTTTTGTCATTTACAAGGATACACAATTGTGTATTTTGCCAGAGAGTAAAAATGAAAGTGTGATGCAGCCCAGTGTCAAGATTCACAGGCCCACCTTTCATTTTGTTACTATGAAAAAAAAGTGTGAATATGAGTACAGACTATTTTATAAATGAAACAGGAACATCTTATTTGTAGTAGGCCTACTACAAATAAGATGAGGGTACCAAACATTTTACTCCCCCATTTTAGTCCCCAAATAGCATGTGCATTCATGTGATATGAAAACTTACTTTGCTCCAGAACTGCTTATTGTAAGACATATTTTAGAAAATGCAATAATTTAGAATCAAACCACTCAAACAAAGATTCAAACTATGTCTTCAGTAAACATTTTTGATCATGTAGATACTACTATTGGATGCCCATGGATGGCGCCTTTAGTGATTGCTGCTTGCATCAGTGATGTTTGTTTAGCGCACCAGTGGTAATACAGTGAAAATTATGGTTGATAATCAGATCAACTGCACTCTATATCTGCTTGTTGCGTGGCCACAGACAAATAGGCAGAAAAGGCTGACACTATGCCAATAAAATTATATGATGGTGATCACTTTGAGGAACGTGCATCCATTGTTCTGACATGTATTCCCCTTCATCACGGGCTGTTAACGATAAAAGATAAATCACCACTGCACGGTGATATTTTTAGATGAGGTGGGAGATGAATGAGGTTATGATTCTGGCCTCTGTGGTCGATGTAGTCAGCGAGGGGCTGGCTGTGCCCCTCCCCCGACTGTAGGTGATGGCTGATGCCGGTAGTCAAGCAGGGGAGCACTGATCAGTATTAATGGGCTACAGGACCGCCTCTCAGCCTCACAGCCGATCTCTCTGTGGTCCCCACTCACCGGAAGGCAGCTCGGCAGCTGCGAACAGCCTGCGCACAGCCTCTCTCTTGTTTGCTTTGAGAATCTATTGGCCTGAGAGTCGGTCGGTTTAGGGGAAGAGGCGAAACACCGGCAGGTGTTGACTAGCGGGGAGAAATCGCGGTGCAGACTGATGACGATGATGATGGTGAGGATGATGCATCTCTTCCCGTGCCTATATGAATTACATCGCGTAGTGTGAAGAGGCGTAGGGGCATCATTTTTTTCCCATTTCTTGCCTAACTCTATGGTGGATTTCTCGGTCGATTTGAGGCTACGTGTCTTGACGGGGAGAGCTGAATACTGCCTGTCACAGAGAGCGCATCTCAGCATCGGCCTGCAGCGCTGCGCCATGGCCTTGGATGTCCAGACTTGCGCGGTGTTTACGGTGATCGCGGTTCTGGTGCTTGTGAACGTGCTGTTGATGTTCATCCTCGGTACTCGTTAATGGATCTGCGCTTGGGGCCCGGTTCGCAGCGCACCACACTTTCACACAGGAGAGGAGAGAAAGGCAGTGCGCGTTGGTCGAGAGCGGGGACACCCGGCGCTCCAGCACGGCTACGCGTTGAAATGAATGACGTTGGTACAACATAATGTATTTCTGTTACCCCCTCCCCAATCCTTCGTTATGTCTTGTGTCCTCACACCGTTTGTGATAGCTAGTGTTGTCTGGTGCTGGTCGTAGTTGTGCGGATACAGATCTGTAATGCTCTTACCTTTTCTGTGGTGACTGGAAATTCATATCTCCCCGCATATAAACATGTCCCCCCCCCCCTACGTCGATCTCCCTCTCTCCTCCATGTTGTATTTTGTTGATTATACCTATAGATACATTTGTTATTGTAATAATTCAAATTTTAGATGAAAAAATGAGTGTGATGGTATTTTTAACAACAGCCTGCTGCTGCGTCAGGACTTGTTTTCCTATTGTGATCCACTGTAGCCACATCCTCAATATGGCAGCTGATAGCTGAGCAGTGATCTCTCCTCTGAAGTAAATGTGATATTTGTAGCAAATAGCGGTGCAAGTGAGAGGTTTGTGCTAGTGATCATATATGCTAGAGGATCATTGTAATCTCAGCAGAACAGTAACCAATAGCAGCCAGGGCTAGGCCTAATAAAGGAGGGCCTCTGTCACTCCAGGTTTCCCCCATTTTAGATGCAGCTAAACTCAGCTCCCATTTCATAGCCCACAATATTCACAATACTCCTGTTTGTAACATTTCAACCTGACATTATTACACAAATAGTGGCCAGGCGTTGACCATAGTATATGTGCATATTTCTCACAGATGAAATTTCTTCCTAGTGCAGGTGGAGATAAAAATGCTTATTTCCTTTTTTCCCCGCATGCAGTAGCATAATCTAATAAAGGATTGGAGGCAGGTGTCATGAATGTTGAATGAATGTCAGAAATAGATATGCTAAAAGCCTATCCCAGAGCCATCCATGACAGTCCTATTAATAGGTATGTTAGGCTGGCTCAGTTTCTTGAAGATACTGTATGTGCTCTCTCACACTCTTAAGTGCTGTGTGTTTCCTGTGTGTGTCTAGTTAAGTGGTAAATGTTGTAATAATGGTAGAGAAAGAAAAGTTTGGCCATCACATGCAGTGGCATGTGGGCTGGTGTTTTCATCACTGTGATACAGAGTCAGAGCATCCTTCCTAGTGGGGACCCCCACAGGACTGTAAACATAGCATCATAATATTGTGTACTGCGGTGGTTATGGCTCAGTTGGCTAGCAGTGATAACACAGTGCCACTTATAGATGTGCATTCACATGTAAGCATGTGAGCATGCTAAGTTGCGTGTGTGTGTGAGATAGGCCAGGTGGGTGTTATCTGTAGTTCCTCTTTGAATCAGAGTGGTGCACACGTCCCTAGTGTTCACACATTTGTGATCCCTCCAGCGCAGGTGCCTTCTAATAGAGTTCTGTTAAATGCTGTGCTGTCAGAAGTGTCAATGTGCGGATGGTGCGTGCAAGCGAGACAACAGTGTTTGTGTGTGTGTGTGTGTGTGTGTGTGTGTGTGAGGATGTGTGTGTATTTCTCACCGGGTTTTAGGCAGAGCATCTTTGATTGGCTCCCAGACTCAGGGTATGAGTGTATTACATAACAGGGTTGGCAGACACAGGGAGGACGGACCGCGAGACTCACTCAGTGCGTCGGAAAGAGAAGCCTCTTTCTGGAATACAGCACCTTGTTACTCGTCATCGCAGGCTCGGCTCTTGCGGAGGACCATCGCTACGACCACTTCCAAAAGAGATTTTATTATCATGATTGTATGAGCCGGACTTCTCCATGCATACGCTCTCTGAACAGTTACATGTCACAAACATGGTAAGGCTGACTGAAGGCGTGTGCGTGTGTGTGTGTGTGTGTGTGTGTGTGTGTGTGTGTGTGTGTGTATGCTCAGGGATGCTGTAGGTGCTTTGGTGCAGATGTGCTATGGCTAGAGATAGAGGAGGATGTTGGAATGCAGTGGAGCTGCCAGTGCAGTGAATGCTGATGTGTTGTGCTGCAAAGATGATATAAGCGAGTGAATCGGCTCTTTATTCTTACATATTTCCTTTTCAGTCTCAATGTCTGTGCCGGAACGTGAAACAGACAGTATTTTCATATATGTCCACTTATAGGGATAGATTCCTCTGCATTCATTTGCATTGACCCAAATACAGGTTTTGCGGTTTAAAGACGACTGCTTCGCCCTCTGATCTTTGATGTTGTAACTGCAGTGTAACCATAATGATGACATAGGTCCTTACAGCTGGTAGGCACACAGGTGATGATGAGTATTGTGGCAAGACTTCTCTGTGTTTGTGAGACTACAGTATGTTTACTGAGTGCCTTTTGATCAAGCTAGGTATGAGGTTGTGCTAAGGCGGGAATTGGGAAGATTGATTATGTAATGCTTTTAATTTATTCCAACATGTAGAGGCAAAAAGGTTGCAATGTATTTGAGAGGGCAGTGCTGATCTTATTAGAGAGATGGAGGGATGAAGAGAAGGAGAGGACTGAGCAGGGAGGAACATTGGCTGTGAAAGGATCTCTATCTGTCTCTCTCCCTCACTCTTTCTGTCTGTAGCCTATATTACAGCAGATTGATGGTGACTGGAGAGATTGTGCTCGGAGTGAATGGGGCTGAAAATGGAGTGGTGCTGGGGGGAGGGGGGTGGGTGTGTTGGAGGAGGCAGGCTGGGGTGTGGATTAGGACAAGCAGACATTACAGTCAAGGAGCAAGAAGCAAGACTGACCTCAGTGCCAAGGCTCATCTGTTCTGTTGGTGCTGTTTCAGGCCAAGGTCCTGATGTCTGACGTGATGGACAAGTAAAACTGATTTGGCTACCACTAGCTATTCCTGTATGTGTTTTCTAAACGATCCATCTGTGTAATAAATGATTTAAAGTCAAATTCCTTTTCCTGAATCAACAAGGATTTTAAAAATCTTTTTGACTTCTATTCTTGTACTGTTTCCATGGCAGCGTGACACATGTTTTTGCAGTAATCCTCCTCTCTTCCATTAGTGGAGAGCTTGGAGATATGGGCTAAAGCTATTGTTACCCCAGCTCCCAGCCCTATGTGATGCCTGATTGAATCAACATACTCATGACATATTTGTTCTAAAACCTGTATGCAGAGGCCCACACTACGTACCTTTGCATTTTACACTGACATGGAAATGATCATGTTACTGGATTCTCTAATGTGATTGGTTTGCCGTTTTAATATTTAATCGCAGAGTGCTATTGCAGTTACTCAGTGGTCCCTCTTTGTGTGGATCTGCTCACAAAGGCACACAAGCCTAAATTTGGAATTATTCGGGTGCATCCTGAAGTGTCCTTGCCTCATCCTCATCATCTTGTCAATACCAGTGAAGCATCCTCATCTGTCGCCATGACGACGGCCGTTCTTTCCCCTCCGGGCATGGTCGTCCCTCCCTATGTTCACCCGTCTGTCTTGATTGGCTTATATCCCCTGTAGCTGTCTCAGTGCGCCATCAGGGAAGTACACTTGTCTACAGGTTGAAGGGGCAGCGTAGCTACAGAGTCTTGGGCGCTTGGATCCTGATGGGGGGTTCGGATGCGTGCAAACAACCAGCTGTTTTTCATGGACGTTCTAATACACTGCATCAGCGCATAGGTGGAATAGCATTTTTGTGCTGGAGTGATGAAGTCCATTTTAAAGGTTTTTCCCATCAAGGGATTTATTTTAGAAGAGGCAAAGCAATATTAAAGTACTGCAGGAAAAAGCATAACTAGCTCAATTTAGAAAATAACAGTAGCTAATATGCAAAAGCTTTAGTACAAGTAAAGAACTAATTTATTGTCCGTTCATGCGACATCCCTGTCTCCAGGCCTTTGATTACTCCTTACCTAGAGCCTAAGCAGCTCCTGTCAGGCTTGGTTAGCACTGGCTGCTCTGCCCACAGCCCCAGGGACTGGATGCATGGTTAGCTCTGGATTGGAGAATGCTGCTGAACACTACTTTGGAGTGAAACAATTGGAACAAACAGTTGGAGCTGTGCCATACAGGGGTTTAATTTGTTAAAAGTTAAAAGTGTGGCTGCACGTGTGCCTGTAATGTATGTGTGTTTGTGTATGCTCCAAGGAAACAAAGCTAAGTCCTCAGTGTGATGGATGGTGAGGCTGTCTGGTGGATGGATGATGTCAGACTCAGACTCACATCGTCTGCTGTCTCTTGTCCCTTAAACCTTTAGCCTTTCCAAATGCCCTAAAGGATACTGATCACCTGACCTACGCTTTCCTGACCCTGCAGACTACACCCAATGCATGCACCTAACATATACTCTGCTCATGTACATGCGCACAGTTGTACAATTTAAACATTTATTTTCAGTGTTGTATAATGTCCTCATTATTTATTCACAATGCTAAAATCAATAGAAAAGATATGTTGAGTCATCCTTCCATGTTTTGTCAAAGTGCTGCAGATGAAATAACAAGCCCTGATGACAGCATGAAGGAAGGGAGATTATCCCTTCACATTTGTTTGCTCCTCAGCATTTATATTACATTAACACATGTAATTATTCTAATGTCATAATGGGCCAATTACAGTCCCTGTGTGGAGACTGGTGCTGTGCTTCTGAATGCTGTGTTGTTTCTCCACTAATGGCTCTGCCTTTATTGTGTTGTTGTATTTTGTTGTGTTGTACTGTGGACTGTGTTGGCTATTGTGTTGTTCTATTTGCAATCCCTAAGCAGCCAGTGGGCCCTGGCTTTGAGGGTGTGTATTTGCATCCATTAGTAATCTGAGTGGGTTTAACAACAAGGATTCACACACATCGAGGCTAAAATGAGGCAGAGAATTGAATTACAATCACTTTCAAGTTTAATTTCAATGCTGGTTTTGATCACATGGATCCATACTTATTGGTCTGTGTCTGCAGAGCTGTTCATGTTGTTTCCGCAACTGTGGCTTCATGGAATGAGAATAAAGCGTAAGATGTAGCCTTTCTTTCCCTCCGATTTCTCCAGTTGATAAGTGGAGGTTCAATCGTCAACGCTGAGGCGGTATGGGACCATGTGACCATGGCGGACCGGGAGTTGGCGTTTAAGGCCGGTGACGTCATCAAGGTGCTGGACGCCTCCAACAAGGACTGGTGGTGGGGCCAGATTGATGAGGAGGAAGGATGGTTCCCTGCCAGCTTTGTACGGGTGAGTTAGCTGCATCCATGGCTGGCCAGCGACCATAGACACAACACACACCCACACACATACAGAAATGGAGGCACATGAACATATGCACACAAGCTGATAAATACACAGAGGAAGGTGCACATGCACAAGTATACGCTATATACACGAAAGTGTGCACAAAACACACACACATTGAAATGCTTGCTCTACACACACACAGTGAAAAATGCTAGATTTTAATAATGCATAACACTCAAGAGATGAGAGAACAGCTAGCTAAGTGCCTTTATCTGGTGTTCAGGGACAGCGAAACAAAGATGCTGATGAGCCCCTTTTTTAGTTTGGCATCACCTTCAACTCCTACCCTTGAAATTTACACTTTACACCATGATTATATAATCTCACCCATATCTGAGTTTATCTAAATCCAGCTTCTAATGCAGCTACTGTATGTAATTCTATACTTTTTACTTATTGAAGGAAGAATTAGCATCCTTGTTGTAGGTGGAGGCTTCCCACAGCAGTGCACCTCCTCCCCAGACACTCCTCATGGCCATTCCCACCTGTCCACCCTTCCATATTCACTCCTGAGAGGGCAGGGCAGACAGGCTGACTGACTGTCAACCAAAAAGTATCTTTCTGTTCTGTCATTCTCTCTCTCCAAGGTGGAACCCCACCCTCCTCAGCCCCAAACAAAACAGGTTTTCTATATCAACCCCATAGCAACTCCACGGTTCCAAAACACCACGTCAAAGGTGCGTTTTCCCAACTTCATCCACCCATCCAGCCTGCCCGCCCACCCGCCCGCTCCAGTCTGTCCACACAACGTACCCTCAACATTACCAAACATTAACGTTCCCATGACTTTTATCACATCATCCTCAACAGGGTCGATAGAAAGGCAGAACTGATGAGTCAAGAGTAAAATTATGTTAAATGTCTTCTTAGTGGCCTATGCTCAAATTCTACAATTGTGTTGATCTAGAATTAGATGGATTCTGGAATAATTATTCCTGTTAACATTCATTGTTGGTTCGATTTTAAATATTGATTATTTTCTCAGCACTCTATTTACTATTGACTCTGACTATTTCTCAGTCTTAACGCTGCGCTGGTAGTTCTCGTCTGCAGTCAGTGCTCTACCACCCGTCACTCTGCTTGTCTGTGGTGCTGCATTTCTCATCGTGTGTTTGGCATTCTACCCGTCGGTTCTTTGATGTTCTCTTGGCAAACTGTGTGTCATCGGGCGCTGGCTGCTGGACATCTGAAACCACGCTCACTTGGCCCTTTCTATGAGCGAGAGTGGAATACACTCTGGATGTGGATCTGTGTGTGAGTGTGTGTGTGTGTGTGTGTGTGTGTGTTGGTTAGCGCATGCATGTGTGAGGAGATTGTGAGGTTGTGTGCGAGTGTATATGCATGCATATGTGCAGGGGGAGAGATTTCTTTTGAGTCACACACAGGGCCGAGGTTGGGCATTTCATATCATCTGGGCACCAGTCTCAGAAAGAGGCCTTTTTTAAAACTCTGGAGTGTTTGGCAGTTTGTCCCTCACCTTTCTGACATGCTGGACCAACAGTCTTACTCACTGTCCAAACTACCAGAGACCCTCTAAATGAAGCTCTGTGTGTGTGAGATGTGTGTTTATCTGTGTGATGTGCGTGTGTGTAAGTGTGTGTGCTGTGTGCATTCATGCTCATGAGGTATGAGTAATACCACCCCTTAATATGACAAAGTTATCTGATGTGAATACAGAAATGTAACTCTTTACTAATACTTTTTTCATCAGATTTATGCAACGCTTAACTGAGCCCATTTCATATTCAAGTGAATGTGTGTGTGTGTGTGTGTGTGTGTGTGTGTGTGTGTGTGTGTGTGTGTGTGTGTGTGTGTGTGCGCGCGAATGTATTTGCACTCAGCTGTGGGTGAACCAGGAGGATGGGGGAGCGGAGCCAGCTGAGGGGACCAGCGAAGTACAGAACGGGCACCTGGACCCGACCAATGACTGCCTGTGTCTGGGCTCGCCCCTCCAGAACCGAGACCAGATGAGAGCTAACGTCATCAATGAGATCATGAGCACAGAGAGACATTACATCAAACACCTCAAGGACATCTGTGAGGTACTAAACACGTGCACACACATATAGTTCCAGGGCAGGTAAACGGGAAACAACCGAATTAGCTGAAATGTGTCCCACATTCACACTTTTATTCAAGGCTCTTTTTTTTCTGTTGATGTCAAAACAGTCCAGAAATAACTGTCTTTTTTGTTACATATGAAAACACAATTTGTTAATTGTACACAGTAGTGTCAGCTGCCACACTTGGAGCGATCTAGTCCAGATTAAATTTGTCATTGTATTATGAATCATGCCAATGTGACAAGCTAAAATCCACACCTAATAAAATTAAGCAAACGCCTTGCTATTTGTGACATTATTGTTGCCTTTTGTGAAGCCACCCCTTTATAATTTTGTCACTCTTATTAAATGTAGATTTTTCACAATTTGTGAATTTTTCCAGTCTAGTATATATACGGGCCTGGTTTAACAAGGCATAGTGTTAGTCCATGGTGTAGTAAAAACATGTACAATAACATTTCATCTAACATGAAACTGTTTTACCTTTGTGAGCATGACAAAGCTAATAGTGACTGGTCCTCTGTCCATATCTTGATATTAAAATCAAGAAGTCAAAAGGAAGCAGTGTCATGTGATAATTGGTTCAATAAAAACAAATATTTGTGGGAAAGGAAGATAAGTCATGTGAACATGAATTGGCATTAAGATTTCCAGTCATGACCAAGCAGCTACATGATTGTTTTATTTATGATAGAAAACAGACCCTAGTTATAATCACACTTCCATACCTATCTATTTGTTCTACTGCTACAGTAGCAGTAACAATATAACATGCTGTTAGACAGTGCTGTAGTCTATTGCCACTAGTTGTTCGTCCTGCTGGAAAATATAGATACAAATTCACAAAAGTAACAAACAGAACTAGTTAAAATAAGGATGCATTAATTCTATTTTTTAATGTGAAGCAGTTCATTCTTGTTGTTTGTCACCAGCACAGCCACCACATTGGCTGGTTACACAGCGGTCATATCAGTATACAGAACGATATAACTTTGCATCATGACTTTGGGTGGGCAAGATTTTCTAGTGGAAATTCTTGCTTATCTAATCACCTTTCCTTAATCATCTGTGTGCCCTTTGTCTGTATTCCGGGTGAAGCGTGATGTTTAGAAATAGTTGCAGTAAAGCGCAAATTTCACCTTCTCACCTGTACACTTGGGAGTACTCCATGAGAGTACTCAGCACTTTTCAACTTGCCATAACCATGCACAGGCAAGAAGAGTTAATAGCCATCTTTGTTGTGCTTGAAATAAGATTATGGACAAGATGAGATTTATACTTTGTCATAGCTATTTTCAAACTGTGTGTCACACATAGGTAAAGGTAAAGGATTCAGGAAAGCTGATTAAAAGGGAATACTGCTATGAAATCTCCGTACACATGAGGTCAAAATGTCAATAAGCTGTTTTTTTTTTCCTGGATCTAAATGGGACACTCCATGACTGTAGTGGCTGTGCTTGTCACTAAGGGGGTATCATAGAAGCTTCTTATCATTATGTAAAATATAAAATATATACACAATATTCGATTATCTTACAAAGATAATCCTTTTCTCAAATCAAGGAAACACGGCTTTAATTTGAATTGTGTTGAACTTGACTTTAAAGAACAAAACAAAAAGCCTTAGCATGTGTTTTTTTTTCAAAGACAACAGAGAGAATTCTGGGTAGTGGAGTGTGAAATAGCAAAAACCTACCTCTTACAGCAAATCTGTTCCCATAGTGCAAAGGCTTCAGGGCATTTAATTAACCACAAGAATTGGACTGACAAATTGGGGCCACAGTTCGACCTATACAAAATTGTTTTTGGCTGTACAGAAGCTTCTGAAGAGTCACAGTTCATTCCGATTCAAATGAATTTTAGTTAAGGAATGACTTAACATGTTTATTACAAAGAATGAACAGAAATAGCCCTGCATACTTTCCTGTACTATTTTCTGACTCATACCCTTGCAGCCATGTCACAATTCAGGTCCTAGCACTTCAACTGTATCGTCTTTGAAAGTTTCACAGTAGTTGAAACGCATGTTGTTGCAGGGTTACCTGCGGCAGTGCAGGAAGCGTGTGGACATGTTCAATGACGACCAGCTGAAGGTCATCTTTGGGAACATCGAGGACATCTACCGCTTCCAGATGGGCTTTGTTAGAGACTTGGAGAAACAGTACAACACAGAGGAACCCCACCTCTCTGAAATTGGACCGTGCTTTTTAGAACACGTGAGTTTTCTTAAGTATTTTCTTTTTTTAACACACTTTGATAAAAAAAAATGTATGAAGGGAGAAAAAAAGAAAAACGCTGTCCAGGCGAGAGTAGCCATAATTGCTACTAATTTTGTTAGGCCTGATATCTCAAGATCAGAACTTAATTATCTAGTTATCTACCAGTTAAGTTATGGAGTCACCAGCAAACAGTTCAAGATGACGAGATATTTAAGCTTTATTATTGAGAAAACAGCTCTAATAATTTATTCATAATATAATATATAATAATAAAGTTATTGAAAAGAGGATTCGTTACATATTTTCCTCTCTCATCATGGATCTTTCCTTTATTCTATAGCAAGATGGTTTTTGGATCTATTCAGAATACTGTAACAACCACTTGGATGCCTGTATGGAGCTGAGCAAACTGATGAGGGATGGCAGGTACCAGCACTTCTTCGAGGCCTGTCGCCTCCTCCAGCAAATGATTGACATTGCCATAGATGGCTTCTTGCTCACCCCTGTCCAGAAAATCTGCAAATATCCACTGCAGTTGGCTGAGCTTCTCAAATACACTGCGCAGGAGCACAGGTATGGTTCGCTTTAGCCAAGGTCACATTTAATCTGCTGAATGTGTTGCTGCTTAATGGTAGTTCATTTGTTTCTAAAAAGAATCCGTTACTGATGCATCATTGTGTTCCAGTCGTGTTGTGTTGAAACGCAGCAGTTGCTCGTGTTGGGTTTATTCTACCAAAGCGGTGATTATCCATGAATGAACTAAAAAAAAAATGTTTTGAACTGTTTTACCAGCTTTCTGTGAATGTTTTAAGGAAAACATTTCATCAAGGAATCTCAGTTGTATTGAAAATGACAATTCACAACCATGTCAAATCATTTTCATTTCTATACACGGCCATAGGATTATTGCATAGAACCGCGGATATAAATAGATTGTAGATTAAATATGAATTTGGACTTTTGCTGGCACATCTACACGCATCAACATTCTGCGCACACTGCATGCACAGCACAGAAGCACAGTACACAGTATAAACATTTGCAGATGATCTCTCATCACAGCCACATCCGCGAGCATCCAGATGTGCAAACTCATGCGTGTGAGCCCACAGAAACACGGTGTAAGTGATTCAGCGTGTCTCAGCCAGCTCCAGGTCATTCACAAACCACGCGTTCTCAGCCAGAGAGGGACAGGTGCCAGCGAGGCCTGCCAGATCACAGTGTTTGACTGTTAGGAGCTGCAGAGAATCTGCCAGATATAGGTCTGCTCTCTGTCACACACACACAGCACTGTCACATACACACACACGCATTATCTTCCAAAGTGAGGCTTGGATCACATCTAAGCCAGAAGGATAAATCCAGCTCAGTTAGCATAGACGCAGCCAGAGTTAACAGTGAATAGAGAAAGTGGCTGATTAGAATTAAATAGCAGTGTGTTCTTTTGACTGTGTTCCAGCAGACTTGCTGCTAATACTTGAGTTTATAACGCTGGTCCTTTAATAGGCTACTCTGTATCATTCACTACTGCAACACTACATGTCTTTTTTTAAAGACAGGCCGTTTTCTCCAAGAGCTATAACTTTTCCCTTTAACACCCCGGGGGTAATGATGTAAACACTGTGTCCGTAGTGACTATCGATACGTGGCAGCAGCGCTGGCAGTAATGCGGAACGTCACTCAGCAGATCAACGAGAGGAAGAGGAGGCTGGAGAACATCGACAAGATCGCCCAGTGGCAAGCCTCTGTTCTGGACTGGGAGGTATGTTTATGTATAGACTGGAGTAATTACCAAGCTTCTGATGTTGCTATACTGGCAAAATCTGGTCTGATCTGTTTAGTCACAGATTTTGCCTAGGAATGGAAGAACTTACATTTTACTCCATATATCTATCACTAAATGTAGAAAGTTTTACACAAAAGTTAACTTTGGGAAACAATCTAATGTAGTGTTTGTGTATGCTTTTAAAATTCCCAGTCGCTCCTTTAATTCCTTAATTGTTTTTTTTTGTTTTTTTCAACAAACCAAAACGGACAACTTCTCAGCTTTCTCTTTTATCTGTTGATGCAGCAGAGGGACAGATATCCTGAATTTTAGTCGCTAGTGTGGGCCAAGCTCCAATAATGCTGGATCCTACATTTCCCAGAATGCAATCTGAGTTGCTTTGTTCTTAGACTCCCCCTGTCTGGTTAACAGCCATGTCTTATGAACCCAATGTTCCAGTTTGTAAAGCAGGCTTCCTGTTTAAAAAAAAAAGAAGTAATTTTCAAGCCCAAGCTGATGACACAGTTTCTCAGACTTGACAAAGCTCCTTCAGAGCCACAGAAGACTTTATACATCTGTTTTCACAGGCTGAGAACCGCTAACCATGATGAGTAAACTGATCTTTCCTGCATTTGTAAAATTGGTGGAGCTTTTGGCAGTTGCATCAGTTGCATTGTTCTACCTATGAGTGTCCTCTTCATTTATAAATTGCGTATCCATGTTTCTGTGTGTGTGTGTGTGTCTAGGGGGATGATATCTTGGACAGGAGCTCGGAGCTCATCTACACTGGGGAGTTGTCATGGATCTATCAGCCGTATGGACGCAGCCAGCAGCGAGTCTTCTTCCTCTTTGATCACCAGCTGGTGCTCTGTAAGAAGGTAGGCTCTCTCTCTCTCACTCTCTCTCTTTGTTCACTTTGTTCCTTTTTTTTTGAAGACATTGCTGGCTGAAAACGAGCTGATAAGATAAAAAAACATACCCTCAGCCTGTGTTCGTAAAAGTTGTGTATCACACGGCTGGTGACGTAGATGCTTGAAGACAATGTGACTTCTCAACCTTACTCGAGAGCTGCAAATAGATTACATAACGCAGCGTGAGACGCGCCAGCTCTCAGTGAAGATGCGTTCAAATCCTCAGCACCTTTCACAAAATGGAGCTGTGACGGTTTGGACTCTAATGCACCAAGGATGTGCTCTCCTGTCAGATGGATGTTCACGCTCGGCTACACTCTACAATACATGCACGCAGAGACACAGACACAAATGCAGACAGACACTTACACACAAACACACACAGGGGCTAAAAAATGCGTCACCACACATAGGCACACGTGTGCACAGAGGAACAGTAATTTCACCATTACACAGACAAACACACTAACAAAGACATATATATATATATATACTTTTTTGTGTTTTTCTAGCCTCCACTGTGTCCCCCCCGCCCCATTCTAGCATTGTTAAACATCTCTGACACCAGAAATGAACTCCAGTATTTCTGCCCGTGTATTGACTGTTCTGGTCCACTAAATAAAGTCTGCTTCAAGACTGAACACTAAATTATCAATTCTAGACTTTGTTCTGCGCATCCTTCTCCAGCATCCTCAGTACAACGTGTGTAATGGCAGACCTCAGGGTGTGTTAGTCACGTGTTGCATGTAGCCTTCCGTCTTTTTCTCTCATCTCTTCCTTATCAACACACAGATGCAGATTTGTCTCTCTATGCTGATTAAAAGATGCCTGTTCTTTATTTTTTCTTTGTACCTTTCCTTGGCCCTATAGTGTGACTTTATGTTATTTGGCCCTAAGGCAATGGTCACAATAAAGAGTTTTTTATGTGGCCATCTTATTCATGCAAATTATAAAAGTTACGTAGCTTCAGGTTACTTGTGGTTGATGAACCACTGTAGAGCTGGATAGTCGATTGACAGAAAATTTATTTGTCATTCCATCATTTTCAGGTTCATAATTTTATTTAGGGTATGTACCAGAATAGGTCTCCAAGGTTTCATTTTCAAAAAATACCATATTTGGAGCAAGACTTTTCAGAGTTGTAAGTTATAAATTTCTAAGAAATGTATCTTTCATGTATAACGTTTTAAGTGTTGTCTTGTAACTGCTTGTGCTGCAGCTCAGTGTGTTTCTCCACCAGTGTTTTTTAAGGTTGTGCCACACTAGCCGCTAGGCGAGTATTGTCATGCAAGTTATATAGTGACGCAGCTAGGTTACGGTAAGTAAAGGCTGGAATACAATCAAGCTGTTTTCAGGTAGTTCAGCAGCAGTATTTTCTGTGGGGTATGGTAACTCCCTTTGGAGTGGGCTTTTTCACTCTGCAAACTCATTACATGTATGAAAAAGATATATAACACAATAAAGGAAAGGGAAAAAGCCAAAAAGCATAATATGACTTCTTTAATTATTTTTTTTTAGCAAAATGACAAACATTATCTGATTGCAGCTCCTCAAATGTGAGGATTTGCTTATTTTCTTTGTCTTGTAGTAAACTGAACATGTTTGGATTTTGGATTGCTGTCCAGACGAAACAATCACTCATAAGATATCAACTTGGGCATCAGGAAATTTGGAATATCTGACATTTTTATTTTTTTTAATGTGGCTATAGTAGTTATACATTTTTACCCAAGTCACACTTTGTCACACATAGTACATTTTGTGATAACAAGTGTCAAGCAGAGGCTTAGATATTTGGCATTCTGCGATGTGTGTGGATGGTGTTTGTATATTTGGGCAGCAGATGGAAAGGGTTGCATAAGACAGACTCAGGTTACCAAGGGAAGGGTGCTTGTTGACACCTCTATGGCTCAGCACACACACACAAACACACACACATGCACCCACATTAACAGACTGCCTCCCCTTCTAATCCCCAGGACCTGATACGCCGGGACATCCTTTACTATAAGGGCCGCATCGACATGGATCGCTACGAGGTGCGGGACGCCATAGACGGGCGTGACGATGACTTCAACGTCAGTGTGAAGAACGCCTTCAAGTTGTGCAACAGAGACAGCGAGGAAATCCACATCTTCCTGGCCAAGAAGCCAGAGGAGAAGATCCGCTGGCTCAGGGCCTTCCACGAGGAGAGGAAGATGGTGCAGGAGGATGAGAAAATCGGTTAGTCACACACCTCTCAGCACCTCCCCCTTTGGAAAGCATTAGTTTCATTCACAATGGGCGACGGAGCTTCGGTTACATGTTGTATTTGCTGCAGCAAACTATAAGGGTACTTTTTAGCACAGCAGATGAATACCCTGTGTAATGTACGTAACATTCCAACAATAGTTGCTGTAATGTGAGCATAACAATAAGGCGTTATCTCTGACTGGCCGGGTCATGCTCAAAATGTTGTCATGTTAGGACTTTATTGTGACAAGCTAAACCTAAAGGCTAAATGCGTCTCAGCTGTTTTTAAGTCACGCTGAAAGGCAGCTTCTTGTTGCTTATTAGATCATTTTTCACATGCATTACAGCCCTTGTGCGGAGCATTTGGAAAATATACAATCTTGTTTGTTGTTTAGGTTTCGAGATCTCTGAGTACCAGAAGCGTCAGGCGGCCATGACAGTGAGAAAGGTGACCAAACAGAAAGGTGAGGCAACAAGAAGATATCAGGTGATTTCCCTTTTCTTTTCCTCGCTGGTGTGCTCTGTCTTCTCATCGCTGTTTACTCTACCCTTAACCTGCTCTCTTTTTTTTTTACTTTCTACACCTTTAAACACGCCTACTTTGTTTATGAATGGACCTAGACTATCTGTGTGCTAAGCAAGCTAGAAGCGTCAAGTGGATTCATGTCTTCTCGCTATATCACTTTCATTACGTTGCCTCTGAGTTAAATGTCTGTCAGCCCATACACGAGGATGACTTGATATGAGTTGTAAAGCAGCTGTTAAGCATCAATGAAAAGACAGAGGGCTGTTTGCATGACTTACTGAGTTTAAAGGGCGATACCGGTGTTCATGACATGTGGGTCCTGTGTCACGCTTGTCTTGAAAAAATTTATTACCACAGACAACTGTTTGCATTTTTTCTGTTACTGAGTTAGGGTGGTTGATGGCGCTTATCTCTTCCATTTACACCCAGATTGTCGAAGTATACCCTAGAAAAAAAATCACCCTTTTTGGTTGATGCATACTTCTCATGCGTACAGGTGTAGCTTGTAGTTGATTCATTTTGTTTTATTAGAGCATCTAATTTGGAGAACGAGGAGCCGTTACCTTACATTGTGTAATCTAGCACAATGGAAAAACATGACACCTTGAAGTCAGGAGAAACATCAGGGTAATCATGTTACTTTGTAAAGTTCTGTTTATGTCAAAACACTGTTAATGCTAACAGCTACCAACTATCTCAGTAACAGGAAAACATGTCAAACATGTTATTCATGCTGCTGCTTCCTGACAAAACATCAGACAGAGGACCCACATGTCCAAACTGCTTGTATCATCCTTTAAGATTTAGCCATTTTAGTGCGAGGCTAGATGTTTGTACATTGACCATTACTGATGTTCTTGCTATTGCCAGTTTCATGATAAGCATGACCATCCATTGAAGTATTAATTAACCAATGACCACTGCTGGAATGTTCTCTCTGACATTAGGATCCCTGTAGATGTCTGTCAGAAGTAAATGTTGTGTGTTTCTAAGTGCTGTATGTGTACATGGCTGGCACAAGGTGAAGTACTCTCTTGAATTTCAGATTCATTTATAGATTTCATCTTGAGAAAGAGGGCCATGTTGTATGGACATGGTTTGAAAATGATAAAGGTATATGCATTAGAGTTCTCCTTAGAGCTAGCACAATAAGATGCCATGGCAACTGCTAAGCAGCATTGGGAGGTGTTGTGATTAACGTTGGCATTGGAGCATGCAGTCACTGTCCAATCTGTTTACAAGCATTATCTTGTCTATCCAAGATAAACAGGTTCCACTAAGACAAATAGATAAAACCCTTCTAACTGCTAAAACAGTGTTTGGCTGTAAAGAAAAATACCTTTAATAAAAGACACTGTTCTCATCTTTTCATTTTTTATAAGATGCCATGGCAACTTTTGAATATTTCATCTCCAAATATTGATTGTATCTAATTTTCAATTGCACTAGCATAGTTGTGATGCTTGTAGACTGTAGCTTAATTACTTTGTAGACTGTAGTTATATGCATATTAACAGCTTTCTGTTGGCTCTATTTTTGCCACTCTTGTGTTCTCAAGTGTCGGAAGGTGCTATTCAAACAAATGCGCTGCCAACAAACATGGAAGAACAATGTCCCTTGTCCAAACGCCTGGTTTCATCATTGTATCAGATATAATCTGTTGGTTCTCTTGTTTGCCTGCTACAGACTTTGATTGAATAGCATCTTTAGTCTCCCTTGTGTCATTGCTAGAGCTGAATTCCACGTTTCTCCCAATTCAGCCGTCATCATATGATCATACTGTATCATATCTCAGGTTTAATATGCAGGAATGTGACCACTGAAGGCTCATTTTGTACGTCTACGTGCCTGTTTTCTTTGGACGCATGACTTGATGTTGTGTTGTTGTGTCTGTTCCAGATACATTACTGACAATGTTTCCTGTTTGCTATCCATCTCCCTTCTTTTTCTCTTCTGCTTTGTGCCTTGCACTGCCTCCTTGTCCCTCTCCCCTCATACCCCACCCCCTACCTGCTCTTTTTGCACCTGCCTTCCTAGGTGTAAACAGGTGCACGCCCCCCTCATACCCGCCCCCCCAGGACCCCCTCAGTGCGGGGCAGTATGAGGTAACGGAGGACATGGCACAAGGAGAGGTTTTTGAATTCAGTCAATCCAAAAGAGGCCAGGCTCCTTTCTGGCAGAATTTTAGTAGATTAGCTCCATTTAAGAAATAGAGATACACAGACTCTTCTGAAGGACCAGCTATTTTTCTTAGAAGCACTAAACACTGGATGACCATGTCCCATGACGAAGAAAAATACGAAAAAAACACATACACAAGAGACTTCGAGGTAAAGGACCAATGTTAATATAGAGTGTGATTGGAAGCAGCAAGAGGACTGAAGACTTGAGAAATTGAGGAAAAAAATAACTTACAATTCATATATGTTAGTAACGTTCTTAGTTATCATGCTTCTCCAGCTGAGTCAACTGTCATGAACTCTTTCTCTTCGGATTCTGCATATTCACACCATCTGAATGTCCTGGAGTTACTGAGATTGTTATTTTTATTTCATTTTTAATTCATCATCTGGAAAGTAACCCAAGGCCAAGCTAGGGCCTTCCCCAGTAGTGTGAGTGTATCCAAAAGCTGAGATCTTGCTGTGTTGCTGTGTGAGATTGCTTGTCGCTTTCTTCTGAATGTGAGATTGAATAATAACGTCTGAAGGACCTACGAAGCCAGACCGATCACAGACCAGTTAGATCATCTCTGCTCCACTGATGTCTGCGTCTGGATCGCCTCATCACTCTCAACGCTCCATGTTCCTCTCGCTAGCTGTTTGCGTATAGTAACCCCTCTCTTCAACAAGTCTGATGTTCACAGTGTTTCCCTCACTCTCTCTGCATCCCTCTTCTTGTCCTCCTCATTCTTTCTCTCTACCCGCCTGCTCCGCCTCTGTGAGTCAGTGGCTCTCAGGGGGAGAGCTTCATTCTTTTGGAATCCTGCCATTGGCCACGGCGATGATGGGTCAGGGAGCAAATCAATAGTCGAAACATCAATAGAATATTTACATCCGCTCACCAACCACTTTTGACAGGGTATTCATAACCGATTACATTGAGGGGCTGTGGGTTTTGCATTTGACGGAGAGCTCAGATGAAACAGCTGGGAGCAGGAGATAGGCAGGCTAGGGTTCACCTGCCTCGTGTCAGAGCCCCTCCCCACTCTCCCCAGAGACCACCCCTGTAGCACTGTGCTGGCAGCTCACTGGGTGTTTGGAAAGAGCACGCCCTACCTCCAGAAGTCCACTGAGAGCTTAAAGTGAAGTTGATGCATTGGCCAAGGTCCAAAACAATATCTCTTTTTTCACGTCAGCTGTGGGAAAAACAAAAAAAGACTTCTTCAGTTGACTTAATTATTTTATATTTCTCACTTTTTAAAAAGCACACAGCACATCTTCAGTTTGAGTAGGACTTCTTCTCTCATTTGAGTAGGAACGATGCAGTCATGCCATGCCATAGTGTGAGAAATTAGAGCTGTAACCAGCACAAGGGGAAATGGTCAACAAAAATGGCAGAAATTATAATTAAACAGGACAACCATATCAGGTGACTGTGAGTCAGGATAGAGTGCGGAAGTGTGAGCCAATACCAAAGGGAGGCGGGAGGGTGAATGTAATCTGTAGCATGTAGGTGTCCTCTGACATATTCATGCATCTCTAAAGACTGCAGCTTCAAACCTTGGCACTGCTCCCCGTCACGCTGTTTTCCAGATCTGATCCTTGCCCTGGCAGTTAGCTTGGCACTGTTAAGTGATTTACAAAAGGACTGTGGCCTGATCCGAATGATTAATCAGCAATGTCCCCGACGCTGCCGTTAGCGAGATCCCGTGCTACTTCAACAGAGGTGTTAGAAAAAGGACGATGTACTGAGGAGAAACTACTGAGGTGTATTCTTTTTTCTACGGTTGGAATGTAAGTGACACATCTGTCCATGGTTTGTGATCATATTTTGACCTCAGATACAGAAGTACATTTTGTGTTGAATTATATCACCTGATGGACAGTACATATACAGTATGACAACTTGTGCAATGTGATATATCATTATATTTCTTCACTATTCACTACAACGTGATATGAAAGAGTTATATATCGTTCTATGTCATTTGTTTGCCTTCTTATAGGCCTTATAACCTATTGGAGAAAAAAAAGACCTTAGAATTGCTTTGTATGTTGTGTAATTTATGTTTTGTTTCAGTAAAGAAAGTTGAGAAATGGGTGAGTTGGCTGCTGGTGTCTGTAGAGATGGCTCCCAGTGAGATTGTTTTGGAAGATAAATCCATGGTCTGGCACAGCAAAAACGATATGGTTCCCAGGCCATGATAACCTCAGGTCCCGTGCAACAACCCCCCCACCCCCACCCCACCCACCAACATACATACAGGCAAACACACAGACACATAATCATGCGCACTCGCTGGCCCGTTCTGCTGCGGAGAAGAGAGATGCTATCTAACAGTGCCTTCCAGCATTCCACTAGTGATTATCTATTCAGTTTCACAGGCAGATTTGAATTAGTCATGTATTTTCCCTTCAGTGTAGGACTTGCATCTCTCTCTCTCTCTCTCTGTTTCTCTGTCTCTCTTTCTCTCATACACACTGGGAATTCCTCATTCCCCAGTGCATGAGATCCACTCGGACAGAAGCTTAGAGGTCAGGCCTTTTCCGTATGAGTAGATACTGTGCTGTCTGACTGAAACACTTAAAACACCTTATTATATTATATCACACATAGCGGTAATTTTATTGCACAAGGAGAAGTTAATTCTGATTTCAGACGTTTAGAAACTACATAGAGTTCCTTTATTGTTATCTATTTAACATGCTGAAAGATGGTTTCATTTGAATATATAGTAGGAAACAGATTTTCATTAGTGAAGTTAGGTTGCACATTTCAAACTATATTATTAACAGTGAGTTATGAATCAAAAGAATCATCTATTTTACCTTTATCAGCTACACACTGTAAATAATGTAAAAAGAACAGATCATATATTTGGATATTGGTATTTTGCGTTGGAGACGAATGTTGTTCCAGTTCTAGCGTGCGGTAGACCTCAGTACCAGGTAAATGCATGCTTGTGGCATCCAATATTTTGCATGAGACTTAAGACAACTCTTAACAGATTGTTTAGTTTCATATAACTCCCAATGGGATTTTTCCACAAAGCGGAACCATCCATTTGTGAACCCATACCATCTCACTAAAGGGAGTTCTTTTCTCTGTCCACCTGTCTCCTGCTCACTACACATCACAGGCCGTAGCTTCCGTTCTTATTTATTGTCAAGTAGAGGGGAACATGTTTCCTCACCGCTGAATCAAAGACTGAACTGTCGATAGGTGAAATGAAAGGCACTGATGCTCTCTTTGCCCAGATACAGTGGGTACTATGAACTGTAACAATCTTTTTGATCTTTTTTTTTTTTTTTTTCCTTTTCTTTTACTCCAACCTACACTGTCGTGGTCCAGACTGCCGGTTGTGTTTCTGGAGTGCCATTAACCGCTGAGGCAAAACGGGTATACTTTTTCTATGACAACAGTGAACCAAATAGGAGTTAGCACTGATCATGGGTGTTTGTGTATAGATTTGTAGTAGAGAAGGAGAGCTGAATAAAAGTGAAACCTCCCGGGATGAGCTAAAAATAAACATAATCCTGAAGACACAAACACACACACACACACACACACACAGTGCTTCATTGCAATTCATGTCATGCTCTTGTTTCTACTTAAGAAACGATTCTTTGAAGTACAATGGCTTGACAGGACAAATTAATTCCTCACTTGTATTTATTGAATGCAGTATTAAATAGTACCATTTTGGCCACCTTGTTAAAAGGATGTATATATTGGTTTTATTTTCTTATAAAATGATCATTCTGTCCTCGTACTGAGAGCTGAGAGGACAGCCTTCTGTGCAGTTTAAGTCTTTTTTTCTCTCTCTCTTTCCAGTCACAAAAGCAAGACAGCCAAGTTAGCAGACTGTCAATTGGATGCATCAGAAGTTGTTCAAATTTATGTCATTCCTTTTAGTCCAGGGTGTACATGAGCCGCTAACCGCGTTCATTCACATTTAGCATAGCATAACATCTTCAGTAGGAACTCCTTGCAGTTGGTTTTTATGCGGTCCTGTGTTGTTTCAGAATAGTCAGGTTACAACAGAGTGTTCAATGAGCCATATATTGATGTGGTGTTCAATGACATCAAGGTTAACGGAAGACTGACATCCCACTTTTGGAATCTATTCATTGTATATTACCATCTAGTTTGAGGTCTGGATTTCTTTGCCTGTCATGGAAGACTTCACTTATAGTATCCATATCCTTTGTCACCATATGCAAACATTTGTCTTTTTTTTTTTTGCTGGCCTTTGAGTTTGATTATTTGTTGTATAACTGAAAAACCTGAAAAATAATGCCTATTCAATCCAGAAACTGTGAATGGGAGAGTGGAGATGTCAACTGTATGTACATTATATGTTTTGATGTAATCAGAAGCACTGGGAATATGTTGTACTTTGCTGTAAAAATAAATCCATATCTGATATAGCTGTACTTTTGTTGAAAATAAAACCTCTACAGAATTGCGTGTCCAGGCGTCAATGTGTGAGGGAGAGCATTGTGCTGGGTTTCCTGTGTTATGACATCATTTCCTGTTTGCAGGTCTCATTCCCAGCAGCTGACACATTCACTCCTGAATGTGTCACAGAAGACAGATTTAAAGGCACATAAGCACAAGGTGATCACATTTAAAGGACGGTGTTCACTAGTCACAAAAGAACATTTTCAACAAACTTCCAGCCACACAAATTGTTGCCTGCAAATAACCATGCCGCAATCAATAAGTAATGAGACTTATGCAAATTTATTTTCCCAGTTGGCCGTGCTGAAGTGTAGACTGATCACTCCGCTTCCTGATGTTTTGAAGTCAACAGATGCAAGGCTGTTTATGCAAGATCTAAGAGATTCTGGTGCGATGCAAACGCTTTGTGTGTGTGTGTGTCTGTGTGTGTGTATGCGTTTCTCCAGTTGTTTCTGGATGTCTCCATAACTAAAGTGAGACTATCCTGGATTGTGTAATGTCACCTGTGAAAAGAACAGAGCTAAAGATGAGACGCAAAGAGGCATTAACGTTCAAAATTGTCAAATTTCAAATACAGTATTACTGTGGTCTCTAGTGGTCAACCACGGTGTTGCACTTCCCAGGGACATGGCAGCTTTTGGCAGCACCTCAGCAAGATCATCTGTCTGTGTTTGGCAAAGACACTTCAGTGAGCTTTGTGGGGCTATTCAAACTTAAGCTATTTAATAAATACATCTATGCGTAGTCACACACTTCAATCTTCATGTATAAATAATAAAAAATTTCCAGCTCTGGTACAGTACAGTGACCTCTAAAGGAACCAAAAATATTACACATTGAGATTGGTTGAGTGAGAGTCTGCGTTACCTTGACCTACTTGCAGGAAAACATGGCAACGCTACAAATCAATCATTCAGTCATGAGTGTACAACAATGAGGTAAAAAAACAAACAAATAAACACTACTGGCCATAAATTCTGATAATAAACTGAGCATCATATGAGTTCAGAGGTGTCATGCTTCAGGTAGTTCCTCAGGATCAGAGGCATGTCCAACCTGTCAATGGCAGGCTCCTTATTGGCAAGGGGGATGTATCTTCGAATCGCTAGCCGAGTCTGCGACATCAGTGTTTTGGGACAAACTGGGGCAGAAACAGACAAACAAAGGTGGACCAACTTTAGAAATTTGAGACATTCCACACTTCACCGCTAACAGAACCGACTATAGTCAGTGTCTCACCTCTCTCTTTAAGCAGTAGACCCAGAGCTTCGTTCTGTTTAGTAGTCTTGTCAATGATCAGTGTGGGAAGATACACGTCTGCCCCAAAGTCTATGAGAAGCTGGATGTACTCCACCCCGCAGCCATAACGGAGACACACCTCCAGAACTGTCTTTGGCTGCTTTATCCTGGCCAGCAGCTTCTCGTCTGTGCAGTTGAAGTTGGGGTTGGCCCCGTGGAGAAGGAGCAGTTTAAAGCCATCCAGGTGTCCATAAACAGCTGAGATATAAAGGGGCCCCCTGCAGGCTGTGGCACTGGAGGCCCACTCTGGGACTTTGGGTCTGACGTCCACCTCAGCTCCGAACCGCAGGAGCTCTCTGAGCACGTTTACGTCGCCCTCTCGGGCTGCAGTCAGCACGGGGGAGCAGTTATTGTACTGGCTGCCGTTGGGATCAGCTCCAGCCTTCAGCAGAGCAACCACACAGTCCAGATGTTTCCCACTGACAGCTGTGAACAGGGGGGTCTGGGCCTTCACGTCCAGGCTGTCAATCTGGATTCAAACACAGCATTTCAGTAACATGTTCCTGACAAATTGTGCACTACCGTTAAAGCTGCATTAAGAAACAGCTCTAAACATATCTGGCTTCTTAGCAGCTCCACTCTTTCCCTAGCTAGTTGCTAATATTGTCCATCTTCTGTTTGGTAATGGTCAAGCAGCATATTGTGGATTTATCAGAGCTTTTTCTTTGCCTGCAGCAGAGTTTTAAAAGACAGAAAACAAAAACAAAGAGGTTAAAGACACTAAAAGGTTCTGTAGAGCTGAGACACTGCAGAGATGGGTCATTTATTTGGGCTTCTCCCACTGACACATTTCATATTTCGCTTACTGTTTGTAATTACATACAAAGTAGGGTGACCAGACATCCCCGTCTGGAGCTGTCCACGGAAATGTCCCCGTTTTTAACTGTGTGTTAATCATATAAACATCACTTTATGTCCGTGGTAATAGCAATGGTATGTCTTTGTGATACTTTAACGATTCTTTTAACGGAATAATCTCAGTAAGTGTTTGCAATTTATAGTGTAACCAGGCATGACATTACATCATTATAGGCATTAATAGAAGCCTGTTGGCATGGAATATGTGTTTGGTAGGTATATATATCTAATATCCTTGTTTATATTTGGAAAACTGAATGTAGCCTATAATTAACACAACTTACTGCTGAGTTATATATAAAATAAAGACATGATTTCTTTTGCAATTGTCCTTATGACTCTACATTATTTAACTTGTTGTGTACCAACCAATCCAGTTCTTTTTACCTGTTGAAATATCTTTAAATGGCCAATACAAACCATAACATGCAGTATTTCACTTGACAGAAAGTGATTGCAGCCACTACCTATTGACTGAAAGGTAGTTTTGGCCTCAAAATGACTTGATTTCATTCAGAAGAGTTATATTTGACAGATTATAAAACCAAAATTGTCCCCGTTTTTAAATATATAATAACATATTTTTTAATGACATACTGACCACCAAACCAAAAATGTCCCTGGTTTTCATTTCAGAAATCTGGTTACACAAAGTTGAACTACCTGATAAATTCAGAAAAAAATGTGTCTGTTAGTCAATTCTAGCTTTCATTGAACTTTACTCTGAAACAAATTAGCATAGCATAGCCCTGACCGATCTGAACGCCATTTAGAAAACAAGCATTTTAAATGTTGTTTGGTTGTCATCTTGCAGACAGGCCTGACAAAGCATGCCTTTAACAATATCGGCATCCTGAAGTTGTGATTTCAGCATCCTTTTGATACGTTTATTGCCATTAAATCACAGCTAAATGTTAATTTTGGGTTCATTTGTCTGTTGTGTTTACTCTCTTTACTCACAAGGTGAAAATTCACTTCACAATGTATGTGAACAATGGTCATTTGAACCATTGTTCATGTAAAAATATTCAGTAGTGCAGCTTTAATTTGGAACTTTTTAGGCTTTTAAATGAAATGTGTGAAAGCTGAATGTAGTAGGTAATTTTGGTTATGAAATAGGACACTTATGTCTATTACACCCACCAGCCAGGCACAGCTATTGTGTCCCACCCACCCCCTCCACACCTCAAACAGACATCTCACCATTCATATTTGAAAGCTGCACAAAATGCTCTCTCTGTATCTTACCTCTGCACCATGTTCCAACAACAACTCCAAGCACCTCAGGTGTCCCAGAGCAGCGGCAGTGCGCAAGGGGGTTACTGGGACCCCCCACCCACTTCGAGCATTGATAGACTTCCTGTAACTCTCCTGAGACAGAAGCTCAGAGAGCAGAGTCACATCGTTGCTGCTCACCGCGTTGTTCAGGGCCTGACACTGCTCGTTGTCCTCATCCTCCTCCTTAGGCTGCAGCAGGGAGAATATCTTAGAAATGTCCATCAAACTCATGTTGACAGCTTGGCCCAGAACCATAATGTAACTGCAGGCTAAAGTCAAAAAAATGTCAGAGAAAGTTGATAATACACCATAGCACATACACAGCTGACGTGCTCTTGTCATATTGAATTTGTTTGGTATGATTTTTATATCAACATAACAAATTTCTACATGTAAAGCAGAGAATGTCACTTTTTACCATGAAGTAGTACCATAAGACAATGTAGTTTGTTTACATGGCATAATTACTGTATATAAGACAAATCACAGTAATACAGCCTAAATAGAGTAAATATAATGCGCGTGGCTTCTAAGAAATGCATAACTGTAATTTTTACTCATGGACAGACAAAATGAATTCTTTCCCACTAAAGAATTTGCAAAGAAGAAACAAAGTTACATGGTTTGTATCAACAGCAGCAAACTGGTCTTACTGTAACAAGACACTCACCTCATCTAGTTGCTTGCTGATGTTATTTCCAAAAACATTAGAAGAGAAGTTAAACACTTTAAAGCTCCATAATAAGTCACTGGAAGAAAGAAGGAAAGAAAGGTCCTCCAAGGTGTGTGTGATGCTGAGCTGTGAGTGCAGTGTGGTTTGAATGTGTGGATGTGTGTGTGTGTGTGTGTGTGTGTGTGTGTGTGTGTGTGTGTGTGTGTGTGTGTGTGTATGTTAACTGACAAGGGGGGTCAGAGCTCCTTTCTGGGGTGGGGGGCTAATTTTAGGCCACAGATGGGCCTGGGTAAACTTCCATTCTTGGAGAGTCCAGGCTCAGGATTATAATTAGAAAGGTGATACCAGTCTGACACTCTGTCTGTGATTGGTGAGTGAGCCTCTCTTTCCCTGTGTCCTGAATAAAAAACAAAAATGAAATGGAGACGTCTATGTCTCTGGGTCACGGTGCATGTTGTGATTCTCCACGTTGTGTTTCAGCTTGTTAAACAGGTTGTAAAGACACCACAGCCCACGACTGCATTGTTTGGCTTCCCACAGTGAGGATAACGCCAAGTAATCAGCGAGCAAGGCAGCTAGTTTGCTGTATCTGCCCTGTTATCACCCTCTTTCCTTAATTCACACCAAGGCAGCCATTTTAGTAAGCGTCAGCTGTGTGACTGTCAGAAGCTTTAGAGAAGCAGCCAGTCAGCTGTTCCTCTGCCAAACCCACCCATGTCTTCATGCTGTCCTGTGCTTAGTAGGGAGACTGTGACACACTACATTCTTTCAGCAGATGGCACAAAAGTCCAGATTCCTGGCATTGCACAAATACATGAAGAAACCTTATTTATTTATTTGAGTAATTAAATATGGATAACTAAAACTGGCTTTTAATGCAAACTTCCTGAATGTATTTTGCATTTTGTAATACACAAATTTATATATACACTACAGACTATGTGATATTATGTCAAAAACCTGACTACATAAATGAAAGCCAACAGCCTACAGCTCTCACCTTCCCTCTTATTATTGATAATGATCACTGTAAACATAGTTTTAATTTAAACCTTTAGATCTTCTGTTTCTACCCTCTCCTTTGGGGAGAAAAAAATAGTATGGCCTTGTTACTGCACGCTTTTCTGTAAATATTGCACATGTTGTTTTCTTCATCTTTGTATTGCGCATTTTTATTTGGTTGGTCTTGTGATTGTTTTTTTACATTTAACTGTACATCCTCTGGTCTACATGTGATGAATAAAAATCACTGAATGTTTGAAATAAATAAATAAATGACACAGGATTGGATCAGAATTAGACCGTGTCCTTGTGCTTCCCCTGTCGACCACCAGATGGCGATAGAGATGCGCCGACGGCAGGAAGTGCAGCTGTGGTAAACACCAAAAGAAGAGGCCGCGTAAACAGTTTGGTGAAAGAAGAAGCCATTTTTCGTCATTGACCTTTCTTCTAGTTTTAGATTGGTTCATATTTGGTTACATATATGGTTTTTCGGAAAGAAAACGGTTGGTTGTTTATTCCCCCCAGAAAGGTGGACCACAGCTTAATATAGGCTACAGGTTGAACTGAGTCGGCGTCAGGTATGGTGTGCAGTCACCCTGATATTATTTTATAGCTGATAAGAAACAGTTGTGGTCCCGGGTGCTGTGATTTGTACAAAATGGAGGAGGAGGAAGAAGTGCTAAGAATCCAATGCAGAAAATTGATTTCTCGGGTCCGAAGCAAACAGACCTCCGAAGAAGAGAGGGGGAGACACAAACACAAAGGCGCCAGAGGGAGCGAGAGGACAGAACCTGAAAGACTAGTGGCCGGGTTTACAGATCATCGTCGGTGTAACCTCTCTCTCCCAGACTGCACACAACTGGAGAGAGACCAAACCTCCCGCAATCTCGTGTGTCAAGGTCCTGGAGGCCAGCCCGTACCACTTAAACTCATTTCAATGCTGAGGCTCAAAACTTTCAGGGAGGAGATGAGACGGGTTAGCAGACGCTCTCGTGCGACTCACTTCTTCCACGGTGTTGAAATGACGACGATATTTCTTTATTTCTTATGTGGTTATCTCATGTGGCAGGCTGCAGAGGCGGAGCTCCACGATCCATCTGCCTGCAGCGCATGTGAGCAGGAACAGGCTTCTCTGGCCTTGAGGAGTTTTATCAGGAGGAAGAAGACACAACTGCATTTCCAAACACCGAAGGGCAGACTAAACACACACTCGAGCTATGGAGTAAGCTTAACTTTAACACAGACAAACGAGCTCACTGTGAAACTAACGAGCCACATGTAGTTCACCTGATCAGATTATTTACAGCATTGTAACAAGTATTTCTCTGTTACAGGAGTGTGCATGTTGGGGTAGTTTGTGCCAAATCTCCCAAAGGCCTCCTTTGCCCCTCACTGGTTTTGGGAGGAACTACTTGGTGGACACGTGCAGGTCACAGCAACCTGGGGTTGCCTTAGCAACGACTAAAGAAGGTGGTGTTTCCCTGGCAACAGATGAAATGAGGGGTTACCCTGACAAAAACGCTACAGGAACTCATTTAGTGAGCCCTCACTGTCCTTTTCCAGACAGACAGCTGCAGACATGACAGGCACAGGCTTAATACAACGAAAGGGACAATGCTGGAGTCAAACATATTCCTAATTATTTGTTTTGACACACAGGCAAAACCCACCAGTGTGCCCAATAAATACTGATGTGCTGATGTCCTCACACACACGGCTCAGCTACAGCTGTGTTTATGTTCACACCGCTAAATAACAGAAACAAGTGTCTAGCCTTTTGTTTTCAGTATTTTTTTTTTTTTAAAGGACATGGTAACAAGGTTAGTACAAAACAGCCATTTATTTTCTTCTCACTATTAAAGTAAAACACACAACACTATTCAGAGCAAATGAGTCTGGGCTTTCTTCTCCAGTCTGTGGTCACTTGAACACTGTAAACATTAAAACAACACTGTTTTATTTAACTTTGCGATTAAACCTATTAAATTTTTATATTAGCACAAAAAGTACACAACTGACAGCCATGGAAGCATGCATGCATTACAAAAAAAATAAAAGAAAGTACAGTACAATATCTATGGCAATAAACAATAGCAACATGGGCAAAATTATTTAGACATTTTATCAAGCTCCTTTTTGCTTTATTGCAGTTACATGGTTAGGGGCTAGAATACTTACTAAAGAAGTCATACAATTACAGATAAACACATCCAAAGCACTGATTAAAACAACAGAATGACACCGGGGACCTGTTTCAGGAAGCAGGTTTAACAAACCCTGAGATGGAGAAACTTCAGAGTTTTCGGTTCCAGAACAGTTCAATCAACTTTGATTATGTTCACGGTGAGTTAAGTATGTGCATGGAGAATGAAAAGAAAGCCATCATCAATGGAGCTGCGATATTACGATTCACCTCGGCAATGGGTAAATAAAGAGCAGAGGCTCCATTTTAATCCAGTGGTGCAGGAAATATGAATGCCGGCAAACGACATTTATCTTAAAAAACAGTATAGAGGAAGGAGTCAATACGTTAACACTAACATTTTATTCAGCGTAGCTCACTCACCAGATATGCTGGAATCCTGTATGTTACAATCGATTTAACATTTATTCAGCTGTAACCTGACGGGGACAAAATGCTGGTGGCAATAACTGAAGATCGCATTTAATAAAATGCTTTCAGAACATATTAAAGCCCCATTTCCACCGCACGGTACCAGCTCGACTCGCCTGTTTTTGGTTTTCCATTGTGGAAAAGTTGTACCTGTACATGCTACCAGGTGCTTTTTTTTTCGTATCACCTCCGTTGCGGCAGTTATATGTGGCGTTGCTATGACGACGAGCTACATTAAAAGGGGTACTATCTCTGGGTACTATCTGCAATGGAAATCTGAGGACAGCAGGCCAAAACCGAATCGAGGCGAGTTGAGCTGGTACCGGTAATGGAAAAACAGCATAAGACTACAATATTTATTATTTGCTAATATTTCAAAAACTCACTTTTAAACTACATTTACAGTTTTAGAATTTTAAAATGGTTTCAGCTGCACCCCAATCATCACCGCTCAGAAACATTCACATCATTTCCAACATGAACACTACGATGGGAATGTTCCATTCCAACATCAACTGATTCATCAATCATTTACAGGTTCATAAAGACTTGTTTACAGTAATTACTGAATTAATTAAGCCAATGCTTAATATTTCAGTGCAACTGTTGACAAGCTGTCTTGACATCCAGAGTCATAGTGAAAGAAGGACAGTGTAGCCTAAATATTTTATTCTGTGCTGAGGATGAATGCACGCTGTCTCTGTCCTCACATCGATGAGCGGTGGATCGTGGTCGTATTAAAGATCACGTCTGGATAACAAACTAATATCTAACCAGGATTTAGATGTTTTTGAAGACATAAACTTCTGCAAATGAATGCGTTACGTATGTGCTTTGGTAACAACAGTATGAATGAGGGAATTGAACATTGTGTTCCATAGCTACTTCAGGTTCCGCAGGAGGGGAGGAGTCAGAGAGAAACTCAAGAGTTTGAAGAACCTGCCCGTTCTCGTTCCCAGGGCGTCAACACCAACGCTGTGTCACATTAGAGCAGGTTAGCTTCACAGCATAAGTTTCTGAAGTTACTGTTCTACAGTTTACCTGATCTCAGTCTCTGAAACAGACAACACAGAGTTTCCTACATCTCAGGCTTAATAAACTTGGGAGTTTTCACTAAACCCGCCTTCTGAAACAGGGCCCTGATCCTCGATCAACTGTTGACAGTTTAGGAAAAAAGTACTAAGACAGTTTGTTAAAGTGGGAACTGTTTATGGAAATTGTCCTGAAGCACAGATCTCTTATTTCAGCCATATATCGTGACGTACATGGCTGATCTTAGATCAGTGTGTTGGACCAGGTCCCTTTGAACCCTACCAAAGCTGAAGGTAGAGTAGGATCTACTCATCTGGCTTCCTCTTGGGCTTCTTTGGGTTACGGGAACGGCTCTTGGCCTTGCACAATGGGCAGATGGGAGCATTACGATGAATCTGCTGGTGGCAAGACAGGCAAGCCTGGAGAGAGGGGGAGACATTTAGTGCAATCACTTCATATTATGTCCTTACTGTGTTGTACAGATAAGCAAGCAACTTAAGTTGTACCTGTGTGTATCTGACTGAGCTTATTCCTTTTATTTATTCAACATTAAGCTGGTGTCTGAGTTTGTATTCTTACCATTTTCTCCAAATATGACACAACTAGGAGATGATTGCATCTTGAAAATTTACAGTTCTTTTGTTGCTCAATTATTTGGTGAAACCATCAATCTATCTTATCTTCCACATCCCAACTGCAGCTACTTCAGGTCAGTAAGCAAGTACCTTCATAGGTGGGGGTTGCTGTCTGAAAGTGGCTGTCTGGCGCGCATCTTGCTTCCTGGACACCTGAAGCTGCTGTGCTGCTGCTGCAGCGGCAGCAAGGGATTCTGGGATGGTGGGCTCATGCGGCTCCTTCTGCCACTCTGCTTTCTGCTTCTCAAAGTAACTGTTCAAAGCAAAGAAAGAGAGAAGCCTGGCTAGCTGTGATTCTTATTTAGGGCCTATGAATCACATCACAGTTGAGATTATCCCATCTACACGGTGTATTGAGAGATGTGGAGTGGCAAAACCAGATACAAAGGAGACTTAAATTGGAGAACATTCTAGTCAATCTCACACATCCTTTTTTTGTATGTACAACTCTGAGAAAAAGTACAGTCATTGTTAAAAGTGTTTGTCTGCATGCATGCAAGTGTGTCTGTGTGTGGGCAGGGGAGGGCTGGGAAAGAAATTTGGCCTTGGACTTTATGGCTGACTGGCCCATTTTCAAAAGTAAGAGAAGTGATATCCCATTTCTTTACGCGCTCTGGTTTCTCTCAAAATAGGTTTGTGGTAGAGCAGAGCATTCACAGAACCAATTTAATGGATTTCCTTTAACCGTGATCCACCGAAACACCAAACATTAAAGCTCAAGCACAACACTAACAGAAACATTTTCAATATTTCACAGTAATAAAAGAACTGCAACAATTAATCCATAGATTGTCAATATTTTCTGGTTTCTTTACTCCTCTGTGACAGTGAACTGAATTTTGTTGCTATTGCCGAGAGTATCACACCCCACAGGCCACAGAGGTGTGATATAAATCCAAGCAATGTTGGATGTTAAAATTACACTAACATTACTTCGCTGGCAGCAAGATGTAAAAGTGATAGTTTTAGTATCTCCTCATCCAACATCATTCACCTTTCTCTATGAGTACTGGCTTCTGAGAAAAAAACACTGCAGAACAACAGTGATAAGCCACAACGCTCTCATAAACTCAGGAACATGAAGGGACACGCTATCAAAAAGGAAAAGAGACGACTACCACTTGGCCAGAAATGAACTCATCATCTGAGTTTCCACATAGTACACAGCTGAACTGAGAAGCTAGCCTGCCAACAATTTTGTCAGCTCTGTGGTCCAGCACCCTTCCTCACAACTAAAGCTCTTACACAGTAAATAAAATATCCCAATCAACCAAAGTGAAAAATGACAATTTTTTAAATGTACTCTCAAGTTACAAAAAATGTCCAAAAGTGAGCAGGAATGTCACATCTTGACAGCTGTACCTGTGAGTGAGGGACCAAATCCACAACTGGCAGAATCATTGCTGGCAAACTAGGTCTTTATTTTGATCTGTATGATCGAAGAAAAGACTCTCGAATAAAAAAGTCATTTTCTACTACTGCCACACTCTTCAAAGAGCCATGCAATGGGCTTCTCCCACACAGCAAAATTTCTGTGGATGATAAAGCAACCACGACCTGAGAGTCTCCAGTAGTCCGACACTGAGACTAACCTTGCATCCGTATTCTAGTGCCATTATTCTAGCTGCAGTTTTTGCAGTTGATGTGCATGCAGTGTTGTGGATAACAAGGACATGCTTGAAAATGGATTTATTGCTCACCAGACCTTTGGCATTACGACCAAGGTATATTAAAGAATGTAAAAATGTATTATTGTTTACATTGGGGCTAAGAAAGCCTGCTCAATATTCCTTAAAGATCAATGACTGAATATTAAAATCAGACAAATCTTTCGAGTTCATCAGACCACAGGTGGAAATTAACTGCCTCACAGCCAAACCGTCTCAAATGTTAGTTCTCCATCCTTCTTCGGCTTTGCTCCAGCGAGTGCAGAGCACCACTAGGTTGTCTGGCCTTCCAACCATTACAAAAAACCTATATGACAACATGGCGACAGAAGAACAGGGAACTGCAATTTGCCATCAACATCTGAGAAATCTGATCTGAACATCTGATCCAACTGTCTCTAGAACGCAGTAGACGCAGCTCCTCATGAGCGACTACCACCTGTCATCTCAACCACTACCTTCAAAGACTTGAGTCATGCCAATAAAATACCTTGCTGCCATAACCTGTGACATTCCTCCACCCAAGAGAACTGTCAGTAAAACTATTACTGTTACTATGTATAACCATGTTTGCCATTAGGCATGTACTATTGCACAATGTTGCCCTACCTTGGTTAAACTGTATTTGAACCTAAATAATACAGGCTGAAAAGCAATTTTGGAAATATTGCTTGTACTCTTATTTTAATATCTACAATGATTTTGCGTCATATGGTTGTTATTGTTGTAATTATAAATGTTATTATGATTTACTTTTGAGTCAGTTCAAAATCTTTTCTTGTACATTTAGCTTGTTTTTGTCTGTAATCATAAATTAATCTGTTCAGTCTAGTTTTGAAGAATACACAACAATCAACCATCTTTGATGGTCAAAAATATTCCTCTCTGGTTATGTAATTGCATCAAGCAACATAAATAAAGCTAAGGACATCTGATCTAGGATTTAAGGACGGTCTCTGTACTTATCAAAATACGTTGAGTTACATTGGGCTGATCCCTCTCTGTGAGCTGATTTATCAAAATATGAGTCTGTGCTCTAACCCTGCGGACATCACATCAACTGAATTACTCTTAGACATGTTAAATTATGTAGCAACCAGATTGCACTCTGTCCTCTGGTTGTGTCTGAATATTTTAAGGTTGCGTGTGCCAGAAAAAAAGTGATCCTCGTGATTTTTACCAGGCCTGTTTCATAACTCCCTTCTTTTTCCTCAGTCTTGAGTAATAACATCAGTGATGTTTTTATAAAACATAACATATTAATACCAATTTGGATTCTGTTGCCACTGAGTCATTCTAACGCAACAACGCTATGACAGATGCTGTCGTCAAGTCATAAATTTTGTTGAGTGCTACTGCAGCCTGATGCTGCAACGGTTACTTTGTGGTAGTTCAGCAATTGATACAGTTGACCTAAGTATCCTTATTAATAGACTGAAGCATTGGGTCAGTATTTAAAGGACTGCACTGGAGTGGTACTGTTTGACCAGGCAGAAATTCCAACATTCTGTGAGTGGGGTTATTTTATCAAAGTCACTGATTATATGTGAAGTGCCACAAGGCTCCATTCTTAGACCATTTGAATTTGTCCAATTATATATATTTACTTTTGGCCTATAAACAAACAAAATTAACTCATTATGTCTCTGCAAGCCTAATTACCTCGGACTTTGAGCAGTACACAATTTCAACTTGTAGATACTTGTTTTTATGCATCACATTCTAACACTATGTCAGTGCAATGAAATGTCATTGGTTGCTGCAATCATGCAGACATGCTACTCAAATGTAACTTGACAGTGACCACTGAAGATAAGATATTACATGGTCTGCTAGCTGCTGTATTGTATCCACTGTTGTCTGATAATCTGTATGGTTAAACTGTAGAGGATATTCATGTGTCAGTGCAGTGACATAAAGACAGAATTTTAAATGTGCTGTACTTTCTGAATTATGCTATTTTGACTGTTGACTGACTGCAATAAAGCTAAAGTGATGCTTAAGTGTATCATATAATAAATTACAAAAAAGTTATCTTATCATATGTAGTCCAAAATATTATGATGTTTTTTATCTCTGTGTCAATTGGCAGTAGAATTGGCAAACAGTATGTTAAAAATAACCTTTAATGAGACTTAAAGATGATGTAAAACATGGTTGTAAACACACTGTAAACTGAATCAAGCAACATCTGTCCAAAATAACAAAGTGCACTGTGGATGCATTTTTTTTGTGTCTGTGTGTTTATACTGACTCCAGGGAGAGCTTCTCCTCTTCTTCGTTCAGGTTAGGGAGCCTGTGTAGACCTAAAGTCATCCTGAGGGCATCAACATGCTCCTTCAGAGGTTTGTACTCATCATGCAGGCGGCGAGTTGTTTCTAGAAGCTTATTCAGGTCATTCTCCGACTGCTTGATGGTGCTCTCCATCTGAGAGGACAAGATTTCAGAAATATGTGTTTGTAATATGCTCAATATAAGCTATTTCTCATTGTCTCTAGTCATATCTTTTACACTAAAATAATACAGGAACTGTTGCTGTTTGTAACATTTTCTCTACAGATGGTGCTTATCTCTGAATGTAATACATTAGATTACATTTATCTGACACTTTTATCCAAAGCGACTTACAATTGCTATACATGTCAGAGGTTGCACGCCTCTGGATCAACTAGGGGTTAAGTATCTTGCTCAGGGACACAATGGTAGATGGGTCACATTGGGGAACTGAACCCGGGTCTCACACCAAAGGCATGTGTCTTATCCAATGCACCATCACCACCACCTACTCACTTACCACATTGATATCTGCATGGATGAGCCGCAGCTCCTCCACATGTGCCATTTTCTCTTGTAGAAGCAGATCCATCTCTTGTTTGTACTCTTTCAGGTGCTTCTCCTCAGATTCCAGAGCCTCAAACTCAATCTTAAGACGAGACTTGATCTTCTGCATCTGGACAGTCTTGTTACTGCAGCCAGTGGCACAGACAAAATACATCAGCTGTCAGGTTATTTCCCTCACAAAAAAAATCCATTAAGATATATAAAAAAAAAAAAAGACAAAGCACCACACATTATTCTCCATTTGTCATGCAATGCTTTGGATTTGTGTAAAATTGTGAATTACTCAATAACTAAGACGTTCTGTATTGATTTTAAGCAGAATGAACAATTAGTACAGCTGTGAATTAATGTATTAAGTGCATGAATTACTGCATTCTGTACATCTGTTATGCAGTTATTAAGCGTAGCTGCAAAGACTTCAGGGCAAACAAACACGATCCTGCTACCGGTGTTTAACTGTTAGTGAGTTAATGACAGACGGACAAGCTTGCTGGCTACGTAGCTAGCTTACCCACAGAAATAATTAGCAAAGGACATCTGGCATTTTGTTGATACACATCTGGAATGTTGATGCATGTATGATCCGAAAATGCATCTCAACTACAGCTGCTTTGTATCTATGTTAGCCTGCTGTGATTTCTTGCCAACCCTGTCGGAAACTAGCTAAAACTGGAACAGCAAAATCATATTAAAGACAGGGTTCGCAGCAGACCGGCTAATATTAGCTAGCTCAGTAACAAAAGCGACGCCAAAGGGGCTTCATTCTTGGCACGCTAACGTTAGCTTAGATAACGTTTCTCAGTACCAACATCTGACAACCATTTTCATTTTATTCCACGTCCAAGTCTTACCGTATTTCCAGGATATTTTCTAATTTGCACATTATTTCTTGTTCGTCTGCCATAGTTTAGCAGTCCCTTGTCGTTCAGCTGGCCAGCTCAGTTACCCGCAAGGCCACGGTGGTCTCCTTGTTGATAAAAAACACAATAGCCGGTGTGAGCGCGCACACGAGCGCGCGCCCCTCTACGTGAAACCGTGGCTTCGTGTTTAATAGCGCCACGAGTCCTCTGCCACACACAGCCTGAGTTAAACTGAAATACAAAGCATCCACTTCCCCTTAAACCAGCTTTTACACCGCGGTGGAAACAACTTCATTCCCACATTAGCATTTAATATAACATTACACAGAGTAAGAACAATCACCGGAGACCTCTGAAGAGTGGAAGGAACAGGAAGAAAACAACAGAATGTTATGGTCATATCAGTGGACAACATGGAGTATGTTTCCCTCTAGTTGTTTACTTTAGCTGTCAGGGCTGTAGCTTGTGGTGAAACAAGTATTCAAATCAGATTACTTAAGTAAACGTTTTAGTAATCTACCACAAGGAAGAAAGAAGTGAAAGTCCCACATTCAAAATCAGACAAATATAAGCTACTTGAACAATTAAAAGTAAAAGTGGGCCAGTTATGTAAAATGGCCCTTTTTAGTGTTAGGTCTCCACTTTTATAATATTATAAAAGTGGAGACCTGAAGATACTATACATTAAATTAAAGTTACTAATTTTAGACTTAGTGCCTTTGACAATTAGGAAATACACAGTGTGGTAATGGAGCAGTGGATAAGACACATGCCTTTGGTGTGAGAGACCCGATTTCAATTCCTCACTGTGACACATCCACCATTGTGTACCTGAGCAAGACACTTAACCCCTAGCTGCCCCAGAGGCGTGTGACCTCTGACATACTGAGCAATTGTAAGTCGCTTTGGATAAAAAGCGTCAGGTAAATGTACATAAATTAATGCTAAATATACAAATTCAATGATTTTTTCTAATAATAAGGATGTTTTTCCTAGAAGAGAATACATAATATGTTATAACAAAAAATAAAATAAAAGTAGGCCAATGCAGTCAAATGAACTGAATATTGCAGGTATCAAAATGAATAGTTTTGTTTTTCAGTCTCTTCAAATTTAGCTGCAGGGGTCAGGGGTTCCTTGGATATATTTCCTCCTTGGATATATTTCCTATCTTTAATTCTGGCTACAGCCCTGTTAGCTACTTCAAAAACAATATAAGCAGTTACCAACAGGCCTACAAACCAAACACACCAACCCCAAAATCACTGTTTGTCATAACAACATATGCTTAAAACATTAACTGGAAGGATTACTAGATTAGCAGAATGTGCTGCATGGCGCCTTCACAGCAACTGGATCATCAGGTGCTGCAGAGGTGCTGTTGATTTGTGTCCCTTTATAAATAGGTTTGGGAGACAAAGATCCTGTCTAGATGAGTGATACACAGTCAAAACCCAATCAAATTAAGAGGAAAACTCTTCACAGAAGATACGGGCTGCCTCTATAAAACACGTGGGCCCGGGGCTGCCGCTGGATTAACCAAGAGAGAAGTACTTGGGAACAATACAATGGTCCATTCTCATGCAGTATAATCCTTGTAGGTATTGCAAGCAGTTTCATATGACTCCGCAGAGAAAAAGCTACTACATGCACCTCTCTGAAAAAGTGTTTCGACAACAGATAAAAAAAAAACAAATGTCCACTGTAAGTAGCCAACTTAAATTTTTTTATAGCTTAATTTTATTGTGTTTCTTATTTAGTTGAAATGTTTAAATTGCAGCTGTATTGGTTTGATCAAATTTTTAGTTTGTTTAATAACACTACAAGTAGAAGGCATTAGTTTGCAGTTCTTAACCTTTTTCAATTATTATCGTTTTTAATTTGATGCCTTTGTGTTCCTGGATTTATTGTGTACCACATTACACTATCTGGATAAACAAGATTAGCTTAGTAGCAAAGGTTAGCTTTCTCTTCTTGTTTTTATAAATTAAAAAAAAATGTTTATGAGGAATGGAGCAAACTATTGCGATGCTTTTTTCTTTTGTACATGTCAATATATACCAACAACTGCCGATATGTGTATATGGTTTGATACTATTATGCAAGATTAACACTAAATGGGTGTCCTTGTTTTTCACCCAGTCGTTAATACTTATGAACCATGGAATGAACCCCATGTTCTCAATTAAGTCTAAAATATACTGTGGGCTTCATTTTTTGATTGTAGTCCCCACCAACCTCTTGCGATTGGATGCTCCTGGTTGAACAGAAGAATGTAAGGAACACTCTTTTTGGTCATTTTGCTGTCAAAGAACCAACAAATTCAGCATTGTATCAAAGAACAAACTAAATTATTACAAAATTGGTAGTAGTTGCTCTTTTTTACCCAGTTGTTGCTCTGCATGCTCCTTGATGCTTCTCCACAGATGAATGAACAGCAGGGATCTTTTCCTCCTGCATCTCAGTATCTCAGTGTTTTTCTCTGGCAGATAAATGTCCGAGTTACAACCATGGATGCTGAGCTGGAGTTTGCCATCCTGCCCAGCACAACTGGGAAACAGCTTTTTGACCAGGTACTCTTTACAGTCAGGTACAAACAGGTGCTTTGGCAGACAAGTGTGTGATTTGACGTTATTTGTTGATGTTTAGATAGTGAAAACAATCGGGCTGAGGGAAACCTGGTTCTTTGGCCTCCAGTATCAGGACAGCAAAGGCTTCTCCACCTGGCTCAAGCTGAACAAGAGGGTGAGGAGAAACTTTATATTCCGTGTTGGCATAATTTGACTCCCCACAACAGCTGGATTTAAATGAAGATGTCATCATGTAATGCAACGAAGGTTAAAATCAAGGGCAACTGGACTTGGTTGAAGATACTGGAAGAAGTTTCATCCCTCATCCAAAGGACTTCTTCAGTTCTGACTGACTGGCAGGGAAACTCAGCTATTTAACCTCAGTGGGGTCGGACAGCATTGTAAGGACAGCACTTACAATGCTGTCCTTTCATCACTTCCCAGGAAACTCAACAAACGTAACCTATTGGCCTCAGGTGAAGATACCAACGATGGTCGTTCAGTCTTGGCCACAGGTAGTCTTAATGACTGTAACGACTGTCGTCACAGCAACAAGGAACACTAACGAACCAGCGGTATTGATGCTTCGGGATAACGACCCCACTGAGGTTAAATAGCTGAGTTTCCCTGCCAGTCAGTCAGAACTGAAGAAGTCCTTTGGATGAGGGACGAAACGTCTTCCAGTATCTTCAACCAAGTCCAGTTGCCCTTGATTTTAACCTTCGTTGGATAACTATGACCTGGATGACTGAGAATCTTCATAGACATCGTCATTTAATGGTTTTGGAAATATGCTACTGCGTTCCCCCATTGAGGCTAATTAGTATCTATTTCTTTATTCTGGTTTCTGTCTGCTGTTGGGTGCCAATCCCAGGTGACAGCTCAAGATGTGAAGAGGGACAACCCTTTGTTGATTAAGTTCAGGGCCAAGTTTTACCCTGAGGATGTCGCTGATGAACTGATCCAGGAGGCAACGCAGCGCCTCTTCTTTCTTCAGGTTGGAGATGAGTGCACCTACAAGGAAATTGATGTTTTTAAAGAAAATTATGTTGTAAATGTCCATCCCTGAAACATCGTCCAAGTTGATGGACTTTCCTAATCACTCTTCATTCATTTTCTGTTTGATGGCACCATTATATTTATATGCCATATCCATTCATTTACTATTTTAAAAAGAGAAATACAATTCATATTCAGTGACAATAAAGAAATGATGCTGTCTTATGCAAGAGTGGTACTGTGCAATGATTAATAAGGATTCTCAAAACCAAATCCTCAACTTGTCTTAATGACCAGAGTGGGTTCCACGATGACTTATGCTGATCCATTAAACTCTCATGGGTTGTCCATAAGGGAGAATATGCACACAAAAAAGGGGATCCAAGTGCGCTACCACCAGAGCACATAGGGTTTCTCTCTCAGTGAGTCACATTAACAGTGTTATGTATGATGCTTTTACACAGACAGCAACATAAAACATTTGGGATTCGAGTATTTAAGCAGATATGTCTGTCTTTTGTCTGGTTTTTAGGTAAAAGAGAGCATCCTAAATGATGACATATACTGTCCACCTGAGACTGCGGTGCTCTTAGCCTCGTATGCAGTTCAGGTCAAACATGGAGACTACAGGAAAGACTATCACGTGCCGGGATACCTCACAAGAGAGAAGCTGCTGCCACAGAGGTGCGTCCTATGGATATTAAAGTTAATTCGAGTTTCGTCATTCTAACTGGTGTGTTGTCTTTACTGATAAAACCAGGGTTTTGGAGCAGCACAAGCTGAATAAGAATCAGTGGGAGGAAAGAATCCAGGTGTGGCACAAAGAGCACAAGGGAATACTGAGGTACTGCTGCTGTCTTTCTACAAAAAGTAATTTTTGCATTTAACAGGTGTTCTGTAGCTCATTAAATTGCTCCACACTACAGAGAAGACGCCATGGTGGAGTACCTAAAGATAGCCCAGGATCTGGAGATGTACGGGGTCAACTACTTTAGCATCAAGAACAAGAAAGGGTCAGAGCTGTGGCTGGGAGTGGACGCACTGGGGCTGAACATCTATGACAAAAAGGACAGGTGGGTTGCAATTTGAAAATGTATGTGTGTCTGACAAACCTGTGAGACAATGTACGCTTACATTCATGGTCGGTAGTGGATGAATCCTTTGGTGATTCCCTCCCTTTTCATCTAGCATCACAACGAGGTTGACGTATTTGTTTTTTAGTGAAATGTCTTGACAGGATTGTTACACAACGTGGTATCCTAAGCACCAGCAGTTCAAGGTTTTCAATTATCCAGTAAAATATCTACTATAAACTCAGCACAGACATTTATTATTCCCAAATGATGAATCCCTATGGCTTTGCTGACCCTCTGACTTTTCCTTTAGCGCCACCAGCAGGTGAAAATATTTGGTTCAGTAAGTGTTGACAACTATAGGATGCATTGTCATCATGCAATTTGGTTCAGACATTCACGTTCCCCTCATGAGGAGTTGTAATGACTCTGGCGATCCCTTAAAGATGAGAAAATGGTTCAATCAGAAATGGTTTAAAACATGTGAAAATACCCTGCTTTGAATAATATTTTGAGCCTGATATCAAAAATAGTTTGATTAACTTGTTAAAATTCCCAAAGCACATCTCTGGCTTCTCTCTAATCGAAAAATCAATACCTAACTGATGACTTCAGCCACTGTTGTATTTTGTGTGCTAATTAGCTAATTTTAGCATGCTGACATAGCGTACTAAAGATGTTGAACATGCTAAACCTGTGTTAGCGTATATGCATTGTCACTGAGTATGTTGGCATGCTGAAATGCCCCTTTTCTTTTCTTTGCGTCATAACTTTTTAACGTTTTAATTGTGTGTTAAAAACCTATGCTAATTATAACCTCTGTTAGCTATACTATTGATCACAAATGTATACCATGCCAATATTTTACAGGATGACCCCAAAGATTGGCTTCCCTTGGAGCGAGATCAGAAATATTTCCTTCAATGACAAGAAGTTCCTCATCAAACCAATCGACAAGAAAGCTCCGGTATACAAAAAACATTATTATTAGTGGTCCTTAATGGTGATTTATTTGCAGTAGCTACACATTCTTTGAAGCATATTATTACATGAAATACAGGACATGCTGCCAGGCTATATTAAAAGGGAGTTTGGTTTGAGGGGGAGTCGGCTGTTTCTTCTAGTCTGACAAATGGATGCCTCAGCTTGATGGTATGTTGAACCGTGAGCTTGTTTTAGCTTAACTCGATTCGTGGATGTTTGTGGATGGGATTAAATGGCTGCTCCTTCTCCAGTGCTTAGGGTTTAAAACTTAGTACTCATTATCTTAGCATTAACAACTTTTGTGAAAATATTTTCACAACCACATACAAGATCCCACAAATACTTCTTCAAAGACACACCTATTCATATTTATTCACCGTGGCTATAAACAGAAGGCCAAAAGCTAATGCCATTTCCTTTTGACGAGTGAAGTACCAATCTTGCAAATGCATAAATTACAGCAAGTAGCGTATTGAGAGCAGCTGCTACTTGATCTCAGTCACAAACATAAATTTAGCCTGACATGTCAATTTCTGACTGAATGCACAGACTTAAAAAAGACATCTATGAGTTTAGAAGAAAAGATAAGAAATTCTCCCAATTAAGCACATGATTAACTGTAAAATAGGTGCTAATGGAATGCCATAAATCAACCCGTGGGCTATCACTGATCTCTAATTTTTGTGTTGAAGGACTTTGTTTTCTACGTACCTCGTCTTCGCATCAACAAGCGTATCCTGGCCTTGTGTATGGGGAACCATGACCTGTACATGCGTAGACGTAAACCTGACACCATTGAGGTGCAGCAGATGAGGGCCCAGGCGAGGGAGGAAAAGAATAAGAGGCAGATGGAGAGGTAAGGAAGGAAGGAAATAATGATGGCTTATTATTCTTTTTTACAGTTTACAGTGTGTTCTCTCTGCTTTAAGAAAGAACTGTCAGGAGATATAGTCTTTTTTTCAGATGTGTATTTATGCACAATTCTCCTGTCAGGGCTCTGCTGGAGAGTGAGAAAAAAAAGCGGGAAAATGCTGAGAAGGAAACCGAGAAGATTGCTCGTGAGACCATGGAGCTGATGGAGAGACTGAGACAGATTGAAGAACAGACAAAGAGAGCTCAAGATGGTCTGACAACTTTCTGAATACAAATGTTTCTCAATATGAGTTTTTTTCCCCCCTGTTTAAGAACATTAAAAGAGTGGCTTAGTATATTGAAATATTTGTGATTGTGGGATCTCTAAGCTTATACAATGTGGGCATGTCTGGGTATGTGTGTTTCAGAGCTGGAGGAGCAGACTCGCAGGGCTCTTGAGTTAGAGAAGGAGAGGAAACTTGCTCAACAGGAGGCTGAGCGCCTGGACAAGGACCGAAGAGCTGCAGTGGAAGCTAAAGCAGCTCTGCTGTGCCAATCTGAAACCCAGACCAAGAGCCAGGAAAGCCTGGTACTGGTGCAAAACACACCTGCATGCTGGGTGTTATTCAATTTCAATTAAATAGATTAAGATATAAGGTGACTTTTTCTCCAAACATAAAAAATTGAAGAACTTGTTGCCGTAAAATCATCATTCAGCATGAGACCTATTTACTTTATTCCCATGATCTAAGACTTATTCTTAAGTCTATTGTTAAGTCTACCTCTAAGGCTGCTATGACATTGATGTCATCAAGTGGTTCACACATTCATCTTGATTGCATGTTTTAAATGATTAATATTTTTAGCTGACTGAATAGAAAGGCAATTAACCTGAGCCGTGACACTGCATATGAGCATATGTGTGCGCACGGACACACACACATTCACTCTAAGCCAGAGCACAATGACCTTGGATGAAGAGCACTCTTAACTCTTTTCCCATTTGTGTGCGTGTGTGTATAGGCCACTGAGCTGGCAGAGCTTACCTGTAAGATCTCTCAGCTGGAAGACGCCAAGAAGAAAAAGGACGATGAGGCAAAGAGATGGCAGAAAAGGGTGAGAATTAATGAAAGAACCGTGAGACCGATGAAGGATGAATCAAACATGAGCAAAGAGGGATGTCTGACACTACTAAGTGTGGGACCCGGGTAAATTAGAAGCAAGGTATCAACCACAGACACATATATAACTAGATTTTCAAACTGGCTATTGTCACATGTATCCCAGGTTAAGTCTCTGAAATCAAATGTCAATGAAAATTGCATTTTCCTTTTCCTTTTTAATATAAGCAGTTGACTGGGCAAGGGCATAGAATTAGGTAGGGATAGTAGAGGCATGTTCCTACTAATGTCCAGCAACTACTGAATTCTCCATTGTAATAATTTTAATCCAGAAATTAAAATATGACAACTGTTGTCCGTCTGTGTCCAGTCATTGAATTTGGTACACTAATGGTTAACAGCTCTCATTCTCTACTAGGAGTCCGATGTGTTTTTAAGTTTAAAAGGATTATGTCCTCTCCCTTCATATGCCTCACAGACCCTCTTCGAATTTAGTTCTAAAAAGTGACTAGGGACAAATCTAGACCATCAGGTGAGAAATTTATGACATATGATATATGTCCCCAGTGACATATCTGCCCTTGAGATTAGGGGCAATGTTTCACTTATTGCCTTTGAATGTTGTCCAGTACAGCAGATTAAGCCTTTGAAAATGAAATTTCAAATGCCGTTTTCACTTTCATTTTGACTTAACATCAGGTTATATTATTTCTATTGTATTTTCAGTTTTGAATTTCAATTAACATTTGAATATCGTCCACTGTACAGTGGGGTAAGACTATGAAAATGAAATGTCAAATAGCTTTTCCATTTTCATTTTAATATTGTCATATAATATGTGGAAAATAAAATTCTAATTGGATTATTGCATTATCATTACATTTTAATTACCAAGTTTACATTTTAATAGTCCCCTATTCACTTCCATACTGTGAAGGCACTGCTTTGCGTAAGCTAAAGTGTATGCAAATCTTTGCATACAAATAAGGAGTATCATACTGAACTTGCATGTAGTCTTAAGCCATATTTCTGTTTACTCATGACCACGAGAGACTGTTGCACACAATGATGAGAAATAAGTCAGAGAAGACAACTATTTGCCTTCATGAGTGATTGTTGCACTATAACATCTTAACCAGGGATTCAAAAGGTAATGGACAGGTTTGCCAAAACAACATTTGTCGTGAAATCGTGAATATCACAATCTGGAACTAATCCAGTAGACTACTTACACTTTAATATTCAACCACAGTGCTTCACTGCAAGTCCTGTGTGTCGACAGGCGATCGTGGTAGAAGCTGATTTGGATCGAACCAAAGAGGAGCTGAAGACTAAACTCATGGGTGTCCACATCCAAGATTCAGTCGACTCTCATGAGCACGACGAGACGGATGAGAGCAGCGCAGAGGCAAGCGCGGAGCTGAATTCTCCTGGCACCGTCCGTGATCGCAGTGAAGAGGAAAGAGTAACAGAGGCCCAGAAGAACAAGAGGCTGCAAAAGAACCTCAAGGTAAGGTTAAGTGAATATAATCAAATGTCCTATTTTGCTGATTTGCTTTTCTCTTACTCGCCTTCAGGTCAGAAGTCATGTTCTGCTAAAGATTAGAAGTCCTGGAGCGTTTAAGAGTACAGACAAATGAACCAATCTGCCTCTAATTCAGGGGTTCTTGGTTCAGTAGATAATGCGCTCTGTAAATTAGGAACCACCCCAGATGAATGCTGAGGCCAATGCATCATTGCCTCACTCTGCAGTTACTCTGATGGTCACTGGATAATAGCTGAATGATGAAACAAGACAGTATTAAAATGAGCACCCTAATTTTAGCTATTTATATAGACATATTCGGTCAATATGTCTCATATACATTTTTTGTTAATCAATGTACGCTTATATTTATGGTCCCCAGAGGATGAATCCAACTGACTTTGGTGATCCCCTGACTTTTCTTCTAGGGCCACTACGAGGTTGAAACTTGTGGGAAACAGAGAAATATTTTAACAACTATTAGATGGATTTCCTTGAAATTTACTACATATTTTCAAGGTCCCTAAAGTATAACTCATAATAACCTTGGTGATCCCCCGACCTTTCATCTTGCGCCACCAACAGGTCAAAGTTTGCCAAAAACTTTGGTTTATGACTAAATACCTGCAAATCTAATAGGATTCCCATCATCCTCAGCTGCACTTTGTGTATAGTTCTACCTAGCACATGTTAGCAGGCTTATAGGCTAAATTTAGATGGTGAACCTGGTAACTGCGAAACATCACCATGCTAGGATTGTCCCTGTGACCCTGCTAGTATTTTGACATTTAGTCACAGAGTTGCTGTCTGTAGACTCTTAGACTTGTTTACAGAGAATGTCTGGATCTCAGTCACTATTTTTTTCTATATTGTACTTTGCTGGTAATTTTTAATGTACCTGCTTCATTTAAAAGATATTAGGCTTGATGAGAGTTATGCAGCGTATGTTTTGTTGCTGTTGTGTTTTGTGATTTTTAAAATGCTTTGGTACATTTGCTGTGTTGTCTGCTGACTCATACAGAGGTTTTGACTCTGCTATAAAGATGGCAGCTTAATTGCCACCAAAAATTATGTTTATGACTAACAACAAGTGCACTCTACATAATTAAACACTAATGCAGGTACATTATCATTCCATTGTTTTCATTCAAGTCACAAATATCATCCTGACCATCCAGGCCTACTACAACTGAAATAAGATTGGTCTCTATCTCACAGCCAAAACAAGATATGATGTTGCATAGAGGACTCACAAAATAGAATTAATAACTATGGACAATAGATGGGGACTGAGAGGTGTACAGGGGTTAGGGGAGATGAGTAAGGCTTCTGAATAGTCTCTTAAAGAGTCTCAGGGAAGAGCATTTCATTCACTGTGTGCCCGTGTTCTCTTTCAGTTCTTGAGCACTGAGCTGGCCGGAGCTGTAGATGAGAGCAAAAAGACCCACAATGACCTGATCCATGCTGACAATGTGAAGGCAGGCCGTGACAAATACAAGACCCTACGTAAGATTCGTCAGGGCAACACCAAACAACGCATTGATGAATTTGAGTCCATGTGAGAGAGGCTGCTGTAGGCCCACTCAGACTGAAGGCAAGATATGGATAGATGATGAAATCGTAGGTGAAGATTATTGCAGAGGTAGAAAATTCACAAAAGGTTTGCTTTTGCCAATCATATTACACACATTTGCAATCTCTCTTTAATATTGATTAATGAAAGCAATGACATGTAAGACACTTGTTATTATTCCATCTAAATGTTAAATCCTCTATTCTTTATCACTTTATCACAAATAAAATACCATGAAACTCCATCAGTGTGTTGTGTGTGCGTCATTTCCCATATGAATAAGTAGCCTAAGCATCACCTTCAATTTGACTAACGAGACAAACTGTTGTTCAGCTGAGCTGCAATCAAAAATAAAAGCTAATTATAGCCTTAAAATTATATTATATTTCTCCATCCAATATATGTAAAGAGAATCTAGAGCTTCCATCACTGACCCTATGCCATGACTTCTGCAAAAAACAAGTGTAGAAAAGGCTCTGGCACAGCAGGGTTGCCAGAAACAACCCAGAGTCCTCAAAGAAACAAGCAATCAAGTTTTTCTTTTTCATTTTATTATTAAATAACAGAAGGAAATATGTCGCAATTAACAGGAATCAAACTGATTTTGTTTTGATTATGTTTCTCTAGCTGTCTTCATCCTTCTGAAATTGCTGACGCCCTCATCCATCACACTCTGTCCAAAAATAAACTACAGTGACCATCCATATAACATATATAGCCTACAGCTGTTTTACATTTTCTTTGTGAATATCAAAGGTCAGTGATTGCGCAGGATTAATCTGACAACACTTTGGGGGAATTCAGGTATATTGGTAATCAGGTAATTTGGGACAACATAAGAAAACAGCATTTTACTTCTACCCTGAAAAGTGGGGGGGAAGGAAATTTATCACTAGTGTGGATTCATATAACATGAAATACAGAGGGACCTCATGTATGTCAACACAGAACCACAGAGATGTAACCTACAGGCAACTTTTAAGTAGAGAGGCCTAGAGTAATATGCTAATGATGCTAATCTCCCACAGGCCTTATAAATTGGTTCAATTAGCCCCATAATCTTTTGACAATGACAAACAATGAAGCAAATGTGTTTAATTATTAATTAAGAATTAATAGTGCTGTAACATATAATTAATGTAATTATAATATAACACTTTGTTCAATCTATGGTTTTATTCTTATGAATGGTTTTATTCCATTATGAATTTAATGTCTGTTGCAGAATAGAATGGCACCAAGAAACAGATAAATAAATTAAATAAACATTTTTGACATGTTGTCAAGTCTTTTATGATTTTAACATCTTAATCAATAGTCTAGGCTGATGATATTTGTTGATGTAATAATAAATGTAGCTATCAAAACAAATGACAGGCTAATACATAAAATCACATAACCTTAGACATCTATTTAATTAATTTTTTTGTTAAGAGATAAGTTCAAAATACTTTTTGAAATATGTCAATAGAGTTAAAAGCAAGGGCATACACCTATAAAACTGTGTCCCAAATTACCAAACATGTTCGTGGAAACTAGTTTTGTGTCAACTACAACAAAATGGTGAACCAAGCTTTGTAAAAATATTGTAGGCCTGCACACTTAATTTCTTCACATAAAGTAAGCAGACATCATGTTGGGTTACTTTTTTAAATTTATGAAAAGAACGAGATCAATCGATAGAATTACAAAAACTATCCCAATATACCTGAATCCACCCAATAGCAGCAGCCTGTTGTAGGACCGTGATGGTGAATTAACTGTTTAATCCTGACTATTCTCGCGAGAAATGTGGTTACTTTTTGCAGCGGAGGCGTTGAGTCCAATTAGATTAGATAATAAATTACATTTAGGTTTGGTGTTCAGTATGTAAACCCGGTCAATACGCCATAGTTTAATGTCCTCCTACTCGATTTCTAACGGTTACTTATGATGTAAGTTTTAGCCTGGGCTAGAAAAATGTTACTTTGTAAAAAGTTCGCCAGCGGAATAGATCAACGGGACGTCCCTTGCCTGTAGCAACCTACGTCGACGACTACTCTGTATTTCCTATCCGCTGAGACATATTCCCGGAGTCTCATTGGGTAGGCGTTTTCTTGCCTGGAGCTTGTTGTTTTATTTGTTCTCAACCAGCGCACTACTTTAAGTAAATACGCGAGCTGAAGATGGCCCTCCTCTCGAGCTTGGCTGAAATTGAAGAAACGTCAAACTCTTTAAAAATCAATCTGCTGGATACTGCGGACACCTGTGCGTGCCCGACTGCTGAGCTCAGTAAGGCTGTGTCAGTGTCCTTGGGTTTGGATACAGTGTCTTCTCCTCACAACAGCATGAACCACTGCTCCGGCGTCGCCGTTGCAGACTTCGACTCCATAGTGGAGCGTAGTTTCCGAGGAGTGCTGGAGTTCGGAGCGGCTCGTAATAGCCTACTGAATGAAACTAACCCAAGAGATGACGACTTTGGAGAAGTGTGTCCTGGCATACAGCAAGTGAGCTGCATGGATCTGCTCAGATCCGGCGAAATGGACAGGGCGCAGACCGTGACGCGCGGCCCGGTGATATCAAGATATTTCTGCAAGGAATCAAGCTTGTTTATGAACCCGGTGACAGACCTTCCTGCGTCCTCTGAGGTGGACGAGATCTTACCTTTGAAACCATACTCTGCCGATCCAAACCTATACAGCGATGCCGCAGCTACGTGGTGCGCATACAGCGGCCGTTCCGAGGCAGAGAGAAGTGGATCCGGCGCACACAATTTATTGTGTAAACATTGTAATTGCGGGAAAGCGTCTCTTGAATCCAGGCAGGAATGCCACTGTGTCTGGTATAGCAAGCGCGGGCAGGGGGGTGAAGGTGACACGCGAGCAGCGATGGCACAAGGGTATGGTCAAGCGGAAAGTTCCCAAAGTGCAGTCCTTCAAGAGCAGGCCACCTTTTCCACCATCAAGACCGAACCTTCATTTTGGTTGGATTGCAGAGATCGCAGTTTCAGGTAAGTAACAGGTTTTCACAATGATTTGATTTGTTTTGTTTTGCCTTTCACTGCCACCAGGTCAGGAGGGCAATACAGTCTTTCTTGCCACTTGATCAGTTACACTTTTATTTAATCACAAACAAAAGGACAAATGGAGCATGAACTGGGTAGGCGTTAATCTGCCAATCTTTACAGCTCCTTCTAGATCTTATACTTTATTTCTTGATATTTCTGTTGAGCGTCACTGGACTTGCAGTACAGAGCAGTACAAATAAATCAATTCAATAAACGCAATTATTCTTTATGGTTATTTCCAAAGCCATATGTTGAAATAGTGCAGAATCATTCAGCCACAGAGATAGCTGTGGAGCATTAAATCTTTCCTGCTCTAACAGCCACATGTGCTCTTCCTGGCCTTGGCCAAGTTGTGTTTCAGTCTGCAGCTAAACTAAATCAAAGTTCACCCTATCCCTAACTTTCCAGAACTGTCCTTATTTGTCCTGTGACTAACTATGCAAAATATGAGTTAATATATCAGTGTCGCTATAAACAAGAGATACAGCACCTGTTGCTCATTCTGTGCTTGGAAAGGAAGAAACTGACCAGTTACCACTTGTTGATTCCTAAGTAAAAGTTTTAAAAGACTAACTCAACAGTTCTTTCATATTTAATTTGTTTCCCTTTGACTTAACTTGTTGTCATATAATCAGTCAAGACATATGGAAATCTCCTATTTTAATTGGATTGGATTTAGAGATTTTACGCCCTGAACCAACACTGAGTACAGACAATGTGACCTAAATCTGATCTTAATACATTTGTTTGACTGTTTGATTTTTTTTATAGGCATATTGTAACCGTCTAAGATAAAAACTGTATCTGTGCCCACTTTTGAATCCTTCAAAACAAACCTGTGTATTCGTGCCTCTGTGTGCCAAGGCATGAGGATTTGTTTCCAGGTGTGTACCTGTCAGACAGGAGAGTGTGCCAGGTGTGCGGTGACGATGCCTCAGGTTGTCACTATGGAGCGGTTACCTGTGGCAGCTGCAAAGTATTCTTCAAGAGAGCCGCTGCAGGTTGGTGAGATGCGAGTGCACAAGCACAATTACTCCACTGCTGATTTAATTTCTTACACCCACGTGCTTATTCACGCAGGCAGGGCACAGTGACCTGACATTATGAGGGCGAGTTATTTGTTATCAGCAAACACCCACATTTCGTTGCTATGAGTGGAAGCTGAGGCATTATTGAACTCCCTCCCCTCACCCCCTCAGGACTTTTGTGTCCCACCAGGTAAGCAGAACCATCTGTGTGCCAGCCGGAACGACTGCACCATCGACAAACTGAGGCGGAAAAACTGCGCCTCGTGCCGTTTAAAGAGATGCTTCATGTCGGGAATGAGCCTTAAAGGTGAGGAGCATGAGAACAGAATGAGACAGATGAGGAATATGTTTTTGTGAGTAGCTTAAAGGGAACTAATCTCTTAAACAACCCCGTGTTATTAAATGATAAATAAATCTACCTTGTACCCTGAAGGAAAGTATGTGTGGTGTGTATTTGGAAAATGGGGTCAGGGTGGTCAGATACCTTACATTGCACTGGATCAGAACTTACTAATCAAATGTTCCAGCTTAAATACAGTGTAACAAATGCAATTCAGCAAAGGCCAGAAGAGCATTTTTCACCTAGTATCCAGTGATCAAGAACCTCACCACATGGTTATGACAACTCCGTAGTCTGGTGTCATTGAAGTATAGCCCTGTTTCTAGTATTCCGGTTTGTTTTGGGGATTTGTTTCGCAACTTGACAAGGAATCTCTTTATCTCCCTTTTACGCTTTTGTCTTCTGCTTGTCTGTATTGTCTTGGATTCTAGGTCGCAGGCTAAAGGGAGCCGGACAGACAAGGAACGGAGAGGGGGAGCAACCTCTGTCTCCGTGGGGGACTGGAGAGAGAGGAGAAAGGGCCGGTAAGAAAGATGTCTTCTCTGGCCCCGGAAGTGCAGCTGCCAGCGCTCAAAGTGAAGATTGGTGTCCGATAAGCTCAAGTATCATGCTAACTTAATAATGACCATATTCTGCAATTAAAACCATGATAGTGTTTTTTATGCTATTCTTCTGGTCTGTGCATGATTCAGTCTGTATATCTTTAGCAGCATCCCAAGGCCTGGTTCCAGGTATCCCCCCGATGCTGCGCTCCTGCCTCAACCTGCTCAGTGTCTTGCAGACCATTGAGCCGATTGTGGTCAATGCCGGACATGACCCTGCCCAGCCAGACAGCCCTGCGTCCTTGCTCACCAGCCTCAATGAGCTGGGGGAAAGACAGCTGGTAACCGTGGTGCGTTGGGCCAAGGCAATACCAGGTAAACTCATCTAGGCCACACTTGGAACACACTGCAAACGAGTCTGTGCTACACGTAGGTGCTTCTGAGTAATTCTGGATAAACCATTTGTACTGTAAGCCAAGCAAAACACTGCAAGGCCAGATTTGCCATATTGAGCAAGAGGGCAGTGACACTGTGAGAGGCAAATCAGGCACAAGAATCACTTGTGCAAATGTTTTAGACAAGCTTCAAAGCCATCAGGAAAATTGTGTCCTAACTGTTAGCACTGGGAAGGCCCTAAAAATCTTATTAACCAGATAACAGATTTTATGCCAGTTAAACTGTCATGTGGTGCAGCCAATCTCATTTAGTGCAAACTAGCTTTTTCAGATATTTACCACTAGAGGGGAGTATGTTCATATTTAAGCTGAGAATGTCAGGCTGAAAATGGCCATCAATGCACCCATACACACATTTATTTAATTTACCTGTTTTATCATGTTTAAGTATTGTTTGACTTAAAACATGTTTTCTGTCAGGTTTCCGTGACCTGCATGTGGATGATCAGATGTCAGTGATTCAGTTGTCATGGATGGGGGTGATGGTGTTCGGTCTGGGCTGGAGGTCATACACCAATACTAACAGCTCCATGCTCTACTTTGCTCCAGACCTGGTCTTCAATGAGTAAGTCACAAAAAACAATATTTTTCACGGCAAAATTCTGCCGAGTTGTAACATTTAAGTGTTTGAGATAAACAAAGTTAATAGAAGTTTGTCACACCTGGCATAGTCTCTTCATCAAACAAGGAAAGTTTGTTTGGGCTGTGATAATCATTGTGACACTGGGTTTGTTGGAATATCATGGAATTTTACCTGTCATTGTGATTGGAAAGGAAGGCACAGGGGAATACGAGCTTCAGAGGAAGATTTTAAGAAATCACACAATGAACGTCGCCTTTTTTGGGGCGAGACAGTAAACAAGTCTATTCTGTTCTTACCGTTTCCTTTGCATCTCATATATGTGGCCGCAGAGGGATCACCTCAGATGATTTATTCCATTTCATCTTTTTAAGAAAACATCGTCAGAACTGCTGCAGCATTGTGTTGTTGCTTTTTTCACTTTGACAAGTTTTGATTTGCACCGCAACCCCTTCCAGCCTCCTACTAAAACACTTTTAACACTTCAACTCCTATCCTCTGTCTTTTCTTTGTGCTTCTAAAAAGTTAACAGAGTTTGTGAAGCAAATCACTGTACACAACGTACATAAATAGCGATTCCACCACCTCTTATGATTAAATTGTCGGAGGAGGGTGTTGCTCAAGATGCTAAAGCCATCTTCAGGCCCTCAGTGGAGCTTTCACTTGGCTGGTTTCAACATTAGCAAAACACTCATTCTGCCTACATTAGACCTCTGTCGCTCTATTGGGCTGCTTCTGACCTGCATGGTAATGGATGCGCCTGCCCTTGTTACTGACCCTCATTTTTCGCTGCCTCTCTGTCGTTCTCTTTTTCCATTATCCATGTCACTCATTTTTTCTCACCTCTGCTGCTTTTCCCTCTTTTTCCCCTTCTGCCACCGTTAATTGTCTTCCACCTTTCAATATCTCTCTCTGCCTGGCCCTCTCTTGGTTTCTCACTTCTCCTTTTGTCGCACCTGGTGCTCCATCTTCTCCTCTCATGCTGCTTATCCCCACCTTCACAGCCAGCGGATGCAAGTGTCCAGTATGTATGAAGACTGTGTGAGGATGAAGCTGCTCTCCCAGAGGTTCTGCATGCTGAAGGTCACCCAGGAGGAGTTCCTCTGCATGAAAGCCCTGGTCCTCTTCAGTATCAGTGAGTCTGCTGAGACCATGTCTGAAATAATAAGCTGAATGTCAACTCAGCAAGTGAAATGATAGAGTGCAGCCATTACTTAAGAGAATTGATGGGATGAATAAAGTGTGTGAGAGTTATTGTTGTGTTCTGGCTTTGTGGTCACAGTGCCAGTGGAAGGCCTGAAGAGCCAGCGTTGTTTTGATGAACTGCGGACCTCCTACATCAAGGAGCTGGACCGCTTGGTCAGCCACCGCGGGGAGACCACCCGTACACAGAGGCTGTTTCAGCTCACACAGCTGCTGGACTACCTCCAGTCGGTAATAGACATAATTCTACATACACACCATTCTGTGACTATTATATAATTGTAATTTTAGTTAGTTTCCCAGAACTACTTGCGCAGGCAATGTAGAGCAAAGTGCCTCCCAAGTACACAAACACTGTATTTGGCGCACAGCAATACAGCGTTAACATATTAACTAACTAGACTATATCAAGAGTTCTTGATCATTTCATGGCTGGATTACTTCAGTTGAGGCCATCAGTTATTACATTTAAAATTTAAACCACAGTCTAGTTTAGTTTGTAACTGACAGAGCTATACAAACTGTAATATGTAATTCCTTTTCATTTTTCTCAAGTGACAACTTGTTGTACACTTACGGTTTGTGCAGAAATCCCCAGCCATCAACTAAGGTTAAACACATACCAAAGGGCTCTAGACTGGTTGCAGACGATGAGGGGGAAATGATAGAGTCGCCCTCTGGTGGTAGCATTGCTACATCAGAAATAACCATAACGCTCCATAAGGAATTCTGCAGTTTTTGCAGTTGTTCCACCCACCAACAATGGAAATTACATTTTAAACCTGAAAACTGTAATGTAATGTGAGTTCTGTTAACTGGTGTGAGTGCCAATATGTCCCTGATCTCTGTCCTCCTGGTTATTTTGAACAGGGAAAGAAGGATTTCTGTCCAGCTTTCATTCGTCCAAATAAAAGAAAATGTAGCTTGGCCAAGTTTTGTGTTGTCAAGCTTTGAATTACAATTTAATTGAAAATATAAATAATTTACACCTCTGTGTTTTATTTGTACACAAGTTCGCTCCGGATAGTTGACTATCTCTAGAGACTATTAACACAAACTCACCTGTCTGATGGTCCAGCGCCTGAAAAAGCTGAAAAGGTTAGGAGCTGTAAAGGCAATTGCTGTGTTACAGCCACGTGCTGATTTGTATTTCTATTTGATAATTTAACATCCAGTAGAGGACAGTGTGATGTTCGATTTGTACAAAGGCCTTTTATTTTAGCTTAGGGTGTGGTAAGGTATTAAAGTTTTCCTTTTTCAAAACTCTACACACAATTCCCAAAACTGCTCACACAAAATGCAAAATGCCTCATATGTCCTTCTAAATGAAACACTGCATTCAAAATGCCATAAACCCATCCCCAAAATGAAGCACTGGTTTCAGATGGCAAACAAAATAGTAAATTATTGGATATATATACACATTTTACATATGTGAAATGTATATGTATGTATGTAACAGGTATATATGTTAACATGTATGTATATTATTTTTTCTTTTATTTAAAAAACTGTCAGAACTTATAATCAACTTTATGGTGGCATAAAGACATAACTGACTCAGCTGAGTCAGACGACCTGTGAGTTTCCTGGTTTTGAAAGGATATTTACCGTAATGGCCGAGTCCCTTTTTCTGGCCTGATGTGGTTACACATTTTGACAAAAGCTAGTTTGCTGATTTTTGTCTATGCATGAGATTGGCTTAGATGCGCTGTTTCTCTGAGCTAGACCAAAGGAATGATTCATAATAATAAAGTAATATTCATAATGGTTTAAATAAACACATTCATAGTATTTTCTGGGAGTTTTGTGCGAAATCATTTTTTGGTCTTTAGAAATCATTTATTTGGTCTTTAGAGCTATGAATGGAGATTCTTGGGAGGGACACAACCAAAAGAGCTTGTAGATAAGAGCTTTCCTCCTTAGATGAACTTTTAATACTAATTGGTAAGAATAATTAGAGGTCTAAGAACAACTGCTGACATCAGTGACTGCGGCGTGACCAGAAGAGCTGGAAGGTTTTTTTCCCAAAGAGAGCAGAGATGCAGCAGTTTCAGCTCAGCTTTGACTGTCCCACTTACCTCTCAGATCTCCTAATGCCTTATGAGCTGGAGGGCCTGGTAGCAAACCAGAGTTGATCAAGACTTAGCAGCTCAGACCCCTTCGGCTTTACTCTGCCTTAAGCTCAGCTTAGTCTTCTCCTGTCATCTTTTTAAATCACCTCTTAAAGCTCATGTCAGAAGACAGGCTTCAATGTCATTTGTCATTTCTTCTTTTATCCTCAGGCTTTGTTCTTTTTCAATGTCGTACACATTTAAGCGCATCATCTTTGTTGCTAATAACCTTTGTGTGATCTCTTCCTCTCTCTCTCTCTCCTCTTTTCTCTCATTCTCAGGTTGTGAGGCAGTTACACCAGTTCACCTATGATCTGTTCATCCAAGCCCAGTCCCTGCAGTCACATGTCAACTTCCCAGAGATGATCTCAGAGATTGTGAGCGTTCATGTGCCCAAGATCCTCTCAGGCATGGTCAAGCCCATCCTTTTCCACAACACAGCCTAGAGAGGAGTCTCTGTGATTGTCCTGTATGTCACTCTGGCACCCAGTCCTTCGACCATTTCTGGTAAAGCTGAGACGCCTAGAGAGGGTTTATGATTTTCTGAGGTGAAAGAAGTATAAGCCCCATTTGTGGCGCACAGTTAGGCTATAAGTGGACATTAACACAAGGGCATACAGCCCATTTTTCCACTCTATTGTAATCTAATTGCATCTACTCTGTTCTCACTGCCTGTTATCTGTATCACACACATCAAATGTTTCTGGACCCTTTTTTAGCATGCATTCCTCCACACAAGCTCATGAACGCCAACCATCTGGCATGTAGACTTCTTCATATTGATAACTGACAACATTACATTTTGAGAGTTAAGACCGTAGTAAGAAAAAAAACATGTTTTTGGAGTTCACTTCACCATAGCCTGTCTGTGTACAGTAGTGTGACATTTGGACTACCTTTTTTCACAATGAATGTTACTGTGTGCACCTGAGATGAACAAAGTTGTTGATTGACAGTTAATAAGCGGTTGTGGCATGCATGCTAAAAAGTAAAACTCTCCACTGAAGGCATACAAAAACATTTTTTAAGCTTTTCTCACACAGTCGACTTATAGTTTTAGGTATCAAAAAAAAAAAATTACACTATTAACCTGCAAGTATAGCATGTATATTTATGAATTTTGTGATGTCAAAATGTCACACCAAAAACAATGAAGAAACTAATTGGACAAAATAATGGAATGATTCATTAGTCAACTAACATTGAGTGACTATTTTTAAGTTTGCTTGTTTTCCGGTGTCAAATGTTATTGAAGTACAATTTTGGACATTTCATACTGTTGTAACTTTTCTACTGTTTCTTAAGGTGTTCTTTGTTGTGTATCATCATGTGTTCATTGTAGCTACTGAAAGCTTTGCTAAACGTTTAAAGATCCAGCCAAGAATCTGCTCATTTGTTGCATCTGTTGACAGCTTAACATGTAATAAAACTGAAGCATGACTGTGTATCTGTATGCTGATGATGAGTACAGAGTGGAAGAAATGCACACTGTTGCATTGTAACACAAATAATTTTTTTCTGAGGGCATGCTAATGATGATACAGTAACCTTCCCGTTTTCCTCTATCTGACAGATTCATTTCAGTCTGCGATGCAGTCAAGTGGACAGACAGGCTTTAGAAAACATCAGACAGACAAGTGTTTTCTACCACTGCATTACCCACCCTCAGGATTATCTCAGTCTAAATGCAGCCAGGTAATAGATCACAGCAGGAAACCAGAACATAATCACGCAGTCACATGAGGAGGCCTGGCTGATTCATTTCATTTATTTATCCTCTAAGAAACAGCCGTGTCTGCTGATCTGACATCAGAAATTGTCTGTGTTTTAATACCATCTAGTGGTGGCTGCTGAATCTAAGTAAACTGAAACTCAGCAACAGTGTAGTAGGACAACATCTGTTGGATCCATCGACATTTGCATCGTAACGTAATTGGACACAAATTCACTCAGTGTTTGAACAAGGTTGCCATTAAATAGTCAGAGTCATGAGAAATTAGATAATTTGGAACTGAACACTTCATCATATATACATATGTATATGTTTTTTTAAATTTTATTCATAGAAAAGTAGATTTGAGGAAAATACTTCTTTCTTTTTTTTCTTTTTCTTTTTTTTACAAATGTCTGTAGGGCTACAGAGAAAATGACATATGTTTGAGAGGTGATTTATTTTTACATGATGCATTTAAAAGTCCACACTGTAAAAAGCAGTCTGTCTCGGTAACCTCTACTGCCTTTTTAAATCCCATTTCCTGAACAACCTCTTTCAACAAGTATTTGTCCCTCTCATAAATGAATTGGAGCTGAACGAAGTTGGGATCGAAAGACATGCTGAAATATCACTTATTTCTAAATATATTCCCTGCTACACATGCCCCTGTGGCTTTCCCTTAAAAGGAATGGCGTCTTGTAGGCTTGCAATGATCAAAAATGTATGTGTTGATGTCGCCATTTGAACTTAGTTTAGATTCCATTTGATTTCTCTGTTTCTCTGAGTCTGCTCTGCATCAATATTACATGCCTACTCTAGCAGAAGAGGGATTTTTTCTGTTGGGTAACGACAACCACAGAAAGCACAAAACACACTGACCGCAAACAACAAAAGTTAAAACTATTTTCTTATGTGGCGATTGAGGAAAGAGTTTCAGCGTGACAAACACTTCACTTTGAATGTGAGAGGATGACACAAAAGAAAACAGTGCACAACTGAAAGAGAAGTGGAGATAATTAAAACTCGACGCTAAGGAAACCAAACACCTACAATACCAAGCTCACAAGGAAATATGGATGACAGAGGGCACAATATTCCTTTCAGCACCTTACATAAAACTTCAAAAATAATGTCTTTAACACGAGGTTACTGCAACTCACGGCTACAGTGACTGGAAAACAATTAGATTGTGGAGGTGGTAAGATGACACCCCTGAATGGGTTGTTTCGGTGGCCTATCTAATGGAGGGCGATTCCTACCCAAGTACCAGTCCATTAACAACCAATTAACTTCCTATTAATATTTTACCAGACAGGGCCTCTCATCCTGACGTGTTTTAAGGAGCTTTTCCCAGGAGTGTTTGAACATGAGCAGCTTTTAGCGCAGCATAAAGAGTCCTGTGTAATGGGCTGAAGGAGGAGGAGTGGCAACCTGATAGCACTGAGAGCAGAGGAGGGGAGAGAGGAGAGGAGAGGAGACAGACTTCTGCAGCTGGCCTGCCCTGCGCTGAGCCAAGCCAGAGCCGGGCCAAACACACACACACAGGGATCACAGCGTTAGGAAATCCACGGTTTTATGGCACGACATGAGTAACGCCCGTGCGCCATGCGTGGAGTGTAATTGTGTTTTGATAGTCAAAGATGTGACTGATGAGTTTCCTCTTGTTTGCTCACAAATGTAACTGAGCAGCAGTTTTGCCTCTGGGACTTAAAAGTGCTTGTCACTACACTGGAGTTTATCATAAAATCAGTATTGAAACAGAAATATCCACCTTGCTCCTGATCTGCGCTGAACTAGCTTAGTGCTGCATAAGGACGGTTTGGGTGGACATTTAAAAACTACTTCATGGAAACTCCCTGCATTGAGACAAAGGGGGGGGGTGGGGGGGCAGAAAGAAAGAGAGAGGCCATTATGACTATAGCCTGAGGCTACTCCCAACGGATAAGGCATTTGTCTTCACTTGAAAGTATGATTTATTTTTCCACCAGTCAGAAGGGTTACGTTTGTCACCACACACTGAAAGGACTTTTGGAAATAGCACCAGAAGCAGAAATGGAGAGAAAAATGAATCCACTAGGTTTTCTAATGCACACTTCATGGTTTCTCGAAGACTTCCCCTATTTGGTTACCTTGTTTGAGATCACTTTCAGTCTTCATTAACTTTAGTTAATCATACTGAACCTTGCGTCTAATTTATCAGCAGGGGCATGTGTGTGTTGATGATTAAGAGAAAGGGGAATGTGGGAAGGGGGGAAAGATGTGGTTGTATCAGGTTCCCTCCACTGGGTGTAGATGTGGTCTTAGATTTCTCTCTGGGCTGCTGATTAACTCGTGTGTGTGTGTGTGTGTGTGTGTGTGTGTGTGTGTGTGTGTGTGTGTGTGTGTGTGTGTGTGTGTGTGTGTGAGGGAGAGAAATAGCGAGAGAGAGCAAGATAGAGCTGGGAGTGCACTGAGGAGGAGAGGAACTTCAGCTTTAATTTCCCCCAGCTCCAGATATTACACCCCCGCGCTCTCTGTTTTTATTGGAACAGAGACCAAAAAACACCAAGTGTTTATGATGCATTAAAACACAGTGGGGAACTCGAGTGTGGAATTGTAAATCTATACATTTGGCTCTGTCTCTCCAAAGCAGAATTAATTCTTTTATAGAGGATTTCGTGTGTTTTACGAAGACTGATGATTGTAACGCGCCATGAAATCATGTTTATCATCTTGATGTGGAGGACAGAGGCTAGAGAGAAAATTCTCTGTCAGGGGGAAAGAGAGGGAAATGGAGGCAGTACTTCAGGGGAAAAAATGCACAGGGGCACATGGGAGGTGGGAGGAGTCCTTGAGTTTTGGGTTGAGGCACAGGAGGAAAGAATTATTCTGCATTACCCTAATGACCATTTGAACAAACGGATGGGTGAGGAGACCACATTACATTCTATTAACTCCGCTTTTGTTGTCAGTGAACTGTTAATGATGTACAAAGGGAGCTCTGCACCGCTCTCCTGGACAATGCATGCTCTGTGCTTCTAATTATTCTCAGGAAAGTGCAGGCAGCCTTTATACCTGGAGACACATTAGCTGGCTCTAATTAGAGTAAATATTCTTCTGGTATAACACTAGTATTGCCTCACCAATCCAACAGTGATTAGTGCTGTGTTTTTCTGTGGGTCTGCTTATGCATTCTCAGCTCTTCTCTGTCTCATTCTCCTTCTGTTTTTCTATCTTGATCATTGCCTTTGCCTCTTCCTCTCTCTTTTCTTCTCTGCACTCAATTTACTCCCCCCCACCACCACCTCTCTCTCTCCTTCCACCCTTTTTTTTTTCAGCAGTAGAGCCCTTCTAGCTGTGACAGAATCTGCCCATGCTCCAGCCATCTCCCAAGTTCATTATATCTGTACACAGTGTCCATGCCCTCCGCCCCTCGTAGCTCCTGTGTCCCAGCCAAACACAATGTGACAGCGCCGCCACAGCCCTCATTTACAGCCATCACAGGACAGATTTCCCCTTCCAAGTCTCCCGTCTGCAGCCTGATAGATGGCACCCCAGCTTTTTCCTGCGCATGCACGTGAGCGTCTTGTTGTTTTGTGTGTACGTGCAACGGTGTGTTCCTTCGCCTTCCTACATTCATCTATGTTTGCGTGTGTGTGTATGTGTGTGTGTGTGTGTGTCTTTGTGTTGGAGCAGGCCTGAGTTGGAACAGCGACGTTTCCTCTGTCAGTAGTGATCTCTAAAACTATGTATTATAACATTACTGGGCTTCGTTTCCACTCGCTCACACACTATGTTCTTATATTTAATGCACTCTGCATACATTGTTCTGATTTTCTGCTTGTACTTTCAGAGTGCTGCGCAGGTTTAAGTGCATAGTTTGTGTAAGGCCTTCCATTTTCTATGGCATGCTTATTGGAGGACCCTTGGGGCAGGCACATCTTTAGTTTGGGAAATGCTGCAGAACACTTCAGCTGCGCCACACACACTTTCTGGTATCTTGTCTCCAGCTCTCCTCTAAATATTATACTTGTAGCCTTGGGCAGTAGTTCTGTGTCATACTGGGAAGGTCAAAACAGACACACACACACACACACACACACACAGATTTCAAATATCTCTATCAGCCCTCGGAGGATCAGATTGTTTTATGGGAAATCATGTCACGGGTCAAATGATTGAATTATTAATGGAAGTGCGGTGCAATAACAATCAGCCCTTGTCTATTGTGATTCCAACGTGATATTCAGAGGCTCCTCTCAGCCTAACTTGATACTACCATGTTACAATCCAAATCCAATAATGCAGACTTGGCAAAAGAATACCTCCCTCTATTGTTTCATCAGTCGAAGAACGTCTTTAGTCTGTTCCCTTCACAGTGGAGAGTATTACCGAGTCTGTAGAACCATATCGACTGCTGTGCCACATTTCCAAGGACAAGGCAATACATTTTCATCAAAACAGTCATGGTAAAGTAATTCACAATCATAGGACTCTTTCACAATACACTTGCCTATGAAAAGTATGTGTGTTTTTCTGCATATATGTGTGTCTGCTACAGTGTGTGTGTGTGTGTGTGCATAATCTGGCATTCCTTACAAAACTCTAATCTTTGTTCCTTTTTACAGTGCCAAATATGGATTTTGTTGCTGAGCATAGCTGGAAATCAACCAGCAATCTAAGGCGCATTCATGATTCACATTATGGAAATGAAAGCAGACAATTCAGTATTCTCACATTTGCATATGTAAAGAACCACACTCAGAGAGGTACAAGTATTTTAACCTTATTTAACACACGAGAGATTCAGTTGAAAGTAATATGTTGCTTTATGATGTTTTGAGAGGAGTTCACCACAACCAGAGGCATTTCTGGTTCCCTCAGGCCTGTTTCTCACGGAGCCAGTATGGAAATGTGTGTTATTGTAAAAGCCCCGGTGATGGATTCTTGACCTCGGCTCAGGAGGATTTCTCGCTGTGTTTTGAGAATGACCGTAGAGCAACACAGGGGAAAGAGACGTAAGGTCACCCCTTTAGCATTTATTATCAGCTGGTGCCAGAAAACACAACTCTTTTAGACATCCTAAACATAGCACGCTGGACACATGGGCTGACAACTTCACTTACGAGAAGGAAATCAAACAGGCTTGTTAATGCAGCTGCTGAAAACAGTCCCATTAGGAGCACTCACTCCTATGTTTTTTTTTAATCATTTGTACATGCCTTTTCATCGTCTCTCCCTATTGGGCATGGCTGGGGAGAAAAAAAAATGAAATGAAAAAGAAAAAAAACATGTTCTCTTAAACATTTAATGAAGACATTTCTCTTCCACTTAGCCCGGAATGGATATCATAGAGAATAAAAAAAGAATTGGAAATAAATGCTGTTATAGGTTTTTTTTTGGGTTTCATATTCCTGAATGAAGGCGCTGCCATGTCTAGCTCCATCAAGCTTGTTTGCGTCATTATGCATTCTCATTACAGCTTAACAGAAGTTTCCCATCTGGAGAAGCAAAGTCCCTGTTTACAGTCCTCTGTTCCCCTCCTCTCATTTCAAACCCCATAGACTTTCTCTAAGGCCTAAATGAGCTCGCAGACAAAAAGAGCCCCGTGTACTATCTTTTTTTTTCTTCTTCTAATTTGCCTTTTCCCTCATTATGTTCCCCACTTTATGGGGAATAGAAAACAAAAGTCGACACATGTAATTACTGCATGACTAAAGAGTAAACATGCCTTATAGTATGAGGCTACGCTTTCGGCGGGAGGCTAATTGTGACTTTCCCCTTCTCCTTCAGTGCCTGAGTTATACGATAGCTCACAGTCAGACACGTGAACATGCATATGTGCCTACACGCATCGCACACACCAACACAGATGCACACATGCTGTGCGAATAACCACTTCACTTTCACTTTCCTTCTCTCAAAAACAGTTTCTCAATGCCATTTATGGTTTTTATTGCTTTTTATAGGGTGATACTGCCGTTCTCTCAAGCCCGTGACTGTCATATAGTTATATTTTCTGCACTTTGTTCAGGTAAAAAAAGGAAACTGACGCAAATCTTTGTTAATACACAAACAGCACTTGAGAATGTAGAAGGCTGTGTGTTACTGTATGGAACTTGCCAGCCACAGCCTTAAAGCTTCCTCCGGCAGTTGAAACCACAACACTACAACCATGAATGGCATCCCGGCCTTGGTCTACACACACATCATTCCACACATTACTCCCCTTAGCTCTCCTTTTGATGTGTCAGAGAGAGCACTAGCCACTGTTCCACAGTTTTTATTGCTCACAAAGCAATGTGTGTGTGTGTATATATATATGTATGTGTGTGTATGTGTGTGTGTGTGTGTGTGTGTGTGTGTGTGTGTGTGTGTGTGTGTGTGTGTGTGTGTGTGTGTGTGTGTGTGTGTGTGAGTGAGAGAGAGAGCAAAAGAGTGTTTGCTCTTCAAAGGCAGCAAAGGGAGTGCGCTACTTAAGGCCTATTAAACCTGGAGCTCTGTTCATTGTAGCTGGGAGAGAGAGCGCTGCATGCTGAGGCAGACAAAACGGCGAAGGCATACCTTTGAACTGGAATCATGTGGGAGCTCACATTTTCACAAGTGCTGCAGAACTGAAAACAATGTTCTGGTGAGTCCCCTGATATGTGTTTTTTTTCTGCTAAGGGCCAGCTAACAGAGAATCTGTTAGGGCTTTGCCCTGACGGTGTGATATTACAAGCCCACAGTACATAATCCAACATACTGTGAGTTATTAAAATATGACCATAGCAGCTCCCCGGGGCTATATAACTCACACTTACACTGTCTCTCTCACGAACACACACTCTGGTACACATTCCTGTGGCACACATGCATGTACACTGTCCATACTCCCCTCTCTCTCTCTGCCTCTGTAATGCAGACACCCAGACATGAACAAGCAGTTTTATTTAAAGGTGCACACAAGCTCATATCCCACCATAGAAGAGGTAAACTTCACCCACAAATCAATACTTCAATGGAGTTTCGTAGCTTCATTACACACCTCACACTGGAGTCAGTTGCCCTGCAAGGTGAAGGAAAGCATGTCTTGGGGAAAAGACTACCAGCATACACGTTACTCTATATCACCAAGCTACAGCAGATAAGGATGGCAGACCGTTCAGGAAGCAGGAAGGAAGCGAGGCAGACGCACTAAATCTGATCAATGCCATAGACTGCAGTTTATGTACAGGGAATCCGAAAACAGAGGAATTATTACAACCTGCAGGGTGGTTTGTGCAAAGCAAAGTATGCCTGGATTGATTTCCAAAACTCGTTCCAAATAAAAAGAAGCAAGCTAAGTGCAAGTCCTGTAATGATAGATATGCCGGTATTGGATTCATTTATAGAGTGGGAGTGGAACACTATTGTTAGATCATAATTCAAACAACCTGCTTCTTTCAACTATAGTAGATGAGACTCCCTGGAGGATACTGCTAAAGTAATCTGCATTACGTGTGTGTTTGCATGCACGCAGAGCCTATGCAAGCACATGTACACGCGCACACAATGTAGATTCACGCAGACTCACACAATTTTGGTGTTTGTGCAGTCCCCAGGGCGCAGAGCAGGACAGGAGATTTATGTTCTCTGTCGTCCAGACACGGTTCTCCCAGCTAGTCCCTGCTCATTAGGGCTCCTACATGGTCATACGTGTTACTCTAACAAGCTCTATGGAGCCTCTAAAGCCTGATGGATTCGAGGGGTGGAGTGAGTTCCCTCCCTGCAAGAACCCGGAGGAGACTTCACAATGCCTGACGCATCACAGAAACAACTTATCTCCATCCAGGCATCCAAGACCGTGTAGTTGTTCAGCCATCAATCATGGTTAGCTGAGTTTATTAGGCCTCTGTTTAATGATCCTTTCAGGGACATGAAGATGCACTGAAATTAAAATGTTTGGTTTGCACCGTGTTTGTGTAGAACTGAGGCAGGAAGCACTGTTATCAGCGCTGCGATGTCAACTGAAGCGGGAGAGTATGTTTGCTAATCTCTATCGTTACTTGATATGAAATGAGTGTCATTCTCATTCTCTGCTGGTTACGGAGACTGGAGCAAACATGAAGGCCGAATGAACAAACAGATGACTTGTTTGTGAGCTGCTCTGCTTACAGGGTTTATCAGTTTTGCTCCTAATCCGTTTGATAATTCATCCAGAGTCTATTTTGCAACTCATGTCTGACTGATCATGGTGTGTAAACTTGTCTGTGTGTCTGCCTGTCTTGGTCTCTGTGTTAACAGCAGAGCTACTAACAGCTTCCTATGAGATCTGTGCTTGTCATGGAAATCGACTGTGGAAAAGGAGCATTGCTCTGTTAAAATACATTTTCTTGTGAAAGCTCAGGCAATAAATGGTAATGTCGCTGCCAATGAAGATCGTTCCATCTAAGTCTGCACCTTGGGATTTAATCAAAAATCCTGTAGTTGTTCACTTACAACTGGCGCGGCCGGGCTCTCTACTACTGAGGAATACATTATAATGATTTTTGTAATGAAGACATATTGTACATTCTCAGACAAACCATCAGGGCTTTGATCAGAAAAATAACTGGCCTAACCACGGCTAATGATGTCCCACTGGCCTTGTCTGGTGCTTTTTATGGCTAAGGCGACAAAGTTACACACAAGAAGGTGAAGGTTGCAATGAAGTAGGCAAACAGCGGGTTAAAGAGAAATTGGACACAAGCATTATTTACAACCTAGCGAGTGTAAGATAAGCTCACATGGGAGAGCGAGATAAATGCCCCTACATGCTCCACACTGCCCATATTTCAAGCTTAGCTATCAAGAAGTGGCAAATAAAATGTCTGCAGTCAAATTTTACAGACCAGTAAAGTGTAACTTAATAAAGGCAGTGAAATGCCTGCCGTATTGACTGCTTGTGCAACAACATAGTGATTCCAGAATGATGGAGGATGCCATTAACGGCATCATTAATGAGCCAACTCAATGCCTTTGTAATCAAATGGTTCTGTTCAGCAACTTATTCTAACAAACAGTGGGAAGTGAAAACAGTGGTGATAGCACAGGCACTGCCGGCTGTACGCTCCTCCCAAGCCTTTCCTGATTAATCACGCTGCAATTTTTGTGCGCTAGGTCATTCACCTCAACAGCTTTGGCAACAGCAAGGAGTTTGATGGTTCTTGGAAAGTGCCATTTTATCATCGCACCAAGTACAGGCTTTTTAAATGTAGGACAGGTCAATTCATTCAGTATAAAGCTGTTTGAGTTGGCATGCTGTATAGGTTTTTAAAAAGATATTTGGGTGATCTGGAGAAGGTTTCACTTTTCTAACACAACATCCAAAGTAAACCTTTTCATTTCCAATGATATAGAACCAGCGCGGCAGAAACAGAGAGTGGTGCCATTGTAAATTAATCAGGCTTGTGGAGGAGAAACAGGAAAAAGCATTCCTCAAATTAGACAAACCCCAGCCCCAGCTTGATGCGGGCAAGCCCTGGCTGTGATATGGCCAGCTTCCATGCTTCATAGAGAGCCAAGGCAAATTTAGAGCTGATAAAGTTGGCCAGGTCTGTTACAGTTAACCTCTGTGTTATCAGTGCTCTGGCCAATTATCTTTTCAAATGCCTCCACCCGTGCATTGTGTATCACTGCAATGCACAGATGAGAGAGGACGAGTGGCAATACAAAGTATTGTTAATTTAGGGAAATAACAACAAAGTTAATCTTGTCTTTGGATTTTTATCCAGACACACTTCCACTGCTGAGTCGCTGTCAGATTTGTGCATTTTTCCTCAGATCCGGGAACACAGTGAAGAGAGAATGTGGTGTAGTCAGTCCCAATTCAAGCTTCTCTGTCTGGGGGGACACCAGGCCAGCCTGGCTGCCCGGCCCCTTCATGGAGACAGTGCTGGGTTTAATTATCCCCAGCTGTGCTTCATCTCCCTCCCCAGCTGGGCTCTGTGTCCCAGTGTCCTCTGCAAGTACACCACATTCACACTGAAGTCAAGGTGAGACACAGATGCACAGAGGAGTGCGCACACACACTGAGCCAACACAGACTGACGGACAGCCACACAGAGAGAACACGCGTGCACAGACAAATATAGCAAGGGACACAATAATGTGAACACCTGCACAATAAATCAGTTCAATTTAATCACCCTGCAGAAAAATATCAGCATTGTAATTTTCAGCTATTGTTGTGACTGTCAAAAAGCTGTTGATTCAAATATATGTTTTATTTCTTTAAATATTGGTGCTGTTCCTCCTGCATGCTGTATATTTGCACAGGGGATACAAAATAAGATTTATATTATAACTTCCCGGGATATTTAGCATTCCATGCTACCCTTGCCAATTATCAAGACTAAATGTTGTCTTAGTAACCCGATATTTATCAGGGAAACCATCAGTTTTCTTAGGTGCCCCTGAATTATTTTTGGCTCGATCTATATAGCAGCAACACAGGCATCTTTCTAAGAAAGCCCAGAGGGGTCAATTACCTCTTGCCATGCTTAAAGTAAGTTATCAGAGAGACACTGTTCTCAATAGAACTTCTTCATCTGTTACAGCCTCTAATTAAATATATTACATATATGAAGATTTTTTTATTTTAAGTAATATGGTCTAATTTACATTTCCAGTAATCCTTTTTGGGCTAGTCTTCCATTTCTCTCTGGCTTATGTACTAATTCAGTCTTGTTTATAAGCAATTTATAATTTTACTAATTTATTTGCATTATACCTATAAAAATGTAAACCTTACAATAAAACCTTTATAAGCAGGGCTTTAGCTCCATTGAGGACACTGAGGTGATGTCCTTATTAGTATTTTCTTATGTAAGTTTTCTGTTTACAGTAGCAACTAACTAACTAATTAGAGTCTAAAACCTGTACTTTAAGACTCAAAATATTTAAATTCCAATACTTTGTACCAAAAATGCTTTTTAAACAGAGAGGCAAAGGATCTAGATCTTCATGTTGGGGAAACAAATTCACAGATAATATCACTGGAAGTTAACTGAATAAATACAACTCCCCACCCCTACCCCACAATATAATTCGACATCATCATTTTCTTGGAGTAATGTGGGGATAAGTGAGGATACCTTTGACTCGTGACCTCAGTACTTCCTGGTTAAGGCTCTGCTTAAAAGAAATATATAAATATATTGTATGTTGTACGCTTCTTCAAGTTGTTGTGCTTCTTGGCTGTATAGAGAAACACATACGTGTTCCACACACACAAACACTTACAGTGGCTTAAAACAGATGTGACTGTTGAGATAACAGACTACCACCGCCCCATACTGGTTTCGGAATGAGACAAATGGTTATGAAAGCTGTCCCGGCGTGAAGCTTTTGCATGACCACTGGTCCGGCGGTTTTGATTGAATCTCAATCTGACTGGGTTTGACTTGGTCCATCTGTGCGACTGTCCTTGGCCTCGGTTTAGGGTCTGGGGTAGAGGGGCCGCGGAGTTATCACACTGAGAGGCTGTTAAGGTCATTACAACCCTCTGCTTCGATATTTCCACTTTTTTGATAGGAGCCAAATGTTGTGCTGGAATCCCTGTGTCTGTCTGTCTTTGTTCCCATCTCTCACCATCCTGTCCAGGGCTATGCCAGCACAGCTGTGAGCGGCAGCGTGTAATAAAAGTCTAATGCGAGCAGCTGCTGGGGGTTTAAACTGTAATGAGATGGTGTGTGAGATTACCACACTTCGCTAGTCGCTGAGAGAAAGCTTGGCACCCCGACAACACTGCACCCCCCCCACCCCCAACGGTACAATTACACTTTTGATATGGCTAATAGAATATCCACACAACGCCTGTAAGCAACAAGCATAATGAGCTTTAGCTTAGCCTCTTCCCTTTCTTTTCCTCATCTCTCTCTCACATGCCCACAGCTGCACAGAGCCTCCACCCCAAGGAGTTGCTGTAAACTGCAAGGGGCTGATGTAGGAAACAGAGACAGTGATTCTGAAATCAAAGGCACGCCTAGTCAGAAGATTCCCACAGAGGGGGACCGCTTCTTTTTTTTTTCAGGGCTTGATCGCTGGAAACACAGTTTGCCTGCCTACATCAACCCAACAAATAATTCAGGCCTGAAGTCATGAATAGTTGAAAGCCCTGTGTCAACTTCATTAGCCATCACTGGGGTGTTTGGGGTACAGGATGTATGAACACCCACATGGTGCCCATACATTCAATTGTAGGATTACAATGCAAAGGAGGCTTGGTATGGAGTTGCTTTAGACCTGCTGTGGATCTTTTGTTATGTGCTACTTTATCATGCAAAATCTGTCATTCCCCCAACCCCCTTCTCATTGTCTTGCTTATTTTCCATTATCATCTTTTTTTGTGTTTGAGTTTCATTTGTTCTAGTACTGCTTCTACTTCTCTTCTTTCTTCCTGTACTCTCTTTCTGTCTCATCCTATTATTGGTGCTCTATCCCAGGTATGAAAGGATGGATGTAGGAACATAAAAGTCCTTGTTATGATCCTAGCTCCTCCTCAGAGGTGCTCTATAATGAAAGTTCAGGGTGTCTGGATGTGAAGCGTCTGTACTTGTCATAGCAGTGCTGCGATAATAGGCCCAAAGGTGCCACTGCTTCATCATGGTGGAGGAGGAGCTCTTCTGAATGCGTACAGCTCTTCATTACCTCATGCACAAGGCTAAACTCTAGATTCACAGCTCTGTGGAGCTGGATATTTTGAACGTTACCCCAGGGAGCAAAGCAGTGGAATTTCAATATGCCACACGGCTAGTATTATTCCACACCTGAATGCAGAGCCTTCCAGACAATTAGTGGAGAATTATAGAAGGCGAGGCGTTGGGTAATTTACAGAGGCCGTCTCTCCTCAGCCCTAGCCTTGGCCTTGCCAGCCAGCAGGGATATTTCACATTCTCACAGCAGGGCGGCTGCAATGCTGCTGGCAGGGAGAAAGAAAATGGATGCTCTCAGAGAACTTAAATGGGAGCAAACTCAATTTCTACAGGTATTTAGGAGATGTCGAGTGAGGCAGCTTCAGCCATTCAATTTCTAAATGTATCGCTAAGTGTCTAGGTGTCAGGCTGATGTCTGCCTCTGTCGCCAAGGTTGTATTTGCAGTATGTCTGTGTTCCAGTGCGGGTACAGCCATGAGATTTTAGCAAATGGCCTGTCACTGTTGCACACTGTAACCGTTTTATCAACCTCGTGCAGACAAGCCCTGACCCATTATAAATGCAAAGGATGATCAAGTCATTAAAGTAATATTTAAGTCGGGACGGTGCCTAGGCAGCCTTATCAGTGAACTCCACCATCCCTTTCATTAGCCCACCTCATCTTGTTTTTATCAGCAGCAGCAGATATAGTCTGGTGGAGATAACAGTTGTCATTTAACTACACCACAGCCTTTGATTAAAGTGCTCTGTTAAGTGACACTGTTATTATTACGCCACAGATCCATCTCTTTATCTACACAGAAATATGAGTGATTATGGAGATGACATGAAAGTAATGGAAAGTTGAGCAGAATTCCCGATCGCTAGATTTTACCTGATAACATCAAATTACAAAACACCTAAACAAATGATTCAGTTAATGCATCAGTCAGCTCACTTCTGTGCTCACTGTCATCTGCTTGTCATGCGATGCCGCAGCGCTGCAGCTCACTGCTCAATGTGGAATGCTTATTGCCACATGAGATCTTCGTACTATCCCAGCTCTCTCCCTCTGAAACGTGTGTTCCAGCTGTTACCACTCTATGGAGTTGTGAGGTTATAATGAGCATGGAAGCAGCTGCTTCCTCCTACAGTAGAGGCCCCAGCCTTTCTAATCCTGATCATTAAGAAAGGGAAGGGTGTGGAGAGCCAGAGCGCACAGACTTGTAGGCCTAAGCACCCCAGGACACACCGCAGAGACTTTGGTTATCTGACCGTTTTATTAGTTGGACCAGCAGGTATAGAACCTTATTGATCTGCCTGAAGTGGTAAAAAAAGGATTAACTTATGTAAGACAGCTGGAGCAGAGACTACAAAGAAGTGCAGCGGTTCCATTTTTCATCTGTCATTGTCCAAACTCTGGGTTTGGACATTCAGCAAAAAATTGCCAGCGATTTTCCTGCCACAAGTATGTCAGCTAAGCAAGTGGAAACTTCAAAGTTGAGATAAAGACACAGTAGCCTGATATTTCTGTATTCTCACAGTCTCAACGTCACCATGCATAAACCTCAATCTTACATAGAAAATATCAGATTATGAAATATTTATGTTCTGACCTTTACCAGTAATGATTTCATGATTTAATTTTTTCTGGCTTTACCTTAAAGTGCCAAGAGAATACAAAACAGACCCAAGCACCAGGCACAAGGGAAAAGAGATGATCTATAGAGATGATGACATTTGCATTCAGCTTGTAAATATCAACAACACTCAGGCAGATTATTCATAGGTCTAGGCTTGCCTGTTCCACTAATGTCTTAGTAAGCCTTCAGACATTGGCAAAGACACCTCACTCTGTCTTTCAATTTCACTCTTTAATACTTTAAGTTGAAACAGTTGAGTAAGTGAAGTTTAAAATGGACTGATATCCAATACAAAGAGTTATAAATCACAGACCATGAGCGCAGCGCCATTTAGATGAAATATATGAAAGCACATACCATAGAATGTACCAGTGTAAAGTTAATAGTGTTACATTTAGAATAACAAGCCCACTCAAGCATGTCATGGTTGAGAAGACATGAAACTACACCGAGAGCTGACTGTATCAAGACCATGTCTTGGAGCAATTTTATGTAGATTAGTAATATGCTAATTTGAAGCATGACCTCGCTGTTTGCCGGAGAAAATCTGTCTCTTTTTTGATCTGCATATTAATGCTCAAAGAGTAGATGGAAGTTGAGACATGAAAAGGTTTAATAAAATCAGCAGGTAAAAGGCAGCCTCATAATTAATCCGGCGGAAGGAAGGCTTCTGTAGACAATGGCCGCACCCCAAATTCATAATTGGGCTCTTTATTGATATTCCACAGCCTCACCAGCACATCTCCCGAAACAGTGATTAATCTTTCACAGTAAAAAAAAAAAAAACTGCGGTGCGACGTGCTTAACTTCCTCATGTACCTCTGGCACAACTGGCTTAGCCAATCAGAGCCCAGACAGATCTCAGCCAGAATCATCCCCCCCAAGTGATAAATACACAAACTGGAAAATTACTAACCAAACTCATTTTTCAACAAGATACACAAATGTAGGTGCAGTTCAGGGGACAGGCCGTGGCTTTATGTGTGATGGTCTGTCATTGCGTTTGCTCTACCTAACCTCTCCTGACACCTGGAGTCAGGGACCCCCCTCTATATGTGTAATATTCAATCTTCCTGACAGCTCTGCTAATGACCAGGAGGAACCAAAACAGAGGTAATAGGTGAGCCTCAAAATTGCTTTCAAATTATCCCTTATAATGATTCCCTTCCAAGTAATAAACTCTGTGGCGTGCGTGTGTGGTTTTGTGTGTGCGTGTGTGAGTGGCAGTGTGTTTACGTTGGGAGAATGTAGAATGGCAGGGCTAATTATCAGCGCTATTAAAGGTAAGTACATCCAGCTGCATCCCGGTCAAGTCCTAATGAAGGACAGCAGACAGGCTGGACTCTTTCATCTGTCGTCTGTTGTTGGTCAATATCCACACCTCCGGACTGCTGCTCTGGTTCTGCTTCTGCTCCGACTTGGCTTTGAGGAGAAAGTTGAACATTTTGCAGTGGGACTGGTATTATTCCAGCATGCGGTGGAGAGTAAAGCCACCAAAACTTTCTTTACCCATAAAGATTAACTTTCTCACTGCAAAAAGGGCAAATCAAGACAATTATAGTATTTTAGGATGATTTAATCTTTCATATTTGTCTTACCCAAGATGAATAATCATGTCAAGCACCATTTGCAGTGAATTATTAACATAACACAACTGGTCTTAATTTGTCTTAGTCTTTTTTTTTCAGCTAGAGCTGACAAGAAACACGTCTGAAAAGTTTATTGCATGGTTGTCACACTCAAACATCCCAAAATCCCAAACATCTGTTACTGTAAGAGAAAACTAGATGGCTTTGCCTAATTTAGCCCATTAAATCACTTTTTTTTTCAGAGAACGTGTACTAAGATAAATTACGGTCCTTAGGCTGTCTCATGCAGGAGTATGTATCATTTTTTGAAAAAGAAAAAGGAAAGGTTGGAGAAAAAGGGTGTTATGTGTTTAGTGTTAATACACTGTTTCAAGTACTTTATAAATACATATACTTACTTACTGATTACCTTACTGATACGCATTTTTATACCTTAAGAGGCATAATGTAAACCCATAACATATGTATACTTGCTGTAAGTATAGAACATACCTTAGCACATTGTGTTTTATAGTATATACAATTTTTTTTACATTCAGTATTGTTGGTGTGGATTGTGCAGATGTTTGTATGATATTGACTTTTCTAGCACAACCTAAACAACCAAACGGGTCTTGATGAGTGTTTACTGATCTTGTGCCCCTATTGACTATTGTTTGTCATCGCCTATAAAAAAATCACAAATGACCGTTACATAAATTATCCATGTGAATGTTTTATGATTTGGCACCCTTATGATTAAAGATGGGGTCTTCAGTTTATTTCAGAAGTATTTTTTTGTTAGATTTGTTGAAATTCCCTTCACATCCCGACAGCAGTCAATAAATCAAATGCTCTGACACAAAAATGAAAAAATATTCGATATCTGTGGCTGTCATAGTACTATGATGACTGACTGGACACGCCCTGGTTCTTCTATTTGTGGCAGCATGGCATTATGGGTTATATTATGTAGGCAGGCATTCCCCAAGTACTTTCAAGAAACCTTTCCAAGTCATTTTTTGAATGCTACGTTTGCAAATTGTTTAGTTTTATACCAGCATTTCTGTAGATCATGCAACATCATATATACACATAACATTGATGTAGGCTACTGCTGCAGGAAGATCCTTTCCCTAGATCCTCTTTTACAGTTTCATGCCCAACACTGCAGAAATTGGCTCATTTAATAGAGGCCGCACTCCTGGATTACAGTGTAGTGTATTTCAACGTGCCAACATGCCATATATCAGTCCCTATTTCTTCTCTAATGCATGTAACACAGCAATTTGTACTTTTCTAATCAATGCTGCGTAAATATATCACTGTCACCATGCAGCACTCTGTCGGCTCATTTCTTCTCTCAAATTATAACCATTGTAAGTGCTGTTAATGTTACAGAGCTGGTGAATTATGAATGATATAAAATATTTAAAAACCAGCATAGAGCAACAGCAGAGAAAGTTTCATAATCAAGCTAAGTACGTGATGGTCCGTACTTAACTAAAATGAGCCCAGAGCTGTGCACTGTGTAACTGTTTGACCTCTACGCAGCACATTCATTTTCCAAACATATGTTGGCTATTTCAGCAGCCCTGGACTGCGAAACTGAGACAGGGGGAGAAAGGTCTGTCGTGCATTTGAGCATGATCTAACTGGCTGTGAATACGGGGACCGGACCAGCGGTTAGCGGTTGGGGAGGAAAGTTAGCAAAGTGAATGACATGTTTGTGTGATCTGATGCATATTTTTTTTTGTGGAATTGGAAGAAATGGGATAACCAGGGGCCCTTGGGGCTATGAACTTCAAATCATTTCTAAACATACATGAGCACACAGAGCCAGATGTAATTATGCCACCAATCCCCACCAGCATAAACACTCGTGAGGTACAGCTGTTCTAGTGTGTCTGATATTAAATGACAAGGTGACTTGGTGTCCTGTAGGCCACCTGAGAGGTAGAGCTCTGCAAGGGGACACAGAAATCTATTCTCCTCAGTGCCGAGAGGAACTTACTCAAGCAGAGCAGCAGTTATTTCCCCACTCTGCTCTGCTCCCATTCCCTCCCTGTTTGCCTTCAAGTCAGCACCAGTTAGTAGTTCCTTCTGTGTGTGCCAATGTGTGTCTGCAAAACTGTACGCTAGGCTAATTTCCACCGCGATGCACTGCAGTTGCTACAAGCGTTCTCCAGGATATTGATGTGCTGCATATTAGGCAGCAAAGTGAATCAGCTCTGTGTGCTGTAAATATTCTATTGTCACTTTAATGCCTCTGTCAATGGCTTTGTCCAGGGTAATTCAGTCGGCTGCTGTTTCTGTCCCCTGTAGCTTCCACCAGCGAAGCGTCTCACGCACATCTGCGCACACTTCATGCACACACATGCAGATACAGAATGACTGAAACAGAGAAAATGAGAGGAGAGCGAAGGATAGGGAGGACACACACATCTCGCACATGCACACTCACACTCATTGCCTCGGGTTTTTCTTGCCGTCACAGATGATCAGGCCCAGTTTTGGCTTTAGCTCAGCTCTGACCAACCCCTGGTCCTGGAGCCAAACTGTTAAAAGACATTAAGTCAGCACAGAGACGCGCCACTGCCTCCTCTCTCTGCTAACCACAGGACACTAAAAGTGTGTGTCTGTGTGTGTGGGTGTGTGCGCACGCATGCATATGTGTGTGCATGTGATAGAAACAGGGTGTCTGTGGGCTAAGAGCTGCACACATGTGTATTGTAATGAGTCTTTGCATGTTCTGTCACATGTGTAGCCTCCTTGGTGAGGTCAGATAGAGAGGGGGCAGAATATTTGGAGCAGCCTTCCGGTCTCTCTTGGTGCACCGCATGCCTGTCGCAGCTCAGTGAGCAGACTGTGAAAAGCTTATGTAAATGACGAGCCGCTCAGATGTGAAATCAGCCCTGTATTAAATTGTTTTGTTCCACTTGTCAGAGCTGATTAGTCCAAAAGCTCTCCAAAAGCTGCACAGGTATTGTGTTGATTGTATTCATATAGGAGTGAATGCAACAAAAAAAAAATCACAAATCACCTCAGGAAAGAGCATCTGTGTAGGTAGCAGGGTGCAATTGCAAACTGAAGTGTGATCATTAGTCAGTTACCCCATGACAGATTAGTCTGGTGGTTTTTGAAGATGCTGGATGGCCCTTCACAGATGCACACTGATTGCCATCCTCCCCCATATGTAGCCAGGAACACTCCACCTGTCTCTTCAAAGGAGGCCGTTCTTGCTCTATTACAAAGACCAGATCACAGGTCCCATTAGTCTAACCTTAGTTCAATTCTGTCTAAATGTCATAGACCAGGAACTGCATGCCCCCGTCACCTCTCTCTCTCTCTCTCTCTCTCTCTCTCACACACACACACACACCTCTCAGACACAGCCCAGGTGGCATGGCATCTTCAATTCTGAGCTGGGATAGTGGTGGGAAATTGGAGTGGAGAAGAGAGGGATGTGAGAGACAGGTTGATGTGGTGGGGGGCAAGTTTGGGAGATGTGTGGGCAGAGAGAAAGAGACAGAGAGAGAGGCAGTGAGGAGATTGCAGCGAGACGGCTGGAGGGCTCCCAGCATAAAGCAGGTCTTTGAAAAGGGCAGACAAAGAGAAAAGGTCTCGGCCAAATACCTGAAAGAATGTTGAGAGGAAAGAGGAGCACGGCCAGAGGGAGATAAGGCAGTTAGCCGCACACTGAGGCAGCTCCTGTGTCATTGGATCAGGTTACTTCTGCTCACATGTGTGTGTGTTTGCGTGCACTCATCTGTGCTCTCGTCCATTTGAGCGCTGAGGTCGATACTGGCCCTGCCGGCATTCCGGAGTGGTCTGTCTGTGTTCATGGTCCAGTGGGGTCGCTGACAAAGCAGTGATGGGCAAGGCTGCGTGTGGCGCCTCTAGGGCGAGCCCAGGTTGGTGTGACAAGACCCGGACCACAGACGTGAACCACAGCATCATGCCAGACTACAGGGTAAAAGAGGGATAACAAAGTCTCAATATATCTGTTAGACTCAGGAGAATTCTGGTTCCCATGCGTCATTTTTTCAAGCTCTTCTCCTGGGCTTCAAAGCATCTTAAGAGGGGAGCCTGCTTTGAAAGTGATTTTCAAGTCTGGGCTTTATCTGTGTGTGGGAAATCACCCTCTAGCTATTTTGTAAGCTTAGCTACCTTTGAATAGACTAACAGAGCCTTAGGATAAAGGGATCTACTGAGGGACCGTAGCAACAAACCGAAAAGAGGTGCAAACCAGCTTCTCCCTGTGTTGGTGTGGAAACGACAACAAATCTGTCAGGATATTAGAAGTGGATAATATGAGTATCGAAACAAATCTAAGCTAAGTTATTAGTTGTGATTGAGGTCTGATAGCAATTAGTCTCACTCCAGCACACAGACTGACTCCTGTCTAATGATGTCATTGACCTTGTCACCTCCCAGAGGTCAAAGTGTCCATGTTAAACCATGCGTAATGGTTCCGTGTTTAGACTACAAGGGCCTGTCCGGCTAAATGGTGATGGATCGCTTCTTTTCGCTGGTGGTGGTGTGTGTTGCATCAGATGATACGGGTTTCAACATGATACGCAGTTGATTAAATCAATACTTCAAGGAAATGTGTGGTGGGCTCCATTTCAGTCCAATAAGACTAGGGCTTTACATGTGTGTGTGTGTGTGTGTGTGTGTGTGTGTGAGTGTATCTGTGCATACCCTTGAGGAGCTTTTGCACAGTACACAAAATAAAGGACAAAGACGTTGTATTTGTTTGCAATATTCTTTTGAAATGAGGTCATCAACAATAAATGAATGCCTTAAAAGAGGTATGATGATAATCTGAATCACCTGAAAGCAGAAATCTCATTCTCTATCAGTGGTGCCAGACTAGATGATAGTGGTCATTTACTGCCCCAGGTTCCTAAATCATAAGGGAGAGATAGAAAATGACAGACAGCCCAGCAGGCATATGCAAAAATCCAAGGGCAATTTTTCTATTTTTCTTGGCTTGTTCATTAGATTTGTTCATCAAGAAATGGCCAGCTGCTGCTAAGGCAGAAAACTGAATGAGGCTGGTGGAGAGATGAAGGATGTAGAATAGAAAAAGAATTTCCATCCATATGGCTGCCGCTGTCCGCCTTTTGTCAAAGATTGTTAGCTGGACAGGTGCTGCCCTTAGGCTGTGCACATTAACAAATGCATGCAGGCTGTTCGCACACAAACATAAACACAGCAAAGCAACACAAAGCTCAGGACAGGGAAAATAAGTTGTGCTATTTTACTGCCTACCTCTCCTTCTCCTTTTTTTCTCTCTTTCTTTCTGTCTCACCCCCAGCAGTGACCCATGGCAACCCCCAGTCTAATGACCGACGCAGTTTGACACTCATTAAAGGTGGTCAATTAACCAGAGGGCCCGGAGTCGCTTTCATTAGACGACTTGTAAAGGTCTATTTTAGTCTGGCTTTAAACACAAGGGGGACAGACAGGACGGGTGCTGGATACCTGGACCTCGGGTGGTTGTAGTTGAAGACGAAGGAGAGGGGGAGGTTTAAAACCTGAAAGAGGAAGACAAAAGAACCTCCTGAGAGTCATTTGTTTTGTTTGTTATTTGTTTTGTTGAACTGGATTCTGTTGGTGTTTTATGGAAACAAACTCAAATGGTGAAAAACAGTGAAATTGCTGAACAGAGCACAGAAAATGAGATCTCATGAGAGAAGAGATGAAAAACAGAGCCATCTGCTCTGAGGGTTGGCTCTCTAAAGACGGTCTGGTCTCATTTCAATCCTTTGTATCACTCCTTTACAGTAAATCAAGGGAAATACTTTTTTTCCTGATGGTTTAAGCTTTTCTGCGTGTGTGTGTGTGTGTGTGTGTGTGTGTGTGTGTGTGTGTGTGTGTGTGTGTGTGTGTGTGTGTGTGTGTGCGCGAGCACGCTTGTGTGAGTACGTGTGTGTATACTTAATGGCTGCACATACATGTGTGCAAATATGGTTGCGAGTGCGCCGAGGGGAATGTTTTTCCCATTGTGCATGCTTCCTGCTGTAACATATCTCAGTGTGTGTGGATCTGGTTTTAGGCAGAAAGCGTCTCCCGGTCCCAGGCCTCTGGAGTCATCAGCCTGTGAAGGTCAAGTCTGATTCAGATAGAGACAAGGCAGATTGGCATGGAAATGGAATCTGCTGTCTTTGTGCCAAGCGTCCAGACTGACTGACTGACTGCCCTCAGCCTCTCATCACATCCAAGTCTATCCTCTCATCGCACCGTCCACTCCTCCTCTCGCGGCCGCCTCTGCATACCGATATCAGAATAACACAGAGAAGGAACAGCACTGAAGCGGGCCTGTTTAATAATCACGATGTCAAACAATGTCTGCATGAACGGGAAACATGAATGCAGCTGTTAGTTGCAGCTAGGAACCATCTGCTTAAAGCAGAGCTGTCTCTTCTCATTGCTTTTTTGCATATGGCAGTTTTTGCCTTGAGCCATTTTTAAGCAGTTATTTTATAATGAAACAAGAAATGCACTTATTGAGCTAATGGATTCATAAGCAGCCGCTGCTAAGCGATATTGTTCAAATGTTTATTATATCTTTATGAGAGAAGTCAAGTTAGATGAGTTGTATGAGGCCTAATGTGTGTATGTGGGGGGGGTGGGGGGGGGGGGGGGGGGTTCTGCTGTTGTATGTAATGAGCATGCGCTTTTGATATGAATGAGTGCAGTGAGGCGTGAGATGAGTATGTGCCTGCTGGTATGGAACAAGTCCTTGTACTTCTTGTGTGTATATGATTTTGTGAGTGGACTGTGTGTGTGTGTGTGTGTGTGTGCGTGTGTATGTGTGTGTGTGTGTGCGCGCGTGTGTGTATGTGAGAGAGAGTGAGAGTGTGTAAGAGCGAGAGAGGGAGGGAGTGTTCATTGGGCTGAAATGGGTCCCTGCCCTTCATAAATATTCAGTTACCCCCCGCGTTTCCACTGATGTCTCACTGATGCCAGTGTGCGTGTGGGAAAATGAGTTGCCCCGGTAACAATGCTCCCCAAAAGCTGTTCTTACTGCTGCAAAAAAAGTGTTGGGTGTACTGTAGTTCATCCCAAAAATGGAAAGCACACTGATCTGGAGCCAGTAATAAAATACAGCTGAGTGAAATCTCATTGATCTCGTGTGGCAACCTTAAAACTAGGGCATCACTTGTATGTTTAGGTCACTCACCCATCAACTGAGGGATTCTCTAATGCATCCTGTCAACTGCTGTGCAGCCACAGCATCGCAGGGAACACAAAGGCATGTCTGCCCCCACTCATGATGCTTCCTGACTGCTTCTCTCAGTTTTAATTTCTCAGCTGGGTATTTGCTGTGAATTTCTCTCTTAAGCTGAAAAGCTCTGATATAAAAGGTCTGTTTTGCTCCCTTCAAGGCGAGTGACATTGAGAGATCCTTCACTGCTGCACCGAGAGATGTTATTATTCTGACACTGTCATTGTCAAACAGACTTGCAGACAGCCACAGAGGCATGCGCAAGCGGCCTCTCTCTCTCTCTCTCTCTCTCACACACACACACACTCACTCTATCCGTCAGCATCCACCATCTCTGCCCCCACAGATGTTGCCCAGTATTTAGGTCAGTTCGTTTGCAGATGGGTGGTCAGCAACGCTTGTATTAGCTTGGGTTTCCAGGAACTGATACAATAGGCCAGTCAGCTCTCAGCGGCCACCCCGGAGATGCCGGAAGTGCAGCTCTTTATAATCATAACGGACAGTGTTCGCTTACGGATACCAAATAACATTAAGGTCTGGCTAATGACTACAAGATTTAGACTGCTGTGAAAATCAAATGTACTGAAGAGCGCCTGTTCTGTAGCTTTGGAGATATGACGGATCACATGACCATGTACTACTTTCAGTATGTTACTACTCTCTGCTAATAGGTTTTCTAATTATTTAATGTTCTTAGATATTTGTCCATGAAACCTGATAATAGATTTTCTTTCAATATCCTAAGGGTTTTGTTCAAACTTCTGGTATGTGTTCAATGTTGTCATATTTTGTTTTTCAATATTCTAAGGTTTTTGTCCAGTATTCTCAAGTTTTTATTCATTACTCTCAGCTGTTAAATATTGTTAAATGATGTTGTGAAATATTTGTTAAATATATTAAAAATTCATTCAGCATTCTCAGGTTTTTGTTTCATTTTATTTGTTATCAAATTCTCATTCAACAGCCTCATTAATATTTAATATTCTCAGGTTTTCATTCAGTCAATATTCTCACATTTATCTTATATTTCTTAATATTTCATTCAGTATCCTCAGGGTTTTGTTAAATATTCTTAAGTTTTCATTTACAGTAATATTCTCTCTCTTTTTGTTCAATATTGTATGTTCTCAAATTGTGTGAAATGCTTGGGTTTTTGACAAGCTTTCATTCAATATTCACAAGTTTTTGTTCAATATTCTCAGAATCTCATTCAAAGTTTTCATTTAAAACCTTTCCTGAATGGTATACCGGTGACTTAGACAGTACGTTAAATTGTATTTTGAAAATGTTAAGACTTTAATTTACTTCTTGAGCTTTGCCAGACACACTTCCTGAGTATCTTCTCCTCCTTTACCAAGTCAGTCAGCCAAGGCTAGGACACAAATCCTTGGTGTAGCTTAGAAACAGGTTGGAAGTAAAGTTTCATAAATACCAACAATGCATAAAGAAGAGGACAGCCATTACTCTAAAGTACAAATTGTCTGTCTGTATTTGCTGGGGTGACTCTTTTGTAGTGTTAAACATCAAGAGCAGTTTGAGTGAAGGGGGGGAAATGAAAGAGACAGAAGGAGCCAAAGCTTCAAGGCATAATACTGTAATTGGAAAATTGTGCAAATGCGTTTTGGAGTCATGTTATATAAATGGCCAGCAGAGATAATGCCTGAGATTCGAGGCATGGCCTAATTGAGAGTAGGAGATGGAGGAGGAAAGGGGTGGCGATGCTGAGGGGCCGAATGGAGTGTGGGTTTTAAATTGGGTGAAGGAAATGTGGATGGAAATGGGATGTTTTCAAAAACGTGGGAGGGAAGGAGGCAGGCAGAGCGAGCTGTTTCTCTTTAAAGGGGAGTAGGGAAAGAAAGAAAGCGAATAATTCCCACTTTCTTCCCTGGTCTCCACACCTGTGGCCCAGCAGCCAGCCAGCCCAGCTATTTCTCCCCACAAGCATGTGTGCGTTTTATATGTGTGTAATTCTCTTTGGTTCTCTTACTCTCTGTATGATTGATGAGTCTCGGTCAGACCTGGATCCTTGCCATAGCCCAGGCCTGATCAGGCATGTTCTGGTCATAACAACGCCATCAATATGTGGCTGACGGCTGTGTGTGTGCATGTGTGCAACGAAACATAAAAATGAAGCATGCTATAACCCAAAAGAACCAAGATGCTTTGGCGTAATTTCCATTTCCTGCCGCTCTGAGGGATTAAAGAGGAACGTTGTTTAGATATACTTCCCCACATTGATTGGAATTTGAATCACATTAATTAGCCCTTTCATGAGCGATCCATATGTTACTGTTTGACTAATGAACTCTCCTTTCATGGTTTTTCTTCTCTCAGTTTCCGCTTCTTTACGCCGTCTCAGGTTTCCTGTGTAGCTCTACGATTGACCAAAAATCTGCTTGATATTTGAAGAGCAGCATTTGATGAAAGGCATTAGTGGGTCTGCATTATTGATGAATGGCGAGTGATGCATTAACTCATTAAATATGTATATGTACATTACATGAGAACGAACATGTCCCATAGCATGTCATATTGATTCTGGTGTGAGTTACGAGTCTCCTGCACGAGCCATATGAGAAAAACATTAAGAGATGACACACCAAATCGCTTAAGAGCTGTATTGACGGACTCTCCCTCCGGATGCATGGTCACAGTTGAGAAGTTGCAGAGTTTGAACTTCTCTGCTTCAACAGATCAAGGGTAGTGTCTGCACATGCAGCAGATTTTGTGCGGGAACAGGGTGTGTAAAGTAACGTGAGGAGAAACTAAGATGTGGTGCCAACTTACGCTGCTAAAGGAATGGTACCAGTGTTACTGAATTCCTTCCCTCATCTGGTTAGCTATCACTTTACATCTTCCACTGATAACTTTATTTTCCATCCATGGCTTCTTTACAAGCTGTACTGTCCTCGTCAGAACTGAAAATGACTTGCCTTGCATGCAGTGATGTAATAGCAAACAAAATGATAAGTAAACCATGCTAATGCTCAACTGGTTGGTGATCATCCAAGGCTAACAACCACAAGTGCAATCTAAAGTGAATTACTCAGCTCCAAAAAAAAACATTAATCTTCGCTTCCCTACCTTTAAAGATCATTTAGTTTACATCAGTTTGAAAGTAATTACTATGGTGGCCGCTCGCTGTGAATTTATATTATGCAATTCTTGTCAGCCTCATTGTCATTTCACAAATAAAAATGCAGGTTTGCTCTGCTTGCAGGTCTCAATGCCTCAAGAGTGACTCGATAACAATCTCCAGTGATTTACTTCTTTTCCACATTACAAACTGAACTTCGGGGGGGGGAAGCTTCATTTGGAAGTTCTTTTCACAATTAGTATTCATGGTCATGGCTGAAAATGAGTTTAAGTTAAATTGTTCCCAAGCCACCTCAAACTGCTGGCAGCTGTTGCTTTCCCAGGTGACTTGTTTCATCTATAAAGACATGTGAACCGCTATGTTAAGACATTTGAAATTTTACAAATTACCAATTAGGAATTACACGTTTCCAAATGTACTGGTGCTTAAATATGCAAATGAACTGGTGGCTAAGCATTCAAATGATCAAATACTGACATGTAAATGGCCGAAAACTTATGAAATTAAAGAGACAACTCTTGATAATTGTTGTAAGCTGATGAAGCCTTCTAATATTGAAGCAATATATATACATGGCAATATTTAAAAATTCTAACACCTCCACTGTTGAATCCACTGGACAATTGAATCCACTGGACAATTGAATACCACGCTAATATTTGATTTGATAAGGATCTAGAGGGTGCATTGTCCCAAAGATGATAAATGAAAAGTAAAAATGCTGCAGTGCATGCTGCAACATTGATATTTCCTTATTTTTGTGATGTTGACTCTGTTGTAGAACAACAAAAGCACCCTGTGGCAAATGCTTTCACATACACACACATGCACACAGACATAAACAGAAAAACATGCAGTCGCACACAGTAGCTCAGTGGGGGGAAGGTTTTAATAAACCCACAGTAACGTGGATCTATGGGGGCGTCTCGGGACCGAGCCAGGAAACCAGATGAACGTACCTGCCCGGGGGCACAGAGAGAAATAGCGAGGGTGGGGGTAGGGGGTGGGGGCAGTGAAGCCACAGGCACATTATGTCTCTCATTGCCCTGACTTTTTCTCTCTGTTGCCATCCGTCTCTTCACTCGCCCACTCCGTCTCTGCTCACATCGTCAGCCACACGAAAGCCATGCCCACAAACACTGATGTGTTTGTCAGAGAAAATGCCCAATCAGTTTAATAACATTTCATGCCATCTCTGCTTTCACCAAGGACTTGAAGTTTGTTCCTCGGTCGGCATTAAACGCAGACTGTAATTTCAGACAAACGCAATGGAAAATGCGGAGTGCAGCCAATCAGATTTAATCATGTATGAAGAAATATAATTTTGGAGGACACCAGGGCAGAGCGGGTTGATACGGGTATTAGTTACTATGCAAAAAGGCGTGTCCACACTCCCCGAATATGAATTTATGAAGCCTGCTTGTGATTTCAATCTGACTAATGTATCAGAACAAACCCATCTGTGCAGCACTGACCCCTGAGGTGAGGGTTTGGGGGGGCCGAGAGGGAAGTGCTGTGAGCGTGGGCGGCTGGTTTCTGCTCCCACCATGAACCAAGGTGGTCAGAGAGATGGGAAATGAAGTCTTTTACCCACATTTGTATAGCTTGAAGGAAAAACAACAGAGGAAGAAAGAAAGAGCATCTCTCTAGAACAAGTTCCATGGGAAAAATTTTATTTATCAATATGCGGTAGTTTCCAAACTGGTGGAACGTTATTTCCATTGTAGCTGGTGCCAATAGTTTACGCTGAGAAGCGGCGAAAAAGTGAATGGCAAAAAATGAAATAAAATATTGAAACTTGACAGTTATGATTCAAACAAAGGGAAACAAATTCAACAGGTTTTGCTTACACATGCACATTGAAAAATAATACTGTGGCTTTTAACAATAGCAGAAATCAACCTACAGTGAGGCTCATACCATGAGCGACATCCTTGTGCTAAATTAAGAAAGGAGGGGAGAGAGCAACTTTAAAACAAAGGACCGCCTGGGAGATAATGAGTGGTGTAAACCGGATGATTTATTGGTGAGCGCAGCATAGTCACACTCTTATACGTAGACCCTTTTGTCTTTTTTTCCTCCCTCTCTCTCTCTCTCTCCCCCCGTCTAGCCCAGTAGACTTATTAAAACTGGGAAAAGATTCATCTTTCTGGACCAAAATGTTTTTGTTACATCTTATAATAGAGTGGAAGGTGTAGGTAACTCAAAGGCAGTGGAATTACACAGTCTTCATATGCAGTGTTAAGTGCTGTTTCCAACAGGGAAAGCGCCTTATCATTCATAGTTTCAATGACCTATCCATTTCAAAGCCGCCTCTGTGACAAAGCTTCAGTCCTGAACAGTTTCTGAGCAACTAGAATCCTGCTGAATGGCGATGTAAAAACTCTGAGCCCCGTTTGTTTTTAACACGTGTGGTAACACTTTTTGACAATACCGGACGCTGCAAAAAAATGACAGCTCATGTGTTCATTGCAATATTCAATTTAACACTAAACAAAAAGAAAATAAAAACATATTGCAAACAAGAGACAAAAATGCAAGGATTCATACAAAACACACTTTAGAAAGACAGCTATTTACAAACATCCTCCATTACAAAAATCTAATCTTAAAGTTTTTCTTATGAGCAGTGTTCAGGTGAAATTACATCTTAAATTGGGCTCTATCCATATATTTACATGTCTCTCTCTTTTTCATTTTTTTTTATCCCCCAAAATTTGAATAACATTAAGTGGTCACTAGAATGAATAAAAATGAGATATGGTTTGTGGTAATTTGGTAATGACTCCCCAGGCTGGTGTAGGTGAATGGATGCGCACTGATCCGAAACAAAAATATTTGATCTAGATGTGTTTCACAGAGGGCCTCTGAGGGCTGCATGCTGAGTTAAAACACAGGACCACAAAAGTACGAGCAGCTGTTTAGGTTGTTAACTTTGAGGTTAACGACACACAAAAAGCCACTGGAGTCTTCCCCAAGTCTTCAAGCTGGGCTGCCTTTTAACTCAGCAGTGTATATCCGTGGATGGCAATAGTATGTGGCAGCGGGTAATAGGTGTCTCTGCCGGTGAATAAACATTAACTGGCAGTCTGACCGTTTGACTGGAAATAAACCTGGACCCGTCAGTCTTGGCGTGTCTGTGCGTGTGTGTGCACATGTGCGTCAAACGTCAGCTCGTGTCTGCGTGCTGAGGAATAGCTGTCCTTATCTGCTCCCCTCTCCTCTCACACATCATTAAACGGGACTGCGGCACTCCTTACTTTGGCAGCAACGCTGTTTGGAGCACCTAGTTCCAGTCCCAATAACAAGTCTGTTCAGCTGCTCGACCACAGAAGCATTCACAAACACACACACACAAACACATGCAGAAGAACTGCAAATATAAGCACAAATACGCACACTCACATATAGAAACACCTACATGTGCACACAGACAGAGTCAAACCCTGCACCCCCACCACCAAAAGTGAGCGTCAATGTGCACATGTGCACACATCCAGCTGCAGTAAATCCTGTCTCCGTGCTGCTGCCCTGGGCTGTGTGATAGCTGAGCTGCAGTGTCCTCGCTGGCTGAACACCTTGACTGTGGAATATTCTGCACAGCATTTTTATTCACAGCACAACTGGTGAGAGGATGGAAAAATTAATACTAAACTACCTTCACCCTCCACCCTCCACCTCACCCATCATCACCCCCCCCCCCCCCCCCCCCCTCACCCATCATCACCCCCCCCCCCCCCCACTCCATCCACACCACCATCTTCCTCTCAGGTTAAAGCCAAGTCGCAGGAACATTTTCTCCTTTATCCGCCACTCTCGCTCTCTCTCCTCCCCGGCTGGTGAGTGTGGGCACAGAGATGGCACATAGATTAGTCACACGCTGGCGACGCCACTCACTGCGCACTCCACTGACTCATCCACAGATGGCAGCCAATTGGCATCTGACAATACTGTATCCCAATGTTCAGCCGTAGCTCGCCATCCAACTTATATATAGGGCATCCTACCTATGTAGGCCAGCCAATCAGTGCCGACCATCCAAACTACGCCCACCTCGCCCAGGCAGCAGGCACCAAACTGACTGTTTGATGCTTACACCGTAGCACCAGACGCCACAACAAACAAATATCAACCTGCCTGCTGTCTTAAAAACCATCCCCCTGAAAACTCAGCAGACACATAAAACCTTCAATCAGTGCCAAATGGAGCAATGGAGGGGTTTTGTAAGATCTTGTCTGTCTGTCGGCTTGCCAGTCTGTCCGTCTTGTGTTTGAAGCTTGCAATACAGTAACGTGGTATTCTACCCCTAAGCCAAGAAGTCTGCCCAGATACAAGACTAGTTTGGACATGCCCATACGCACACACACACACACAAAGGACACACCCTCAAATGCACACAAGCAGGTCATAAATACCAGAGTAATGGTTAAGCTCATATCAGACCAGTGGAGAAGGAAGTATTCAGGAACACACACACATACACATACACACCTCAACATCAACAGTCCAGGTCAAGGTACTTTCTCAGGAAAAACATGAACGCAATGGATGAGTGAGAAGATGGAGTAATAACGATGATCTATTCAACTCTATACATTGTGCACTTGTAGGAAAAATCTAACAAAATACAACTGCTTTGTGAACTGAATCAGGGTTTGAGGAAATCCTCCATCAAAAATAGTAAGTAAGGCAAACATCAGAGGTGCGAAGGGAGAGGAACACATTATTTCACACACTGTGTCTGATACCTGAGCTATCTGGAGAGTTTCCTGGCCCAGCGTGGAGCCCTGACTAACACACAGAAACACAGAAACACACACACGTTTTATGCTTGCACACAAACTGCAGGCTGAGTGGCATCTGGGGCCTGTGTCTGCCTGTTCCTGGCTAGTGTGCTAGGATGGTGTGTTTAATTGGGTGTAGCTCAGACTGTACTTCAGGGAACTGAGATAAGTTACATCCTGCCCGTTAAAGGGGACAGCGAACCAGGAAGCTAAGAGTTCCATCTGTTGGTTCGCTCCAACCCCGCCCCCCTGTTGGACCACAGCAGGGAGATGTAGACAGTGGGAGGTGAGGGGAGGACGGGGGGAGGGTGGAGGGGGGCAGACAACCCAAACAAACAGAATAAACCTCTCTCATTAGTCAGCTCACAACCCCGCTGGTTATTGGTCAGTGCGTGTCTCTCCAGATTTGTGCAGCAGGTGGTAGAAATAACACGGGCTTGAAGAAGCATCAAGTCCCAAAAATGCAAAGGAAAGTGTTCTTCCCAAGAACTTAAATCAAGCGCTCCTCTCTCCTGACTGTGTCGCTGGCTGTGCGGAGCGTGTCAGACTTTGTAGTAGATGTTGGCAGGGCTCTGCGGCGGCATCTCCTGGACAATGTAGACAGGGTGGCCATAGTCGCCGCTCACCTTCTCATAGTGAGGGCAGTAGTTGTTCTCTGTCCGCAGCGGAATGATGATGTCACTGGGCTCCGTGCCAGCCGTGCCCCCGGGTAGCTTGGGATTGGACAGCGTGCTGAGTGACAGCGCTGAGGGGCGGGGCTGCGAGTGGGCGTTTTTCCTGGCGCGCTTGCGCATCTTGATGAGCAGGATGATGAGGAGAAGGATGAGCAGGAGGAAGATGATGCAGCCGGCCCCGATGGCAGAGAACACAGCCACTTTGGAGCTGAGGATACTGTCCGAGTTTGCAGAGGAACCAGACTGGTCCTGATTCATGTGGTCTAAAGAGAAAAATACAAAGGGAGGGGTTAAGGACTGTACAAAAATTATTATGGAGAGAGGCGGGGTGAGAACAGAGGGAGGACGTGGTCATTTTATTTTTGATGAAGGGAGGGCAGTTTTGTGGAGAAAGTATCTTTTATTTTTTTCTACATGTATGATTTATATTCTAAAAAAAGAGATCAAATGGTTACATCAAAAAGATGATTTTCATGGGCTCCATAAAGGTGCATTTTGCCACATGCAGATGTTATGACGTAGGGGTGAAAATATAGCATTACACAAGCCCTTCAGCACAGATATGTTGCCTGTTCCCGGTTTTACTCATTTGATTACTTTAATCATTATGATAAAGCCTCTATTTTGAGCATTTTGTTACATTTGCAATAATTACATTATTTTGTTATATTGGTAGGAGGATATTGTTTATTTACTAACAGAGAGGGAGGGTCTAAACATTAATAACACTGGGGAAGGTCTTGTGTAAATGTCAGCACCTCTCCCCACCCACAGAAGTTTCATACCGTCCCTTAGAGACTGCTGAACACTCAGAGACGTAATAACATTTACAGTAAGCCAATCCTGTCGTGCAGATCTTACAGTTCTGTGCCTGAATCAACTGTGATTACATCCCCGTCCCACTGATGTAATCTTATTGAATTAGCTCAATCAAAATAGCCTCCGAATGAAATCTGTAGTCATCACTCAACATAACAAAGATTCCCGCTCTGATAAGATTGAGCCCGGGCAAGTTGTATGACATGTCGAGGACACATTTGTATGGCAAAGGCCAAGTGAGAAATGAAAAAATGAGGAGGGCATATCGGAACATCTGATTTTATTTTATCCCTTTGTCTGAGGGGTTCGGGATGGTGGGGAGGACTGGGGGGTGTTACTAGATGAGAGAAAGAAAGACTGGCTGCTCCAGTGACTGAAATCGGAGAAGGACCAAATCTGTTTTCCATGTATGCATGCAGCTGTTGCCAAAGAGCAGCATTCACCTCCTCCCACTACCACCTCTTTACTGTCCATGACCCCCCCCCCCCCCCCCTACAGGCACACAAAAGCCTCATGCCTCCGGAGACTGCCATCCACACTAATGACTGTGTCTCCGCACCCGGCTGACCACTCTGCACTTAACCATTTATTGAGGAGGGGATAACTACGCCTTATCACGACTAAATGACATCACTGAAAGCTACCGTTTCCAGCTTTATCTGTGAAATCAGAGGCGCGAGGAATTTTGTCCATTCTGGGTGCTGGAGAGGGGCTGTCAGAAATTTCATTCCTGAAATATCAGCCCTTCAAACCACAGTGACACGTCCTTCATTCCACCCTCCACTCCTTCACTTGACATAATCACTGATCTAACAATGGTGGACAGGTAAAAGCCTGGGTATGGGGAAAAGTGACATTAGGAAATCTTTTTATAGAGCAACTAATGTCAAATAAGCAATTATTAAATGAGGACGGCTTATCACATTGGGACAGGCAGAACAGTCTGTACTTTGAGGAAGTTTGTGGCATCCAAAGTTGTGGAGTAAGTCAAAAAGTTGAGAAGTTGTCCCTCCTGTGGAAGCAGTTATGAAAGGTGCTGGTGAAAACAGGAAGTAAGGAGGGCCCAGAGCATCCAAGGAGGCTCGAGTGACTTCTTCAATTATCTCTGCTTTTCATCTTCATTTATCTGCAATTCTAATGAGGTTTAAAAGCTATAACGAAGTGGTCTGTCTTTGAGTCTCCTTGGGTGCAGCACACCCTTTGTGTATAGTATGAATAAGTAAAGTGACTCAGGGTGAGCTGTATTTGTTTTGGGTGGGGTTTCTTATTGTTTTATTGCAAGCTGCATTTTGGTGAGTATTACATTTATTATGTACAACATTGGTTTTACACCTTTTTTAGCATGTTGACCCCCAGAAATCAAAGGAAGGCCTGCAGCATGAAAAAGCCACATGAGAGAATACTTACTTTGGGAGACTCAACTATGATTTCTATTTTCTCTTCTCAGGCTAAATGTGATTAATTATTAGAGGAACCCTTGAGGCTGAGAATATATATATATTTTTTTTCATTTCAAAAATCTTTATTTTACTAAAATATTTGCACTCTAGAAACTAGAAAGCATTCTGTAAGGAGTCTGAAGCGGCTGCAGTTAATGGGTATAATGTTGTTCTGTCAATCTGCTCACCAGGGTTTCCTGGCATCTCTGGTCCAATCCGACCCTGGCCAGGCGGACTGGGGCTGGACTCCGGTATAGCGTTGTCTTCTGGAGCCTCCGGCGCCACAGGGTTCGCTGCGTTTGGGACTGTGGGAACCAAAAAACACACAGAAACTCAGCCTTGGCGAGCTGCATGTGCTGAATTACAATGAGTTGTTTCTCTGCATCGGCATGGGATTATTTTTTATTATCTTTTGATATATCTTTTATAGACATAGAAGGTTATCTTTGCATGTGTTGAAAGCATCTCAGAAGTGAAGATGAAAGCCCGAAAAGAGGAAGGACAAGTTAGCGAACGTCTGTGAAACACCCCAGTATCCCTGTCCTGTCGTAAAAAAAAAAAAAAAATGAGCTCACATCTATCTCAGCAGCTCCTTCAGCAAACACTCAGGCAGGCATTTCCAACACTGACACATTCATGAGAGCGTAGGACATGCATGCACACACATAAGCCCACACCAAGAACACTCTTACAATACACTTAGGCATGGCAGAATGAGGGTAAAGTAGTTATATATTAACTTTTTATTGTTTTACATTATTCATCACGTTAAAAGGCCATAATATGCCTTATTTATTGCACGGGCTTTAAATCTGGCTGAAAAGAGGCACACTTCTGAAGATGAGGGAAGAGGAGGACAGGAAGAGAAGTGGGGGGACAAGGAGAAGAGGAAAAGAGGTGAGGAGGGGGTTGCATAAGCTCTGAGGGGAACACAAAGGAAACAGACAGTTTATCTGTCTGTCTGTTATGATATGAGCACACGCACTTTGAAGTCTTTGTGCGGTAAACACTGGTGGGTCCGCAGCGTGGCTTTTACGAGGGCAGGGCCGGCAGACAGAAGACAGTTATACACTATTACCGAAGTAGATTCCACAGCACATTATCAGATGTCACTCCTCTATCAGACCTTATCTGCATCTGCCCAAAGGCCTGCTCAAGGGGTGTGTGTGAGAAATAGAAAGGAGGGCGCGTGTCGGGAGGCAATTTACATTCGAGTCTCTCGTGGCAAGTTTGTGTGGAGTGTGTGTGGCCGTGCGTGGCTGTGTGCGACAGTCGAGCAGTCTATTTTCTATTTCCACCTCCAGTTTGGTCGAGACTCGCGCAGGGAAATGATTTGGGTGTGGGATGTCTGGAAGATGTGAATGATAGAAAACAGAGAAAAAAAGGGAGGAAATATGGAAAGAGAAAAGACAAAGAGGGACATAAATTCACGGGCAACATCCACTCTTTCTTTTTTTTTTAGCATTTGGCAAACAAAACCACACAATTAAACACATTTTTCTCCTCTCCTCCTCTATCTTCTCCATGTCCAGACCACCGCATTGCTCCATACTGATTGCAGCAGTGGTGAACCTAGCCGTGAGCTGTTGTGCACCATCAATAATTGATGAGAAAAGACAGGAGTGAGAAGTGGGAACATTCATGTATGGCAGAGGATATGAGAGGACACAGTGATCTGATTCTCTCCGTGCATATTGCCCCAACACTGTGTGTCACTGAGCATGTGTGTGGAGCGTTCTAATGTTCTGACCCATTTTTCTGTGTGTACTGCTGACATTTCCCTTAGCTATGCAGACAGCAACTACCTCAGAACTGCCAACCAGCCAGAAGGAGGGAGAAGGCGGGGGGAAGAGGAGGAGTGAGAGTGAGGGAGACAATGATCGAGCGACAGAAGAGAGATACGGATATCTTGGGAGAGGTAGAGAGACAGAAAATGGGGGGGTGCTTGCAAGGCGGTGAGTCAACATATTTCCAATGAGCACCGTGACATGATGTGGTGGAGGAGAAAGGGAGAGCTGATTTGCGATCGACGTATAAAATATGGGCTCCCCCGTATTTCCGCTTCAATCAATTTCGCTTCCTCTTTACTTCACATTTTATGTAAAGACAAAAGACGGAACACGAGGCATTTAAAGTACAATATTGACGTGTCAAGGCGCATCATTTCCAGCAAACAGATGAGTTAATGTGATTATGCCTGGGAGTGTCTCTACAATAAAAAGCACAGTAAGATTAAAAGAATGTGCACATATTACACCCTGGCATGAGTCACCAAAATATAAGTCACAGAGCAAAGTGCAAAAGAGCACGAGTGGACGATCTTTGGGACTTGGCCACAGGAAGTGTTGCCATTCAGCTGCTGAGATGGAGGAAATGTGGCTTAAACACAGTAGCATCTGGAGTCAGATTTTTCATGTGGCTACAGAAGGTAGAGTTTAGGACTGTTTTCATTATTCATTCATTTTTGAGGGATTTTTTTCAATTCACTGATTCATCTTTTAAGCCTATAAAATAGTAAAACTACTTGTTTTAACTGACCAACAGTCCACAAGCCAAACATATTACATTTATGATTTAATAAAAAAAAAAATTTTTTTAAACAGCAAATTGACACATTTCAGAAGCTTGAACCACCAAATGTTTGGAACTTCTTGTACATGTCATGTATCGTCATGTACAACTATTGATACATGTAATAGTATCAGTCATCAATTAATCAATGAATGCTGATCAGTGCTATCAACCCTTTAGTTGATTCATCAATCCTTTTAGCAGAAGTGGCATTGAAAATATAAATTTTTTAAGGTAGCCAATTGTTTTGCTTCTAAGGCAGCTGAAAATATTTGTTGATTAATAATGAATTGATGCTTTTCTGTATCGTATATGATGGTAAACTGAATATCTTTGTCAAATTTTCAGACAGCAGTGGTAGACGAAGTATCAAGTGGCAATACCACACAGTGAAAATACTCCTGCATTTAATATGTAAGTATAAGTATTATCAGCAAAATCTACTTTAAGTTTCCAAAGTGAAAGTACTTAATTGCATGTAAAATATGAAATGTCTAGTATCAATAAATATCTATGGAAATACTCAAGTAAAGTACAAGTATCTCAAAATTGTACGGCAATACAGTACTTGAGTAAACGTACTTGATTACATCCCACCACTGCTGAATGAAACAAGCAATTTAAACACATTATCCTGGGCTCTGGGAAACTACACTGGTCATATTCAGTATTTTCTAACATGTTATATACAACACAATTCATCGATTAATCATTAAAGCAATGAGCAGATTTATCAATAATGAAAAGAATCATTAGTTTCAACCCTAATGGTAGCTTCTTTGATTTTCATCAAAGTTTCTGTCGACGCTCTAATTTCTCACGGCCTTTCCTCTAATAGTTCCTGGGTTGGATTGACACATTATGCATCAAAAATTCCACTCACAGAAATAGAGTTAAAAGTAGTAGCAGCTGGGCCAACGGCATCTTTTCTAACAAGGTTTTTAGGGCACATCGATTGTGAGTGACAGCTCGCTTCGGACCGTTTTGGGAAATGAGCGCACGGCTCTGGCGAAGTTGAGGAACAGCCGGCAGCCACATACTCGAGCTGAGAGGAACTTTCCTAGAACTAAGACATTTTCTTTCAACTTCCATTAATCTGACTGCAGGAATTTGTTTTGCTCACTGTAACTAGTTTAGTGTAAAAGCCTGTGTTGCCTGTACTTATGCAGCCGGGTTGTCATTTGGTGATGGTGCTGCAATCTCTGGCTGTCGAATGTTCAAATTGACCTACGTGGAAAGATAATGCAATGCCTGTCTATTTCCAAGATGGTTGTGGGTATTTTTCACTGTATCCGCTGAATTTGTTCCGACTCAGACCCTGCTAGCATCAGCAGCTTGTTAGCTTCTCTTCTCCTACCGACTGCCAGGATACACGGCTGTCATCCCACTAGCCAACATTCAAATATCTGCACACAAGTTTGCAGAGACACACACTCTGCAGATTTCTCAGCGAGTCTCAGTTTATTTTTGACATGTTGAGATTCAGCTTTTAAGCTGGAATCAGATCATCGTGGCAGGCAGATGTTCCTCTCAGATGGTGGTTAGTGTCTGTTTCGGTCAAAACAACCACACTGAAGATGGGGGGAATGTTTACAGAGCAACACATCTGTGTACTGTACACTGTCAAATTCAGGATATGGATGTCCACATACTGAGTAAAACTGCGTCTAAAAGTTAAATGTATGATGCAAACCAAATGTTGAGTCCAAGGATATCTAAACAAAGCTCAGTTGTTTACTTCCAGCATTTTTAGTTGACTTACCCTGACCGTGCACTTACATACCAATTTCATAAAACACATTTTCAATCTGGGATTACTGTATAAGAATCACATTGAGATGCAGCTGAGGCCTTTTTACAATTTGGAAGTAGAGTCAAACTTCATATGGCAATTTATTATTTGGTTGGTATTTCTTAGTGATCTCACTATTTGCACAAACTG